>NC_072389.2:27082621-27395121 GCF_028885625.2 Pongo pygmaeus | reverse complement strand
TTTTCATTTCAAATGTATGCTTCCTGAATGGCCCAACAAAACGGTTTTGAATAAAGAACTTGCAAGCCTGATTTTACTGAAATGGCAAGAGTTTCATAAATAGAGAAATGGTAAAAAGAGAATTTCAAAGACAAAGCAAAAGATAAGAAGAGCCAATGAATTGACTAAGAATGGTGTCCTCACCTGTGGCTCCCCATCAAATCCATTCAAGAGGAAACACAATTTATTATGAGATGAAATGAGATTTCACAATTCCTTTCAAATAAATTATCAGCATAACCTGCTGTGGCCGCCGCCACCTGGAGCCCAAAGTGTCAGCCTGGGTCAGCTCCACCACGATGTGCTCTTCCCTCCCAGGATGACTCGGCCCGCTGGCCACTAGGGCCCCTGCCAGGTCCACCTGCAGCAGCGTGGAGTCCACGTGGCTGCTGAGGTTCACGGCTCGGAGAGTGTCAAGGAGAACCACAAGGCAGGCAGGAGGAACCCCATGTCCCTGCCGCCCACCAGACGCACACCCTCCTCTGACAGTGCGTGAAGAAATGCGTTTCCCCAGGTGCCCCACGCCCTTGGCCATCAACACAATCTTCCTGCCTTTCTCATTACCCATATCTCAGCCCTCATTCAAGACCTAACTCCCCTGAAGCAGATCGTCGTGACCCTCATGTGAGAGATGCCCCCCACACCAGGGAAAGGGTGCATCCTTAGCTCCAAAGATGGAGGGAGGCCAAGAGGGACCTGAATGGACAAGCCTCGCCAGGGCCCCTCCCGGCTCGTTTCCTGCGCTTGCTCATGTGCTCTCGTCCTATCACACCTTTCATGACTCTACTCTTCATCAAACCTAGCATCAAAACACCAAGCTCAGCTGTTTCTTGTCAGGCAACGCTTATATGAAATACATGAGTATGCCTTTGTCTTGTTAACCTGTCCTTCATATCTAATCTGCAGGGCCCTGGTTGGAGAAGCTAGGAGGGCGGGGAAACTGTTTTCTCCTCCCCTCTGAATCACAGTCTCCTCCACGTCCTCTGAGAGCCCAGGATGCAGCACTGGGTGTGATACAAAAATACATCACATGGGAAAAAGGAGAGAATGAAAGGGATGGGGAAAGAGGGAGGGAGAAAATAGGGAGAATGGGGAGAAGGGAGAGAGAGAGAAAGGGAGAGGAGAAAGGAAAGGAGGCAGCAAAGAAGAGTAGGAAGGGAGGGAGGAAGAGAAGGGAGAGCGGGAGACAAGGAGGGCGCCCTTAACTGACCTGCTTGTAGAAGTTTGCTGGGAGCCTCTGACAGGCCTCCCTCAGATAACAATGCAGGGACAAAGAACTTCAGGTGCTACAATTACAGGCTTCTGAAATAGACCCTGCATCTACTGAACCGACACCGCCTGGCTGCTGCGGGAGACACTGAGGTTCCAAAAGAAAGGTGGCTTTGCTATTCACCGGCTAAAGGAGAGTGGTGCTTTCTCCAGAAGCTTCTCCCCTCACAGCAGACACCCCCGGTGTCCTTCACCCAGGCTCCTCCACAGGGCAAGCCAGAGGGCCGGGAGGAGGCCTCGGAGCTCCTTGCTCAGAGGACAGCCCTGAGGACATTGCTGTGGGCCTTTCCAACCAGCCCAAGGCCCCTCCTACCTCACACCTACACTGCATGCCCTTTCTCTGGGAATCACCTTGTGGGAGGCGGGGTCCAGCTGGCTTCCCCTCCTCCCCAGGCAGGCCTCAGGCCTGCAGCTTTCACAAAGCTCAGGGTCTTTCAAGAGGGTCCGTGAGTTGCCGGAAACTGTGGTTAATCCCTGGGAACACTGCCCTTTTCCAAGGAGCCCGCTGGAGGCTCAAATCACCCTCGTCGTGGCCGGTGATCATCGCGCTGGAGGATGCAGCACCCTTCTTCCCCGCTGCGGCCTTCATCTCTCCCAGGCTCTCTCTCCCTCTTCATCCAAATTCTAAGGCCACACAGGGAGCAGGCGAGACAGCTCCCCGCCCCCACCCATCCCCACCCCCTGCCAAGAAAGGCAGGCCAGCCTGCCCCCTGCTGGGAGGGACTCAGGCTGTGGGGTCCTGCGTGGGGCCTGGTGCACTCAGGCTGCTCGAGAAGGAGCTCAGCAAAATGCCTTAGAATAAAGGGGGCACGCTGGGGCCTGGGTGGGATGAACAGAGGGCGGAGGCTATCATCTCATCTTAGTGCCCTAAGCTGCTGTGCTCGCCTGGGATCTCTACTGACTGATCATGTTTGGTGCCAGTGTTCCCCGAAATCTCCGCCTCCTGCCTGAGTCCCACTGAGGACGGTTTCTGGACAGGATCCAGCCTCCCCCTTCAGGTTCCTGGGTCAGCCTGGCAGCCGGTTGCTCTATCTCCCCTTCCCACTGTGGGGAAGTCCTGCCCAGGAGGGTGGCGTGTCCTGGGAACTTCATGAGGGGGGCCAGGAACACAGGGCAAGTCTTGGCTTTCTTTATCCTGGGGAAGTAATGCAGAGGTCGAGGCACAAGAATGAGAAACAAAGTCTGTCAACATCACACAGCTCTTCGTTTCTCTCACATGGAGATACTTTAACTACAGCTCAGGCACGGTTTTAAAGTGATGAAGAAAATACAAACACGTGCACACGTGCTCAGCTGACATCAGCACCGCCCTGACCCCAGTGGAAGTGGAGTGCTTCTAAAACTGTGGGTGCCTCCGTCCACTGAGCAGAGGGAAGCACAAACCGTGACCAGTGCGCCCCCGGCTCATCAGAAAGCCTCAAGTGCCAGGCCTTTCTGGAAGGCTACTGGTGCCCTGCTGGACAGGTAGCCGGCTAAGGAGAGGGTGTCCTGGGAAGATGTAGTGAGACTGCTGGAAGGACTACAAAAACCAAGACTATGCAACAGATTACAGCAACTGCAAGCAAAGCAGGCCAGTTTCCTAAAATTTCAGTTCACTGAGGCTATCAAGTAGACTAAAGAAAAAAACACCTTGCCATTTAGCTAACTGAATTAATTCCTTTTTAAATAATCATCATCAAAAAATATTTGGCCTGATCAGAGCACTCCATCGGAGGGTCCCACCTCTCCAGGACGCTCCACGGATGCCCGCCGCCCTAGCAGCACCGGGGGCTTCAGGGGCCTTCATGCACAGACACCTTAATGATCATGTCCATTCCAAAAGAGGCTCTGGACCCCGGCTGCAGAGCTGGGAAACAGCCCTCCCACCCTTTCACCCAGAAAAGGCTGGGCAGACATCAGTCAACCGCCCACTCCTGATCCCAGAATGAGGCTGCAGCAGAAACAACTCGCCTGAAACCTAGAGCGAAACAGGTGACTGTAGGGAGAGGCGGCTTCCCTGGGACAGGTGCCAGCCCCACACTTCGGAATCAGGCAGGATTCAGCCAGAAAATGTAGACATTGCTCAAGGTCAAGCGTGGGCTCGCATGAGCGTGGGAGCCTCTGAGAGCCACAGACGGAGGTGTTCACATCTTCTTGCAGGCTTTTCCTCCAGGAACCCCAGCAGACGCTCCCCAGGGAGACAGGAAGCCTGGGGAAGATCCCGGGAAGGTATCCCCCAGTGATGCCAAGCTTCACCCTCTCCCGCTGCCTCTATCTCCCCTAAGGAGCAAAGGCCTTCATTTGCTTGGGAAGTGCATCTAAGCTGGCAGCCAGAGGGCGCAGTGGGAATTCCTGCAGCTAAGAGAAATTAGGAGGGGAAAAAGTAGCTCTTACCCCAGTGGGAGGGTGGGCATAGAGCAAGGTCTGGCAGACAGCTGGCAGGGCGCCCGGTAATTCTGAGTGTCTAGTGCACCGCAGGTTGCCACAGCAACCGCAAATCTCAACACAGCCAGATTCTCGTTAGATTTACATGAACCCTCCAACTAATGCCTGCAGAAGTCAAGGCATGCTCATCTCCAAGCTTGAACACCACTGGCCTCTGTATCTACTATCCTACAGGATGTGTATGACTTCTAACTAAAAATTCTGAGGCATGCAAGAAGGCCAGAGCAAGCACAGTAGGAGGTGCCACAGCAGTCATCAGAGCAAGGTGACACAGCCAGGACGGCAGGGACTGGAAGATGGGTCATGCTGAATGCAAAAGAGATGGGGGAGGAAAGGAGTATCCGGGACCTAGGGAAAGCCAGGTCCTGGCTGGAATGTGCCCTGCTGTCCCCCTTCCTCACTCAGAGAGCTCCACCACCAACCCCGCCACTGTCTCCCTGGAGCTCCCCACCCCTCTGTCCTGAGACTCCATCTCTCAACAAACATCCTGGAGAAACAAAATTAGAGTGGGTGAGAATGGTAATGGCCTGTGCCGTGGCCTTCAGCAGCGGTCACAACCGTCTGCGAGTGTCTCCTTGCGTTTCAGATCTCAGCCAGGCGGCTGGCCATCTCAGAGTGGATTTTGGATACAGTAGTTCTCCAGCGGTGACAAGGCCAACAGCTGCCAGAGCTTTCCTTGATCCGGATATAGGCTGAACAAAATCTGTAACAATCAGAAACGTTGAATGACAGAGGTGTGGCATGAGAGCAGTAAGGTATAAATCATGTTGAAAACGGATGTGATGATGGGGCTACTGTGTGTATCCAGTACGAGCCAGCTTACTCTGAATAGCTTTGTCTTAAATATTATAATATTCTGATTCATTACAGTGTTCAGCTACAATGGGCCCTGATTATTGATATCTGCCAAATTTAAGGATTAAATGCCTGGCCATAAAATTAAATCATCAAAGAAGGATAAATGTGGTTTTCTCACAAGGGACAATAAAGGAATATGACCCCTGTGATGCTTAGAGCATGTGTTTGTGGTAGCAGGTGTTTGTGAAATTTGCAAAGCACCTTATACAACATCAAAAAGTAAATTAAACTGATGATAACATGAGATTATAGAAGTTCAAATCATTCCTCAAATTCTATTTTGGATATCTCCACAAATCACCTAAACTCCATCTCACAGAAGAAGGCTGAAGACTGGACACAGAGCTCAGGTCAGCTCTTGGGGACCAGGGGAGACCTGGCCCACCCTCCCCGGTTCCTTTGAAATCCCAGAGCACCTGCCAGGCCCTGCTGAGCAGCGGGGCTTCAGAAACACACATTCATGTGAGTAGGAAGTGGGGAAGCAAATTGGTAGCCAAAAATATCAAATCGTGATGCTTTCAAAGCTCAGTGTAATTGGTTTTCCATTTCTAGCATAGGTTTCCTTTCTCTGGGTCACAGATCTCCTCCCTCATGGGTTGGTTATTAAGAAGTTGACTGTACTCAGCTCAATGCAATCAGCACTGACTTCGTACACCACCCTGCTGTCCTCATGTCGCAGCTGAGAGCGGACCCAGGGCCACAGACATTCCTGCACGCACACAGAGCCACATCACACATGCCACGCGTGCAGGTCACGAAACAGCCAGCAACAGCCACACATCTCACGCACAGGGGACCCTGTCACCAGGGCAGGCTGCATGGGAGAGCACACCCCCCAAGGTGGTGCACATCATGGAACACAGCTCAGACCCACCCTTGCCCACAACCACAGTCACACCCCCATCACAGCAGCACCTACCACCCACTGTGGTCTCCCAACAACTGCCCATGCACACCATCTTAGAGCAACACTCAAAAGTGGCACCCACCCAAAACAACTCCGCAAAGCACACGCACAACCTATCATGGTCACTGACCACAACCTACACAGCTCACACAGGTGCACACACAGACATAGAGCAGGCACAGGGGACCACACACAACCTACACAGCTCACACTGGTGCACACACACAGACATAGAGCAGGCACAGGGGACCACACACCCATGTGCAGACACGAAGACACACAGCCACAGACAGGAGACCATACACCCACCTGCACACAGACAGACACACAACCAGACAGAAGACCACACACCCACTCATTGGGCAAATGTATTTTGAGTGCCGCTATGTGACCCTGGCTCAGGCTACATCAGGCCACAAAGCACACCAAGGCTGGCAGTGGGACCTGTGACTGTCGCCTCGGAGGGCACAGAGGTGTCTCTGCAGCTCTGGCTCCCTGCTCCTGTGCCTTTCCGCTGATGGGTCCATCTGCTGGGACCCCTCCAATGAAGAATAGCACCACCCACTGCCATGGGCTCACCAGAGCAGCCCTCGCCTCCCCTTGTTCCCACACCCTGTTCCCTACAAGGGCATCTCACGTTGGTTTGGCTCCAGAATGAGTCTGTTGTGAATGTTCATGTATTTGAAAGGATGGAGATGTCTGGGCAAATAAAATCAGAGACACCTCCCCAGAGGGGGCAAACCTCAGAGCTTCAACACTCACCGCTGGGCAGAGGCCCAGGGCACAATCTCAAAGGGGCGCTGAGACACTCTGGGCTATCCACGATCTCCAGATGTGTCCCAACACACATGAAGAGTGCTACTGTCCAGGGCTGAACAGGGAAGTGGTAAGCCACTCGAGGGGAAGGGAGCCCCACAGCCAGCTACCCGGCCTTCCATATGGCAACACCATGCTGCCCGGCTTCTGCCGTGTGACTGGGACCACAGCAGAGGAGCACAGCTGTGGCCCTCGACCCCCTTAGCCTGCTGCCCCACAACCCTCAGCATCTCCTCCAAAGACAGTCAGAGAATCAGGTGAAGAGGGCCAGGCACTGAGCCCCACACCTCAGGTTCCCCCTGCTATACAGCCAAAGGCATACAGGGCTTCCACTGACCCAACAGTCGTGCTGGGGCAGCTACGATACTCACAGAACACAGCACCACAAAGACAAACAGGCCCGTGACTTTCAGCCAGTGCACACAGCGCCTGCAAGAGAAAAGGTAGGGTCTTACTGGCAAGGGCAGCAGTCCTGTTGCCCAGACTCAGACACTTTTCTGCAGCCTTGAGTAACTTCCATCTCAAAGCATGTGTTTTGAATTCTTTCCATAACGTGATATGAGGGAGAACACCCTCATATCAGTGACCAGTAAACCTACAGCCCCATTCAAAGAGGCATGGTGGAGGTTCCAGAGGAGAACAAAGTTAACCAAAGTGTTTGCACATAGCCTGTTGTTGGGGAAACTAAAGTTCAAGATTTGAGACTTTTTGATAGCTGTTTAAAGGCTCCCGTTTCCTGGAAAAAAAGTAAACTGAATGCCTTATCTTGTCTCTCTGATTCATATTTATCAATTATTTTCCCCTAAGTTTTCTGAAAGGTAGGAATACAGATTTGATCATCAAATACAAAAACAAATAAGAAAGAAATTGCTATGCCGTTACTGGTTGTACCAGCAGTCTCTTAAGAATTCCCTAGGCAATAACTTAATTAACCATCAAGCCACACACTCAGCCCCTACCAAGGACTTCCAAAGCCATTCTGGCCCCCTTACCATTACCCATTTCTTAACCATGACCCCCAGGCCCTATGTGAACCTGGGCCTGGCCTGCACTCTGCTGCCCTTCCGTCCCACCAACATCCTTGCTGCTCCCAGACCGGACCACAGGGCCTTTGCCTGCCAGGATGCTCCCTGACTGCAGTCTTCCTGTCATGCCCATCTCTGCTCACTCAGCAGCCAGACCCCATCGCCCAATGGCACCATCACCACCCAGTCCAGGTTGTGCTCTCCCACCGGCTGCTCCGTGAGGGCAGGCACTAGAGCGTTTTTGCTTTGTCCCCACACATGGAAGGATGCTGGTACATAGCCCATGCTTGATGTATGTGTGTAGAATGAAATAAGAAACTCTATGTTGGAACATCTTTTCAATACTCTCCTCACTTAGTTAAGTTTCATCTGTCTTTGAAAACCTTCTTTCTGATCCTTTGAAAATGGTAAAATCTTGTTTTGCATTCTCTTAGATTTAATGAATTTGATGAATAATCAGTTCACGCTTCCCAATTATGATTCAACAGCTCCTACTTAAATAGGAATCAAAATGACATTTCTTTTTAAAGCATGAAGCATTAATTGAGCTATTCTAAATACAAATTTCTTTCTACGTAACTGACATCTGCAGCAGAGCTGACAACCCAAAATAAAAGGTTTTTTACAAGATTCTTCACTGATCACGCATGGTACTTTTTAGACATGTTATAAAGAATGGCGCTAACGTCTTTTAGTTCAGTGGCAAGCTCAAAGGCAAATATTCCATGAATCATAGAAGATAAAACAAGTACTGAATGCAAAAGTCTCAAATGTACTTGATTCTATTTTTCCATGTTGTGGGACAGCTGAGGACACGGCATCCTCAGGAATGGTTACCCATCCAGCTGGGAAAAGGCATGAACAGTGTCAGCGTTTGCCATCTTGTTGACCCATGGTGCCAGAACCCCACTCACACAATTTCACTCAACTCATAATCTCATAGCGGATTCACTGGCCAAATGTTTATTGCACCCATGAGGGGGACTGAGACCCCTTCTTCTCATCAGGAAGAAGCTACAGGCAGTTGAGAGTCACAGTGGGAAGAGACAGCTCCATCTCAAGCAGCGATGTGGGGGATCTAGGGTTGAATCCCTGCCCCTTGGCTTGGCTCAGTGTGGCCTTGGGCAAAAGCCTTACCCTCCTTGAGGTACCCTCCGTGTACCTCCCAGGATTGTTGGAAAGATGTATAGGTTAGCGGATCTCTGCGCACCACAGGGAGTCTGAGGCGGGCCTCTTCGCACCCCGGGAGGTGCACTTGGAGCGTGCAGGTGGGTACACTTCCAACCAACCGTAAGCATCTTCAGAAAAAACTGGTCCCCACACACGGAGACACGGTGACACTAATATTTGATGACTGAGTAGTGTTTTCTCACTTCTCTAGGGCTTTCACACATATTATCTTAGTGTAGACCCGTGAGAGGCCACAGAGCCAGGAGGGCATCGCGCGACAGGGTACAGTCCCGTGGCCAGGCAAGGCCCTGCAATGGGCGCTCAGCGACTTCAGGTCGGATCCAGAATGGAAGCCCACTGGTCCCGGCTCCCAAACCTTGTTCTGTCCTGGAAATGATGCTTTCAAACATGTGCCTCTCAAAAGAACCCTTTCAAATGAACGGGCGCATGGGAAGAAACCTATTAGATAAACAGGCCAGTAAGGTGAGAGCGCTACTGCCCGCGCGCACCCTCGGCCTCCCACGCATGCGCGCCCTAGGCCTACACACGCATGCGTATTCCCACTCCCACGCCCGCCGTCCCCCTACGCATGCGCATCTCCTCCCCACCCACTGCGCCCGTAGGCATGTGCACCATCCGCTTTCTCTATGCAACTTTGCTTCCCCAAGCATGGCTCTGTGCTCCGTGTGCCCCGGACAAATGCTTACACATTAATGGTTTTCCAACGGATTGTAAGTTCTAAAATGTTTCCAGTCTTAACAAGGTTTCTGGAGCCCACAGCACAGGAGGGAACCGCACCCCTCAGGCTGTGCGCTGGGCCAGACCCACTCCTTAGTCAATAACTACAAAGGTGTATCAAATTCCAAAACGCCACGGGGACGCCTGAAGCAAACAGATCCTATTTGCAAACCTAATGGCCATGAAGACCCCAGCCACACAAGCAGGAAGGAGAGGAGTGTACTGTGTCAATCATTTAGGTTTGTTCTCTCCGGCGCTGCATGATTTGCAGGCCGTCTTAAATGTCTCCCTAGGCTCAGGTAAAAATAAATCACCTTGGAGGAAAAGTGCAGCCTGGCCAGATGAGACAAAACTCATCCTCTTCTTCACGCTGCTGGTTTGAAAGATGGAGGGGGCACGCAGGACGCGATGTGCGGCCGCCGCTGCTGCCAGGGTGGGCACCCCAAGTCCGCCTACCTCAGCTTGGAAAGACGGAGTCGGATGTGCGGGCTGTCCAGAAGGTCTCCCTTCTCGGAGGAGGCAGATGCAGACAGACCAGACACCTCCCTGCTTAGCAGGTATCTTCGCTCCCAGTCAGCAGAGCTGTCTTCCCAAGACTCTTCAGCAGTGATGAACTCTGAATGGTAAACAGGTATGCACCGTGACCTGGAAAGCAAGAGAGGTGTGGTTATCTCTCCTGAAATAGTAATGGCTGCAAAGCAAGCTTTCCTCTGAGTTCTGACTGTGTGAAATGGCACCGAATCAACCCTGGCCTTTCAAAGGACCACAGACAGTGGTGCGCTCTCATACTGGTGGGAATGGTTTTTTTTGTGACCTCACGGAACACTTAGGTCAAAGGAAATTTTCTGGAGTCACTAAAGTCTTTAGAATGAATTGTGGGCCTTCAAGAAACCAGCTTTTTCTGAGTTTGGGACTTTCCAAGAAAGCTGTTTCTGGCTCAGACCAGTTCCCGCTGATTTCAGTGTTTGCTTTTTCACTGCACGCGCTCCAGTAGTCAATACCTAGATCTGCGAGACTTGTCCAGGGTGAGTGGTGTCAGTTTTTCCTCCTCTGTGTGGATCTCTTTCTGCAGTGGAGCTGTAGGGAAGGTGGCCTACCTGGCTTCCCACACAACATCCACAGAAGCATGAGCAGGAAGAGGGAATATTCGTACCTGACTATACAGGCCAAAAATGGGGCCTATATCTAGATGACTCAAGGGGAATCATAAACTTTTCTCAGAATTACTTGAAAACACATCCATTTACTTTTGGGATTTTTGTTGTTGTTGTTTTGTTTTGTTTTTTGAGACAGAGTCTTGCTCTGTCACCCAGGCTAGAGTGCAGTGGCGCAATTTCAGCTCACTGCAACCTCTGCCTCCCAGGTTCAAGCGATTCTCCTGCCTCAGCCTCCCCAATAGCTGGGCTTACAGGCACGCACCACCACGCCCAACTAATTTTTGTATTTTTAGTAGAGCTGGGGTTTCATCATGTTGGCCAGGCTAGTCTCGAACTCCTGACCTCAAGTGATCTGACTGCCTTGGCCTCCCAAAGGGCTGGGATTATAGTCATGAGCCACTGTACAAAGCATCCATTTACTTTTGGTTGAATCCCTGACCTTCTGATCAGTTCCTTCAGTTTAGATGCACTTGACTCTTAAAAGGTTGTACCAAAAGCCAGAATTTTCATGTATCATATAGAATACTGATGGGATCACAATACTGACGTTAACAGATGTGATCTGTGATACACTAGAATGGAGCTAACTCAATGGGGCATTGTGATTCTCCTAAACACTTATGACTGCTTTAGAAGTGGTTCACAAGGAAAAAATGTTTATTCAGAAGGAGAAGCCCAGAGATGCCAATTAGGCTGTGTATAACCAATGTGTAACAAGATAACACATGACTTTGAAAATAGTTGATAATCCTATCAATTTTGTGACTGGAAAATGCTCAGGTGTGTGAGAAATAATATCACACCAACTGCTGAAAAAAACACAACTGTAACAAAATTGGAACAAAAATAAAAAACCTTTTCTTATAAGAAGACAGAGGAAAGCAAGTTAATGTCATTGCCTTCTAGAGCAGTGCTGTGCAATAGAACGTTCTGTGGTGATAGAAATGTTCGCATCCCTGTCCAATATGGCAGCCACATGTGCTATTTGTCACTTGAAGTGTGGCTAGTGCAACTGAAGAAGTGAATTTTTAATTTTAATTAATTTAAATGTAAATAACCATCTGTGAAGAGTGGCTACTAGTTGTCAGTTCAGATACAAGGCATGCTCTGACCTTTGTACCATACATTCCTGCTCTCAACACCCTTAAAAGAATACTTCTGAAAATATGTAAATCAATGGATATTATCCTAATAAGCCATTTGATCAAATTAAAACTGCAACAAAATAAAGCTGATAAAAGTAAAGCATGAAAAAGACATTCCTACCACCAATACCTTAATTAGCTTCATGCAAAAAGAGAAAAGGAAAACGTTTTGTAAGCAAAGCTGACCCATGTTCTACTCCCTTGAAATGGTTTTTGTGACATGAGACCCAGCTCAGCCTCCCAGGGCGTGTCTCTGCTCCACATGCCAGAAAAAATGCTTACACATTAATGGTTTCCCAATGAATTACAAGTTCTAAAATGTCACAGGCCTTCACAATTTACCAAGTAATTCAAGAGAAAGCATTAAGGGAATAGGTGTGTAAAGTTTTTGTCTTAAAAGTTATTGATTAGGAGCAATGGAGGAGAATGAAGTTATCCGCCAGTACAGAAGCTTGAAGCAGCTGGGTCAGTGGAAGTGCCTCAGCTTACACTCCTTACCCATCCAGTCACTGAGGGGCTGGTGGCAGGGACTGTACTAGGTGCCAGGATGTACGACGAAGAGGGGACAGGCTGGCTGACATAACCATAGATAGCACAAGGGCTAGTTTGGAAGTAAGGGCATATTCGAATGTAGTGTTTGAGAGCACAGGAGAAGCACTGACTCTTGGTGGGTGGGGCAGAGACAACTAAGGGTCCTCAAAGGAAGTGACATTTGAATGCCCTTGACAGGAGTAGGACTGACTGCCTGGAGAGCCAGAGAGGGAAGGAGTTTCCTCTAGTCAAGGGCTTCATGTGAACAAATCATCCCTGCACTGAAAAATGATAAATCCAGATGCCTGCATACCATGCAAATCCCGCGAGCAGGAGTATTTGGAGGCTGAGGACAGCAATGCACATGGCATGCAAGCACCCCTAAAGTGCGAAGCCCTGCTCCCTACCCTGGCTGCAGACTGGGCTGGGGAGAGAGGAGGCAGCTCCTCGGAAGCTCAGAGGTGAGTGAAGGAGACACAGCAGCCCGCCTGTCAATGCAGGTACACACCATCAGTGGGCAGGGAAAGGAGAATCCATGATGTGCAAATAGGTGATTCAAAATCAAAGCTGTTGAAACTTTAAATTATTTTGAGTCTTAAAAGAATGTGATTATGGGATGAGTCACATAAGAGGCAGCTGTGGCCTTCTTTTCTCTGATTCTAGATTTGCCTTTTTCCTTACCTACATTGTTTTGTAAAATGTTGTAAAAGACTACCAGGCACGAGAGAAGACCCCTTCCCTCTTCACTGTTGATCTTCATTGACAGATTAACTTCTTTCTTCTCTCTTCTCTCACACAAAGACCTCATGACTATCACATTGTCTAACATGGAATGTCAAATATACTCTTAAATTGGGGTGGGGGGAAGCTGTAACTAATCAAATTGTTGTAACTCATAAACCAGCCATGTATGGAAAATGTAGTCCTTCTACATTTCTTTGTTTTCTGCTTATATGGATAAGAATCAGACCTTAACTTTTCAGCTTTGGAGCACTGATCCCATTCCTTTGGATTCTGTGTTTCCCAAATGGCTATCCTCAGCTTTGTGCTTGAATAAATAATTTTAAACTGGGTTCTGATATTTTTTATTATTTCAGATTGACAGTGACAATGTCACCAAGTTTGTGATGTGCAAGGAGCCAGGAAACATGGAGCAGGCAGCTCAGGCTTCTGGCAGTTTGTCTGCAGAAAGAAAAGAAGATTGAGGCTGCAGGCCTGGCCCAAGGCCCTTCATCCAAGAAGGAAGCATCTGTAACTTACCCTCCAGGGCAGCTCTCCTCAGGCAATTCCAGAACCACCCTGATTTGTGCCCAAAAAGGACCTGCAAGTTTGCAGGAAGTTGAGTTTTCTTGTGAAACACATATACAGGGTTTCTCAACTTCGTCACTACTGACATTTGTGCTGGATAATTCTTTGTGGTGGGGGTGTCCTGTGCATTGCAGAATGTTTGGAGCATCCCTTGCCTCTACCTTTAGATGCCAGAAGCATCTCAGCCCTCAGTGTGACAACCAAAAGTGTCTCCAGACAATGCCAACCTCACCCCTAGCTGAGAAACCCCAGCCTGGTAAGACAGCCCGTCAGAGCTTTGTGCATGCATGAGTGTGCGTGTGTGCTGTGCAGTTGCTGCAGGGTTATGCTCAAGGCCATCTGGAAATTAATATCCACAGAATATAACCACCGGAATCATGAACATCTACTACAATAAATTGTCAAGGATCTGGCAGAGGTTAAACATGTCCAATAAAAATTCGTGTCTCAAGTTCTCCAGCATACGTGCCAAGTGCAATGCTCAGAAACTCTTACTTTCACATGAGGGGGAAAATATCTCACCCTTTCTCCTGTAAGGAATTCCTCAGCAAAGGAGTGTTTTCTGTAAAGCAGGAATCTTTAGACCTGGAGCTGGACATCTGGGGCAAAGGAGAGTGAGACCTGAAAGAGACAGGGAAGGAAACAGAATCACCAACACAGAAATAACGTATGTGTTCCCAGCACTCAGGCGCTAGATTCAAGAATGTGCCCAAGATTCAGTGATAAATCTTAAAAGGAAATTTGCCTAAGAGTCTGTCTGAATTATAAAAGGCTGAAGTTTTAGAAGACACCATAAGAAAGACCTCTCCTCCCCAACTCAATTGAAAATGCATAGCAGAAACTCGCATGGGAGACCAAATACTATGGGATGACACTTTTAGGCTCACTTTTGCATTAGCAGGAGATTCAGGCCACCTTTGCTATTTCATGCAGAGCTTCTCATCAAGAAAAACATTCAGAGGGATGGGCGTGGTGGCTCACGCCTGTAATCCCAGCACTTTGGGAGACTGAGGCGGGTGAATCACAAGGTCAAGAGTTCAAGACCAGCCTGGCCAACGTGGTGAAACCCCGTCTCTACTAAAAATACACACACACAAAAATTTAGCCAGGCGTAGTGGTGGGCGCCTGTAATCCCAGCTACTCCGGAGGCTGAGGCAGAGAATTGCTTGAACCTGGGAGGCAGAGGTTGCAGTGAGCCGAGATCGCACCACTGCACTCCAGCCTGGGTGACAGAGCAAGACTCCATCTCAAAAAAACAAACAAACAAAACAAAAAAACATTCAGAGTCTCATTGGCCCTTTTGTAGGCAGAAAATTCTATTTCCTAAAATCACAAGCAGTTCACATTTAAAATATCCTAATGGCGTCCATTGGAAGACCAATCAGCACAAGTCAGGACCAAGGGGTTGGAATGAGACGACAATCAGAATGGCAAGGAGGAAGCTCTCCAAGGACAGCAGCCACAACTGAAGCAAAGCAAAGGTTTGCACTGGGCAGGATGGTCCTCCACCACACTGGCCTGCCTGCCATATGGAAGGACCACCATAAATGTATCATTCAAATCAGGAGCTTGTTGAAAAGGAAGTAACTGCACAGCCACAACTAAGTCCACCGGCATGTATGGTCACCCTCATTAAAGGACACATGATGTTAAAAGACAACCAGCTTTCCACGAGAAGCTGTAGGAACAATTTTCGTTCCTGATCACTGAGAATATGTCATTTTATATGCTGATGCATTGCCTTTCTTACAGGATCCCAGGCCAGGTAGAGATGCTGTAGATGCTATGAAACGTTCACCTGGGGAAATAACAGTAATTCTTTCTGATCACAAATGCACAACAAAGGAAGAAATTTTAAGAAAAATATTTTTGCTTGCTTCTTTCTCATTCAAGCATTCACCTGTGAGATAGACAGTAAGACTCCTGTGGATGAATAAAACATGGGCCCCTGAGTTGTGTCTAACACCAGCACCATGTCTCTGGGAAGTCAGAAAAGGAGTCTGTCTGGGGCCAGTGAGTATCTGCTGGGCGTGATCTCTGGGCAGCACTGGGCCACTTCCCATGGAGAACACAGGTGACTGAGGACTCTCCTCAGAGGCTTAACGGCCAATAGAGGTCAGCAGGGCAGGAGAGAGAATTATAAAGTAGGTGCTTTAACTTTGTCAGATGAAGGTAGAGAGATTTGGAAGAATCTCTCTGCCCAAGAGATTTAATAATTAGCATGCTTTTAGCTGCTCAAACTGGCTTACAGTTGAGATCCTCCCACCGCTGTTTCCCATAACTATAAATCTGTAACTGTAACTCCCTAGGTACATTTAGAAAATGTCATAGTGAGTGCACCAAACAACCAGATGTTTTCTGATGCTCCCTGGGATGGTCTAGGAGAGCTGAGTGTTACGGAGATGGTGACCTCCCTCACGTTACTTAACCCTGAGCTTCCATTTTCTCAGTCATGCAATGTAGATTAAAAGAAAACAAGGTCGAGCATGGTGGTTCAAGCCTGTAATCCCAGCAAGGGGGGAGGTTCGATTGAGGCCATGAGTTCAAGACCAGCCTGGGCAACATAGCCAAGACCCCATCTCTATGGAAAATAAAAATAATAAAAAATTATCCTTTGGGAGGCCAAGGCGGGTGGATCACGAGGTCAGAAGATCAAGACCATCCTGGCGAACACAGTGAAACCCCGTCTCTACTAAAAATGCAAAATATTAGCCGGATGTGGTGGTGGGTGCCTGTAGTCCCAGCTACTCAGGAGGCTGAGGCAGGAGAACGGCATGAACCCAGGAGGCAGAGCTTGCAGTGAGCAGAGATCACGCCACTGCACTCCAGCCTGGGCGACAGAGCAAGACTCCATCTCAAAAAAAAAAAAAATTATCTGGGCATAGTGGTGCACACTTGTAGTCCTAGCTACTTGGAAGACTGAGAGGCAGGAGAATCACTTGAGCCCAGAAGGTCAAGGCTGGAGTGAGCTATGATGGAGCCACTCCACTCCAGCCTGGAGGAGACCCTCTCGCTTTAAAAAAGAAACAAAAACCCTTGGTTTTCTTACATTAACTAAGGAGATATAAATGGAATACATAAAGATAGATTGTGGATATTGATTCACTGAGGTTCATTAGACTGTGAGCTCCTTAAGAATGGCTGCCATGTTTTCATCTTGTTTTATTTGGTACTGTAAGTGGCACCCAGTTCAAAGTAAGTTCTTAATAAATACTCAATAATGAGCCAGGCACAATGGCTCACACATGTAATCTCAGCACTTTGGGAGGCCAAGGCGAGTGGATTGCCTGAGCCTAGGAGTTCACGACCAGCCTGGGCAACATGGCAAAACCCTGTCTAAAAAAATTCAAAAGTTAGCCGGGTGTGGTGGTGCACTGCTGTAGTCCCAGCTACTGGGAAGGCTGGTGGAAGGATTGATTGCTTGAGCCTGAGAGGTCAAACCTTCAATGAGCTGAGGTTGTGCTACTGCACTCCAGCCTAGACAACAGACCAAGACCCTGTCACAAAAACAAATACATACATACATACTTAATAATGAATGGGTTAAAACCTAGTAATCACAGCTTTTTTGCATGAGATTGGCTTTTTAACTCAAATAAAACAAGTTTTCTAAATCATTAAATCAGTAATGTTTATAGACTCAATATTGACCCTCTGATGAGAGGACAGTGCTCAGGAGAGTGGAGGCACTATTGCTTCTTGGAAAGCATGACCCATGAGGTCTTAAAACAGCCCACAGCAGCACCACATCGCACAATGTGGAGGATTTACCTTCTTGGCACTAAGAAGGAAAATTAGAAATGGGGAAAAATCCAAAGTCCATTTTATCTTCTCTGTGGTGGCCATATCTGGCTGATTTTCATTACTGTTTAACATTTACATTTATGCACTTTGTGTACACAAAGTATTTTATAATTGTAGTTAAGCATATAGGTAATCGTTTCTGAGCTTTCTTATGTAATTATGTTTCTAAAAATCCAAAAATAAAATGAGTTTCACCAGGAAATTTCCTAGAGAGACTTTGGGCCATTCCAGTTTAAACTTAACACCATCCAGATACCATTTTCAGTGTTCCAAATCCATTCCTCTCTGCAAACAGGGGAAGCACCAAGGAGGCCTTGGGGCCCTGTTGCTTGATAGAATCCCTGGCCTGTGACCCAGAGAGCTCACAGATCACATGTAGAGAAGATTCAGGATTGCCCAAAAACATTTTCCACAGGCTGAAAATAAAAATGGCAGTCCACAAAGCTGAAAGCCCAATTTTTTCTCCTTTTGACTTCAATAAGGTAGAAAATACTGATGAGATCTATATTATTCCTGACTTTTCCCCTTCTGAAAAAAGAAATCCCATTGACATTTTTCTGACTTCACTCTAAGACTGGGCACTGTCTAGTTTTACTAATTTCCACATTGTCTGATTTCCCCCATGTCTTAACAGACTCTGTATATACATTTACAAAATCCCTATGTGCCTATACATTTTATAAGCATTTATATGCTTATAAATGCGTATACATTTTATAAGCATTTATATGCTTATAAATGCCTATACATTTATACTTATTTTAAAGGAAATTACAGAAGATAACACATAAAACAACTGCAACTGTACATAATTCTATAATTCAGAGATACCCGATGTTAACATTTAGAGAATTTCCTTTCAATGTTTTTTTCCTACATATAAATGAATATTTTTAGGTCAGATTCATACATATGAGTGCAGAGACACACATTCACACATATACATATTCACATATACAAATTGCCTTGTCCTCTAATTGTTCAGCTCAGCTATCTCATTAGCATTTCACAGGTTATCAAATATTAGCTATTCTTCTACAACGTGATTTTTAATGCCAGCCATCATATTCCATTACATGGATCATCAAATTATGCCTGACCATCTGTCTGTTGATGGAAATTTAGGGGATTTCTGGTTTTTTACCTGGGTAAATAACAAACACTATGTGAGTCCTGGTAGATAACTCTTTGTGTGTGCCTTTAATTATTTCCTTAGGATAGATTCCTAGAAGTGAGGTCACTGGATCAAGAAGTTTCTTGGTGCCCATGGTCCTTTTGCTGGAAGAGAGCCTGTCCCCATTACTCCACGTTTCAGTTACAGGCAGGAACAAACCGCTATCCCCACCAGTCCTGGGTATTAGCCATGTTTAAAATCCTCAAACAGTAAGTGTTAAACAGCCAGAATTGATGGATCTGAGGCAGATCCACCATTGTCAAGAACCCTTGCTACCATGATTATTAATAAGACGGGTTCATGCCAGACTGTGAGATGGAAACAGTTTCTTGCCCATGCCTCTGCCTCTTCTGCCCTCTTCTTCAACAGTTTCCTCATCCCTAGATCCCTTGGTTCTTTCTAGAACAAAACACTTAACAGTCCTATGATGCTTATATCATCACGCTGGCAAAAAATGAGCTAAAAAATGTTGAAAATATTGAGTACCTAATATATGAACACTTCCAAGAGAATTTACATTTTTAAAGGCTGAGAAAGAGACAATGGTTAGTGCAAATGACAGTTTGGGGAGGTGGTGACTGGGGTACCAGGGATGGAGGAAGAGGTTTGTCCTCAGTCTTTCTTAGGCCTCGTGCCACATAGGCACCATTTATGCAGCCATTGCTGAGGTCAGTTCTACTGGACAAGATGATACAGAGCCGGTAACAAGGAATGCAAAGTGCTTTCACTGCCTTAACCTTTGCATGACCAAATTCACATCCACAGATTCTCCAAGGGATGCCTGCTCAAGTCATATGCAGGCTCTTTCCCAGGCACCACTCAGGAAGACCACAGAGCAGGCAGGAAGGTCGAGAGCCAAGGGCTCAGGACAAAGGGCAGGTGGCAGATGGCATCAGCCATGCAGAGCCCTGTAAAAGAGCTGCTGGGAGTGGGACCAGCCTGGGAGTGGGACCAAGAGAAATCAAGCAGAAGTCAGAGGGCAGGAAGGCAGCTAGTGGTCCCTCTACATCCAGGTCAGGAGGTCTGTAACAGGAAGGACCCCAGTGGTTGGTAACATTGGAGATCAGCTGTGGGAAAACCAAGCTGAGCAATGAGGCCTTCTCTGTAACAGAGCCTATGCAGCAGTGACCAGGAGGGGTCCCTCATGGGAAGTATCTCCAGGGCAAGAGACAGGCTGCAGACAGCAGAAGCGGGTTTAGGCCTTCTACTTGGGGCCCTTCACTCTCTGTCCCAATTACTTGACAGTATCTCTGAAGTATCCTGCAGACAAAAGGCCTTTTCCCCACCATATTATTACCAGGATTTTATTTGATAAGTATTAATAACAACCATGGTCATTTAAGCGAGTACTTTCTATGTTAGGCTCTTGCTGAAGCTATCACCTTTCTTATCTCATTTAACCCTCATGATAACCCTGAAGGTAGATAATATTATCCTCATTTTAAAAGGAGCAAATGGGACTCAGGATAGGCTCCCAGCTGCTGAGGGCAGGGCCAACATGTGTCCAGCACCCGATGCCATCCCCCAGCCCTTCCCTCCCACCAGGAGGCAACACATCCCAGCCTGAGGACTGTGCCAGGCATGGTGCCCTCTGTACAGATGTAGTCTGCATGGAGCAGCAGTCATGGGGAGCCACAGCAAGCCAACAGAACCCAGCCCTCCTGTAGTCCCCTCTGCCCAGCAGGCTGACTAGCAAGGTTTCACCTCTGTTTCTTTCTCTCTTATTCTTATTCTTTCTCTATCCCTATCTCCTCCTTTCTCTATTTCTCTTTCTGTATCCCTATGTATTCTTCTCTCTTCTCCTCTCTTTCTCTCTCCCTCTCTCTGACAGGGACTCTTGTTTGTGGCCTGTTTTCATCCTGGCTTCACTGACCCAAGCTACCTTTCCAGGAGGAAAAAGCAAACTAGCAGGCAGTGGTAAGCTAGGTTTACCCCAAAAGCAACCACACAGAACACAGCCAAACATGTTTCCCATGGACAGAAGGCAGATCTGAGGAAGAAACATGAGAGGGGAAGCTGCCAGCTCTCATGGGCAATTTTTCAGAAGGCTTGGAAGGAGACTATGATTCCTCACCCGTGTACAGTCAGAGCCTCTGGGAGTCTGGGATCATTCTGTATAAGCAAGGTCAGCCCTTTAAGTGTAACGTAACACAGAAAAAATACAGTGCAAAGTTCAGCACAGCTTTGCATAGTGGCCCTATGCACACATTTTCAGGAAATAGAGTCACAGAACAGGGAGAGTACAGATTCACAGACTTCTCAGGAAAGACATTATGGGTAAAGACAGACCACAGTCCATCTAAGGAACCAAGGAGAAGTTTGAATGAGACTCTTTGGGAAATTAAAATATTGAAAAGTATACTGAAAAACTGAAAAAACACAAAAATGATCAAGCAAGATGCATGCTCAGAAAACATCTGAGAAGACTGTAAGCGCTCACCTCATGCTGGTCTCTAGGTTCAAGGCACACCCAGCCAATTATGAAGGATTGACCCAGCACAAAGTCATTTGGCAAAACATGGATAAATAACTAAACAAAATCAGTGTAAACGGACTAAGCTTTCCAATCAAAAGGCAAAGAGTGACAGAATGGATTTTAAAACACACACACACATACACACAGTTCAATTATATGCTGTCTACAAGAGATTCACTGTAGATCAAAAGACACAAATAGGTTGAAAGTGAAAGGATGAGAAAAGATATTTCAATGCAAGTGGTAACCAAAAGAGCGTTAAGACAAAATAGACTTTAAGACAAAAACCATTACAAGAGGCAAAGAAAAATATTATATATGATAAAAGAGTCAATTCACCAAGAAGTTACAAGAACTACAAATAATATGCACCAAACATTACAGACCCAAAATATATGATGCAAACACTGACAGAACAGAAGGGAAAAATCACTCTACCATAATGGTTGAAGACTTCAATACTCCACTGTTAATAATGGATAGTATAGCCAGAGAGAAGATCAATAACAAAACAGAAGACTTGAACAACATTATAAACCAATTGGACCTAACAGACAAATACAAAACACTCCACCCAACAATAGCAGAATACACTTTAATCTAATGTGCACATGAAACGTTTTCCAGGATAGACCATATGTCAGGTCACAAAATAAGTTTTAATAATTTTTAGAAATTTAAAGTAATACAAAATATCTTTTCCAATCATAATAGGTATGAACTGGAAATCAATAACAGAAGGAAAACTGGAAAATTCACCAAAATGTGGAAATTAAACAACATAATCTTAACCAATCCATCAAAGGAGGAATTAGAAAACACCTGTTATTGGCTGAACTGTGTAGCTTTGAAATTCCTATGTTGAAGCCCTAACCCCTAGTACCTCACAATGTGTGAATGGGTTTGGAGATTAGGTCTTTAAGGAAATGATTACGTTAAAATGAAGCCATTAGGATGGATCTAAACCCAATCTGACTGGTGTCCTTATAAGAAGAGGAAATTTGGCCAGGTGCAGTGGCTCACGCCTGTAATTCCAGCACTTTGGGAGGCCGAGGTAGGTGGATCACGAGGTCAGAAGTTCAAGACCAGCCTGGCCAACATGGTGAAACCCTGTCTCTGCTAAAAATTAAAAAATAGCCAGGTGTGGTGGCAGGCGCCTGTAATCCCAGCTACTCGGGAGGCTGAGGCAGGAGAACTGCTTGAACCCAAGAGGCGGAGGTTGCAGTGAGCCGAGATCATGCCACTGCACTCCAGCCTAGGTGACAGAGAGAGACTCCATCTCAAAAACACAAAAAAAAAGAAGAGCAAATTCGAACACACAAAGAGACTCCAGGAGCACACATGCACCAACAGAATCATGTGAAGAGGAAGGAGGAGTGGGGCCATCGCATGTCAAGGAGACAGGGCTCAGAAGACACCAACCACACCAGCATTTGACCTTGCACTTCTAGCCTGAAGAACAGTGAGAAAATTAATTTTTGTTGTTTAAGCCACACAGTCTGGCATTTTGTGATGGCAATTCTAGCAAACTAATATAATACCTTGAGACAAATGAAAATGAAACATAACACATCAAAACTTACGTGGTGCAGTGAAAGCAGTACTAAAAGGGAAATTTATAGCTGTAAATGCTGACATTAAAAAAGAAGAAAGATCTCAAATTAGCAACCTAATTTTATACTATAAGGAACTGGAAAAAGGAGAACAAACTAAACTCAAAAGCTAACAGAAATAATAAATATTAGAGAGGAGATCTGTAGTGAATTTTAAAAATAAAGAAAATTAATGAGACCAAAAGTTGGTTTTTTGAAGAGATTAACAAAATTGACAGATCTTTAGCTAGACTGACTAAGGAAAAACTCAAATTACTAAAATCAGAAATGGAATCAGGGACATGACCACCAATTTTTTAAAAATAAAAAGTATTATAAGAAAATACTATGAACAACTGTATGCCCCAAAATTGGATAACCTAGATGAAATGGACAAATTCCTAAGTACACACAACCTACCAAGACTGAATCATGGAGAAATAAAAAAATCTGAATAGACCTACAACCAGTAAAAAGATTGAATCAGTAATCAAAAACTTCTCAACAAAGAAAAGCCCTGGATGAGATAGCCTTACTGGTGCATTCTACCAAACAGTTAAAGAAAAATTAACACCGATTCTTCTCAAACTCTTCCAGAAAATTGAAAAGGAGGGCAAACTCATTCTATGAGACCTAACTTCCTAACTCATTCTATGAGGCCAGCATTACCCTGACACCAAAGCCAGACGAAGACACTATACAAAAAGAAGACTACAAACCGATATTCCTGGTGAATACTGATGCAAAAATCCTCAACAAAATACTAAATACTAAGCAAATCAAACTCTGCAGCATATTAAAAGTATTATACACCATGATTAAGTGGGATTTATTCCTGGTATACTGAGATGGCTTAAAATGGGAAAATCAATCTATGAAATACACATTAACACAGTAAAGAAAAAAAACACATGAGCATCTTAATTGATGCAGGAAAAACATTTGACAAAGTTCAACACCCTTTCACGATTAAAAAAAAAAATGCACACCCTCAGCAAACTAGGAATAGAAGGAAACTACTGCAACATAATAAAGGCTATTTATGAAAAACGCACAGCTAACATCACACTGAATGGTGAAAGACTGAAAGCTTTTCCCCTATGACTAGGAACAAGGTAAGGATGCCTGTTTTTCTACTTCTACTCAATGTAGTATTGGAAGTTCTAGCCAGAACAGTTAGGGGAGAAAAATAAATGAAAGGCATCCAAACTGGAAAAGAAGTAAAGTTTTCTCTATTTGTAGATAACACAACTTTATGTGAAGAAAACTCTAAAGACTCCATTTTTTAAAACCATTAGGATTAATAAATTCAGCATAGCTGAAGGATACAAAATCAACACACAATGGTATATTCACACAATGGAATTTCACACAATAGTGGAAATAAATGAACTACAGCTAAACAAACCAATATGGATAAATCTTAGAAACATAATGTTGTATGAAGAAAAATAGAAGAATACACACATGATGCAATTTTTATAAGGCTCAAAACCAAGCAACACTGAAGAATACATTGTTTAGGATAAATTTATTTGGTTTTAGACAGAAAGAGAGAATGTGTGTGAGATGAGAGAGAGAGAGAGAGGCATGCATACACACACAGGAATTTTAAATACACAATTCCAGAGAGAAGTCTCCATGTTGGGAAGCAAAGAGATGGGGTAAAAGAGGAACAATTGGTTGGTGAGCATACAGGGGTTTGTAAAAACTAAACTTCATAACTTATCCATATGTTACATATATTATTTTGTGTAGATCAAATATTACATGCTATTTTTAAAGGAAGAATGAATTTATCAACTTGAAAACAAGACAAATTTGCACAGTAAATAAATGATACAGAGATAGGTAGAAAATAGGAATTCAAGAAATGATGGGATGAAAGACTGTACTGAAACCCAGAAATACAAGATGAAAACTAATCATTTCTACTTATCATTTCTAGTTATTCTATGAAATGAAGAAACTCTTATTTTAAAAATGCCTTCTGGCCAGGCGCAGTGGCTCATGCCTGTAATCTCAGCACTTTGGGAGGCCAAGGTGGGTGGATCACTTGAGGCCAGGAGTTCGAGACCAGCCTGGCCAACATGGCGAAACCCTATCTCTACTAAAAATACAAAAAAAAAAAAAAATTAGCTGGGCGTGGTGGCGTACACCTGTGGCCGCAGCTACTCAGGAGGCTGAGGCAGGAGAATCACTTGAACCCAGGAGGTGGAGGTTGCAGTGAGCCAAGATTGCACCACTGCACTCCAGCCTAGGCGGCATAGTGCGACTCTGTCTCAAAGTAAATAAATAAATAAATAAATAAAATGCTTTCTAAAAATTAAGGGACTTGGAGGGAAAGTGAGTATTAATAGGAATATTAAAGTTTCAAATGAATTGCCAAACCAAGATGCCCTGTATATTATATATTAATAATAGTAGAAAAAGGGATTAAAAGAATGCAGTCTTTACAAGTGAAAAGTTTTTTCACTTTCTCTCTCTGCCAACATAATAAAATTTTATTCGTTTATACTCCACCAATCCTAGCAGTGCCCCCTAATTGGAAAATATGTTAGGGTTGATGTTAACCTTTGTTCGAACAACTAGTTTCATTACAGATGGTGCAGATTAATATTTTTAAGAGAATGTCTACAAACTGTTTTAAAAATGCTTCCAGAGAATTTGTAAGGACAGTTAACACAAGAAATGTTGAATATAAATGAATATTAATAATTGGCAAAAGTATAATCATATGCCCCAAAGCCTGGGGAGGTATTCACTGAGAAATATTTACAGGAGCAATTTTAGGATTACTTGGATGTAAGAACATCACCTGTATTTAAGGTCTAATTTTAATTGTCCTTTCCCCTAAGGAAAGTAGTTTAAACAGCTAGTGGGCCTAGTGATACGATTTTTGAAGTTTACAATTCAACAGAGAGAGGGAGAGATGGTAGGGTAGTGCCTGAGCCCAGTGAGACACAAGAAGTAGACATACCAGAAATAAAGCCAAACATGCATGGCTGTTTCTATCCAGCTTGCTGTGAAACTGGTGATCGCTCAGTAAGTGTCCAAAAATCACAATAAAGAAGATTGGTACCCATTTTTTCTGGGGTTTACACACAGGTAGTAAAACAGAACATTTGATCCTTGGGCTTAAGTAATTCCTCAGACATAGGATGCAATCCTTCCTTTTCAAAGCAAATGGATGGAACGTGAAAGACTCCTGTTTAGAGAGCCACTGCCATGTAATTAAACAAGTTTTCAAATCTCAGCCCAGTGTGCAAAGAAATCAGTATTGGAAGGATTGTTTTCAGGCAGAAAAAACCCGAGGGAAGAAATCAGACCAACATTCACTCCAGTTAGCTGGAAAGCCCCAAAATTACTTATTAACATTAGATGGGCTTGTGATTGGGCTGGTTATTGAAGAGATAAATCATTTTTATTGCACAAAACACAGAAGTATACTCCTCCCAAAACAAACCAGATGGGCTATGCTTTTCAAGGAAGAAAGATAAGATTCTTCATGTTAATGAATGGTGTGCAGGCCATGAGTTAAAAGCTGTGTCTTTTCCTAATAGCCATACTTTCACAGAAAGACCAATGAATGCTTGAGTCCTGGAAAGGAAAACATTGAGCAATGTCAACAGGAACACAGATGGGCAGACAGTACCTCCATATGTTATTGGATGAAGCTTGAGCTCATTCCATTTTGCCAGAGTAGACAGCTCTCTGAAAGACCATTTTACAACTTGTGTTAACATTTTTCATATTATATATGTGTATGTGTACAACTTGCTCAACAGTGATATCCCACATAAAAAAGGGGAAGTATAGTCTTAAAAAATTATTCTAACCCATATCTAATTTGAAATCAATGAAACATTCAAGGGCATTCTCTGAAATGATAGTAGGTGGCAACACATGCATGAAGCAGATGGCAGATTGTCCCTATCTCATGTTCCTAGGTAGACTCTGCCAGTGACACAGTGGCTAGGTATTATTTCCTAAGCTCTTCTTCGAAAACCACTAGCCTTCCTGGATACTTATCCAGGATGCTTGTCCAGGATGCTTGTCCAGGAGATTCTTGTCCCAGTGGCCTGGCATGGACCTGACACATACACGGCCTGGAGACTCGCCACAGTGAATAATAGCACATTACTCTGCAGATGGCAATTATCCCTGCCACGTGCTACAGGCATCTGAACAAGTCATGGCTTTACAGGATTTTCTGTCTATTTTTTCTATCAATTAATGAGAAGGGGGTATTGAAATCTCCAACTATGATTCTTTCTTGTGTTCTATCAGTTTTTGCTTCGTGTATTTTGCAGCTCTGTTACTAAGTCCATATGCGCTGTGAATTATGTCCTTCTGATCAACTGACCCCTGTATCATTATGGTCTGGCCTTCTTTGTCCCTAGTAATATTCTTTGCTCTGTAACCTACTTTTTCTGATAT
This sequence comes from Pongo pygmaeus, assembly GCF_028885625.2. Lineage (NCBI taxonomy): Eukaryota > Metazoa > Chordata > Mammalia > Primates > Hominidae > Pongo > Pongo pygmaeus. Next base: position 27,368,248 of record NC_072389.2, on the reverse strand, counting down.
TAAAATAGACATCCCATTTTTCTTTGGACAGTATCAGCTTTAGCATTGTATGTCTTTTTTCATTTTTGTATTTAACCTATCTCCATATGTTAATACTTAGAATGATTTTAATACTTAGAATGGGTTCCTTTATAAGTAGCATATAGTTCAATTTTGATTTCTTTCCCAATATGACAATGTCTACCTTTTAATCGAGATAATAAGTCCATTCACATATAATGTGATTAGAAATATATTTATGTTTAAATCTACCATCTTGATACTTGTTTTCTATTTGACAATCTGTTCCTTGTTCCCTTTTTCCACCTTATTTTGCATTAATTATTTTGTATGATTCCATTTTATCCTTTTATTGGCTTATTAGTTATAACTCTTTTTTATTCTAGGTATTGCTTTAGGGTTTACAGTATACATCTTTAACTTCCCACAGTCTAACTGAAAATGATATTATACCCATTGCTGTAGAGCATACAATAGGAATATATACATGTATGTACACATATACAGTATATAACACTTTACCTCTATGGTACACCGTGGTTCACATACAAGAAGAGTGTGCTTCCATTTCTCTCTTCTCAGCCTTTGTATCACTGCTGTCACACTTTTACATGTGATACGAGATGCACACTTCATTTTGATTATTTTTATTTCAATTGCCAATTACCTTTTAATGATAAGAAGAAGGAATGTGTAGATTTACAAAGCTGTCAGTGGTGTTTCTGGTACCCTCAATTCCTTTGTGCAGACCTATTTTCCTCTGATGGAGCTGGAGCTCATACACCCTCTGCCTGGCTGGACCTCACACTCACCATTACCACATTTAACTCAACATATCAGGGCCACTTGCTTATGTAACTGCCTCCCAGCACAGCACCTGGCACATAGCACAGAAAATGCCAGAACTACTTAAATCCAGGCTACAGTATTTTACAGAGAAATCCAGTATTTCTCTCTAACAAATACTTCTTAGTTATCTGTCACAGTTTCCTCCAAACTCATATACACTAGTCTCTAAAACAGGGTGTTGTGCTATTATCACTCTTAAGACACCTACAATATCCTGGTGATATCAGGTTGATACTGAATATTCATACCAAGACCCCCAGTCTTGAGAACTGCCCCTTCCTGCAACACAGACCACCAGCTCTTTACCAGGGCAGCTGCTCGGTGTGGAGTTGCTGCTATGAGATGGCTGGCTGGTTAGGGGCCACGTGTCCTACCCCTTCCATTTCAGGGGACCACAGAACCAAGTCCCAGATAGTGGCCAGAGGAGGACATGATGGATGACACTCCAGGCTCTCTCTTCCTGTGCGTCATCCACCCTCTCTCTTCTTCCACATTCCAGATGGACTTTACCCGCAGCGCCATCTTGGAAGCTATTCTACCAGTCAGGATACCAGAAGGAAATGGGCAGCTCACTAAGTCAGAATAATTCAAGGAGGATTCAATAAAGGGAAAATTTGCAAAAGTGTAGGCAGAGTGTAGGGAAAACACGCGTGCAGTATGATGGCGTTAGGAACAGCAGATCTGTTACCACCCCTGGCCTGAAGGGGATAAAGAGAGGAGGCAGTTCGTCAGATCCCAGAAGAAAAGGGTCTTGCAGAAGAGCCATTCTGAGATGAATGGAGGTCTCTTGTTAAGGACACATCAGCCACAAAGGTCTTTCTGGGAGGATAGGAAAGGGAGGACTGAAGAAATAAGAGCCCCAGTTGCATCATGCTCCATCTCCTACCATGCCCCATGGGCTGAACCCAGCCAGAAGCCACCAGGGAGCTCTAAGAAGTCCCTAGAGGTCATATCCCAGGGCAGAGGGCAGGGGGAAAGGACAGAAGGGGCAACCAACCATGTGTTGACAACAACAGGACAGGGTACCTATCATCCTGGTGCTGAATAATGACCACAGCACTACCACCACACTGCCGAGTGGACTTCATCCATACAAGCAAGAAATGAACCGATATTGTGATGGAAATTTGAGGTTATTCCTTTTATAGAGGCTGTGCCTCTTCACACAGGGTAGGCAGCCACAAGCCTGGCTTTACTCTTATTTCAAATCGACATGCCTAAAAATGAATTGTTTTCCTAAAAGCCACTTGCTCAGGATTTCCCTCCTGTCATCCTCTTTGAAAACTTTGGGATCCTAGAATTATTGGGAACAACTCTAGATCTGGAACAATCCAAAGATCACTGGACTCCCCTCTGAAAAAATTTGCCAGCACACGCTCCCGTGTCTGCCTGTGCATCCCTCTCTTTAGTCAGGCCCTGACACATGCCCTGGCCTATATCCCAGGCCATGTCACAACCTTCACACTCCCCAAAACGCCACTCTCACCTCATTCTCTCCCACCGTGACCTATAGCCGTGGTTTCCAAAAATAAGCCCACAGTCAAATCACCTGAGGAATTCCCTTCAAAGACAATTTCCTAGAATCCTCCTCCAGAGATTCTGATTCAGAAGAGAGTGTGGCTCAAAGAGCTATATTTTTAACACCTAGGAGATATTGATATAGTACCACACTATGAGAAACACTGGCATAGAGGATGAATTCAGACCTCTCCAGCTTGGCAGGAGTATCTGTCCATGGCACCATCCTTTGAACACTGTCAACTTCATGTCCATTAAGATATACAGACAGACTTCATGTCATATAGATGGACTCCAGGGAAACACATGGTCTAGGCTTCTTCCCCCACTGGTTATGTCTTCCTGCCATTTTCCGTCTTAAGCATAAGCTCTCTGGGAGTAGGGTGAAAATTACCCAGAAAACTAGGACTAGAAGAGAACTGCCTCAACATGATAAAGGGTATGTATGGAAAACCCACAGCCAGCTAACATCATACTCAATGGTAAAAGACTGAAAATTTTCCCCCTAAGATCAAGAACAAATCAAGGATGCCTGCTTTCACTATTGCTAATTCACCATTGTACTTGAAGTTCAAGCCAGAGTAATTAGACGAGAAAAAGAAATAAAAGACATCCAGATGGGAAAGGAAGCAGTAAAAATATCTCCATTTGCAGACATGATCCCATGAACCTATATGTAGAAAATCCCAAAGAATCCACAAGAAAGCTACTGAGCTAATAAATTAATTCATCAAGTTGCAAGTACAGTTTTCAATGCAAAATATTTGTTGTGTTGCTATACATCAGCAATGAACTATCTGAAAAAGGAAATTAAGAAAACAATTCCATTTACAATAGCATCCAAAAGAACAAAATAGCTAAAAATAAATTTAACAAAGAGGTAAAAGACATGTACACTAAAAACTGTAAAACATAACTGAAAGAAATTAAAGAAGACCTAAATAAATTAAAATACACCCTATGTTCATGGATAAGAAGACTTAATGTCATTAAGAGTTTAATACTATCCAAAGTGATTCAGTGCCAACACCTATCAAAATTCCAAAGAAATGTAAAAGCTGGTCATCAAATTCATATAGAACTTCAAGGGGCTCTGAACAGCCAAAACAATCTTGACAAAGAACAACTTTCCAGTACTCACATTTTCAAATATCAAAACTTACTACAAAGCTACAATAGTAAAAATCATGTGACACTGGTGTAAGGATAGACATACAGACCAATGGAATACAAATAAAAGTCCAGAAATAAACTCATACATCTTATGGCCAACCAGTTTTGTGGCAAGAGTGCAAAGACCATTCAACAGAGATTAAATAGTCTCTTCAACAAATGATGCTGGGATAACTAGATTTCCACGTGCAAAAGAATGAAGTTAGACCCCTACCTCACACCCTATAAAACAATTAACTCAAAATAGATCATTTATTTAAAAGATAAAATCATAAAATTCTCAGAAGAAAACAAACATGACCTTGGATTTGGCAATGGATCTTTAGCTATAGCACCAAAAGCCCAAGCAACAACAGAAAAAAAATAGATAAATTGAGCTTCATCAAAATTAAAATCCTTTGTGCTTCAAAAGACATTTCAGGGCCGGGCACAGTGGCTCATGCCTGTAATCCCAGCACTTTGGGAGGCTAAGGTGGAAAGATCGCTTAAGTTCAGGAGTTTGAGACCAGCCTGGGCAACATGGTGAAACCCTGTCTCTACCCAAAATACAAAAATTAGTGAGGCATGGTGGCATATACCTGTAGTCTCAGCTATTTGGGAGGCTGAGGAGGATGGCCTGAACCTGGGAGACAGAGATTGCAGTGAGCCATAATGACACCACTGCACTCCAGCCTGGGTTACAGAGCAACACCCTGTCTCAAAAACAAGAGAACAAAAGACATTCTCAAGAAAGTGAAACAACCACCTACGGAATTAAAGAAATTGCTTGTAAATCATATATTGATAAGGGTTTAGTATCCAATATTTTAAAAACTCCTACAACTCAACAACAAAAATACAACCCAATTTTTAAATGGGCAAAAGACTTACATGAACAGTTCTTCAAAGAAGATATACAGAAGGCCAATAAGCACATAAAAAGATGCTCAACATCATTAGTCATTAGAGAAATGTAAAGCAAAACTACTATGAGATATCACTTCACACTCACTAGGATAGCTAGAATAAAAAAAAAGGAATATAAATGTTGGTGATTATATAGAGAAACTGGAACTCTCATACACTGCTAGTAATAATGCAAAGTGTGGAAAACTCTATGAAAAACAGTTTTGCAGGTTCTCACAAAGTTAAACATAGTTACCACATAATCTAGTGATTTCACTCCTAGATGTATATCCCAAAATAATGGAAATCAAGGACTCAGATACTTACACACCAATATTCATTGCCACATTATTCAAAATAGCCAAAATGTGGAAACAACCCATGTCTATCAATAAAAGATTAATAAAATATGGTATATACACACAATGAGACATCATTTACTCATAAAAGGAATGAAATTCTGACACATGCCGAATATGGTGAACCTTGAAAACATCATGCTGAATGAATAAGCCAGGAACAAAAGGACAAATGCTGCATGAATTCACATGTATGAAATATCTACAAAAGGTAAATACAGAGACAGAAAGTAAATTGCGGTTCCAGAGCCTGTGGGGAGGAGGGCACGGAGAGTTATTGCTTAATGAGCACAGAGTTCGTAGTTGGAGTGAGGAAAAAATTTTAGAATTAGTGTTGATGGTTGCCCATTAGGAATGTAATTAATGCCACTGAATTGTACACTTAAAAATGGCTAAAATGGTAGATTATATGATATATATTTTTTCCACACTAAAAATAATTGAAAAAATTGGGCCAAGGTGGTAGTTCACACCTGTAATCCCAACACTTTGGGAGGCCAAGGCAGGAGGATCATTTGAAGCCAAGAGTTTGAGACCAGCCTGGGCAACATAGCAAGATCCCATCTCTCCAGAAAAAAAATGTTAAAAGTTAGCTGGGTGTAGTGGCACATGCCTGTAGTCCCAGCTACTCAGGAGGGTGAGGTGGGAGGATCGCTTGAGCCCAGGAGTTTCAGGCTGCAGTGAGCTTTGATCGCACCATTGCACTCCAGTCTGGGCAACAGAGCAAGATCTTGTTTCACAGAAAGAAAGGAAAAGATCAATACCCTCTTAGGAGGCCGAGGCAAGCAGATCACCTGAGGTTGAGTTCGAGAACAGCCTGGCCAACATGGTGAAACCCCATCTCTACTAAAAACGCAAAAATTAGCAGGCCGGCAATAGTGGCAGGCAGCTGTAATCCCAGCAACTCGGGAGGCTGAGGCGGGAGAACAGCTTGAACCCGGGAGGCGGAGGTTGAAGTGAGCCGAGATCGTGCCAATGTACTCCAGCCTGGGTGACAGGGTGAGACTCCATCTCAAAAAAGAAAAAAAAAAAAAAAAAGAAGACCAGTACCCTCCAGTGGTAGGAAAGCATGGGAATGAGCATACGCACGCATCGTCTTCATCTAGGAGACAGACATAATACGCACCTATTGCTTCATACACCTCAGGTTGTCTTTAATCCATTTCCTGATGATGATTGTGTCATTCTTGTTGCCGGCAGAACTATTCTCTCCCAGACATGAGGCCACACAGACATGCCGAGTGCAGGTAAAACACGTGGCATGGAGTGGCTCTTGGTCAGGAGCAGACCCTGAGAAGTCAGTGATACTCTCCCTCATGCCGCTAGGGAAAATGTAACTGGTTCCGCCCCCATCTTACCCATCCCACCCCATCCTTGCCCTGCAGCACCCCTCCTCTGCCCTGCACCCCCTACTGCCCTCCACCCCAGTAGAGCCACTCGGAGCTGGGCTGCATGTGTGGCCCTGCACAGGGCATGGTGACTTGGGTTGTGCCTGCCTCCCACCCATATAAGGGTGGATCCTGCCTGGAGGCCTCTGGGGCTGGGACCTCTGCAGGTCTTCCTACAGGGATGTGTTGAAGGGGGCGAGTTTTCTCACACTTAGAGAATGTTGTGGAGGGTGCTGGCCTCAAAAGGACATCCTGGCTCACTGGCTCCCAGCACCACCACACTGTGCAGTATGCTATGCTTCCGGGCAAGGAACTACAGTTGGGAATCTACAGACATTTCCCCTTATGGTTTTGTTTTGTTTTTTGAGACAGAGTTTCACTCTTGTCACCCAGGCTGGAGTGCAATGGCATGATCTCTGCTCACAGCAATCTCCGCCTCCGGAGTTCAAGCGATTCTCCTGCCTCAGCTTCCCGAGTAGCTAGGATTACAAGCATGCGCTACCACGTCCAGCTAATTTTGTTTTTTTAGCAGAGATGGGGTTTCTCCATGTTGGTCAGGCTGGTCTCAAGCTCCTGGCCTCAGGTGATCCGCCCACCTCGGCCTCCCAAAATGCTGGGATTACAGGCATGAGCCACTGAGCCTGGCCTTCCTTTTTTTTTTTTTTTTTTTTTTTTTAATAGACACAGGTCTCACTAGGCTGCCCAGGCTGGAGTGTAGTGGCTATTCATTCACAGGCCAGACCATGGCACACTGCAGCCTCCAACTCCCAGCCTCCAAGCAATCCTCCTGTCCCAGCTTCCAGACCAGGTGTAGTCTCCGAAGGGTGCAGGGGGGGACCCTGGGATGCTTGAGCACTGGTTGATTGGGTCAAATTTCGTCCTCATGTGACCAGGAGTTTATAGATATGCCCCATGTTATCTTTCCCATAGCCTTGTGCCCTCTAGCACACTATTCTGCAAAAAAATCAGGAACATACATTCATCATGAGAAGAAAGCCAGCATTTGTAGCTACTGTCTAACCCCCCTCTGCTTCACTGAGCTGGAGAAGATCCTCCTATCAGAGGCTGGGCCTGGTCGGGTAACCCACAGATCAGTGACCCCCCTCAGGAACCAGATCCCTGAGGCTGGCTGGGGTGCTGAATGGCCCTGACCACCTCGCTGGAATCCAGTGGCTCTGCTTCCTAGGGCATGTTTCCTGCAAAGCCCCAGCTCAGCTTTGCTGTCCCTGCATTTCACTAAATGCTGCCATTGGACCCAAGCACCAAAACTCCCCCTTGTGAATCGAGAGTCCAAGTTTGCCGCAGGCTTATAAAATCACAGATATTAGAGATACTGTGAATTATGCACCAGATGGACCCAATTAACTCCCCAACTAATGTGATTGGGGAAGGAAATAGCTCATTAGAAACTTGTAAGCTACCAACTCTCACAGCTGTGTTCTAATTACAGTACAGCCACAGATAAAAATAATCACGCCTTCTGCTGAGAGGCCGTTCATGACCCTTCCAAACTCGGAATCATGCAGGGATCAACCTCAGTCTAGCTCTGAGCATTGCTGGCCTCAGAGCTAATCAACCCAAATGCAAATCCACAAGTTAAAAAGGGAAATCAGTAGAAGCTCGTGGGGAAACATGAGAATAAATCCATAAACCCCCAAAATAATTCCACCCCATCAGATACTCTATAAACTGTGAATAGATGCAAAGCAAATAATGACACTATGATACGATGTAATACTAGATACTATTTCTGCATTTTCACAGAGGTCTAATGCCCTGCATTAAGCAAGCTCACAGGCTTCGACAAAATTCCAAATTGAGAAATGTTAAATTTCGCAATTCTGTATTTTATCAGAATGTTACCAATAATTCCTCAATGGGTACTGACCCAGGTGCTGTTCTAGGAAGGGGGTAATGGACAGGTGAGTTGCTGGCCTGTCCCCTTACTCAGGCACGTAAGACTCCGTGAGCAAGCATAACGCAAGGTGAAGACTGTGGAAGCAGATAGGGATGGCGATGGCGATGCCTGCGCTGCCAAGTAAGGCTTCACAGAGGGAATCTGAGGCGGGTCTTCAAGGCAGGTTTGAATTTCATGTAGATCAGAATGAAAATATTAAATGGGATTCCACTTTCAAAAGCGAGACTGAAAGGCAATTCTGATATAGCCTCAGTTGCGTGTATATGTAACTATACTGATATCAGAAAATCACCCAAGCGTTGGCTGGAGAGGCTTGTGGCCACAGCGTCATCGTTACAGTCACTGGTACCTTTCCTTGGCACACACTTGGTGTGTATCTCCAGGCAGCACCCACATGGGTGGGCCATGGAAGGCACAAGACAGCCACGTTCACCTCCACACACCTGGGAAGGAAGGTGCCTCTTAGGAGGTGTGGGAGGGCAGAGAGGACCAGGAAACAACCCCCAGCCTCAATAGCCTGACCAAGGGGGAGGTGCTCTTCCTTCATCACAAAGCACAGTGACACAACCCTCTCCCAGCCCCTGTGCCAGATATTAGGCCCTCAAAGTGTCCCTGGCTGATTCCAAGCATTTCTCAAGGCATCATCCACACTGCCCAAGAAATGGGCACTGTGCTGAGCACAGCTGTTCCACTCAGGGCTACTACCAGGGCCACCTCCCTCCAGCCTCCCAAAACAAGCCTGGGCTCTTGCTGATGAGGCCCCCGGAGTCCAGACATGCTGCCCCAGCCCATGAGGTCCCCCAAAGAGGGGGACCTAACCTCAGAGACCCCACCTCAGAGGGCCTCCCAGCACAAGATCACACTCCCTGCTCTTGCAACTAGCTGAGCCTATTCTGGGCACTTTGTCTCACGATGCTCAGCGCAACCATGGGCAGGAATTGTTGTTATGTCCATCTTAGAATGACAAGATCAATACCTGGCAAAAGTGGCAACCCACTGAGCTCAGGTCATCTGCTCCCAACCACTGCCCCCACAGGCAAGTGGACAGCTGTCTCAGGATCCCCCACCCTGGCTCACTCCCTTCTAAACTCATGAGGGTCCAGAGTAATAGAAGATAGAAATCGCTATGTGAGTGTGGGTGTGTGTGTGTAAATGTGTATATATGTATGCATATAAATATGTGCATGTATATATGCGGGCATGTGTAAGTGCATATATATGTATGTGTAAATAAGTGCATGTATATAGGTGCATGTGTATGTAAATATGTGTATGTATACAAATACTGTACATACATGTATTATAGGTATATGTGTGTACGGGTATGTGTGCACACATATATGTGTGTGTGTGTGTATGTGTGTGTGCATATATACATGTATAAATGTGTGTGGACACATATAACCATGTGTGCATGCATGTATACATGTATAACTCTGTGTGGATACGTATGCATGCATGTATAACGTGTGTGTTTATGTGTGTGCATAGCTATGTACACGTGTGTGCTGGTCCTCTGGAGATGGCCAAATGGCTCCTGAAGGCACAGCAGCATGTTTGTGGCCAAGAGGAGCCCCACCTCATGTGTTTTCTGATTCTGGCAACACCTCCCACATCCATCTTGACTGGCTCCAGAGCCTGGCCAGCTCTGCCCTGGCACAGGGCCCAAATGTTGAGACCTCAAGACATCACGTTTCATGAAGACAATTCTATGTTGCCGCCATAGAGATACCCCTCTCCCAAAATTACATAAGGATTTCTTCACATGCGCTTTTTCTAGTACTCTTACATTATTGTTATTTACACTTAAGTCCAGGATTTATCTTGGCAAAAAACTGAATGCACCTTTTGTTACTGTATTAGTCCGTTCTCATGCTGCTATAAAAAACTGCCTGAGACACTGGGTAATTTACAAAGAAAAGAGGTTTAATTGACTCACAGTTCCACATGGCTGGGGAGGCCTCAGAAAATTTACAATCATGGCAAAAGGGGAAGCAAACACATCCTTCTTCACGTGGTGGCAGGAGAGGGAAGAATGAGAGCAGAGCAAAGGGGGAAGCCCCTTATAAAACCATCAGATCTTGTGAGAACTCATTCACTATCACCAGAATAGCATGGGGGAAACCACGCCCATGATTCAATTTTCTCCACCTGTTCCCACCCTTGACATGTGGGGATTATTACAATTCAAGGTGAGATTTGGGTGGGGACACAGAGCCAAACCCTATCAGTTCCCCTCCAAATGCATGTCCACTTTCGTAACATGGGTGAGCCACACTTTTGCAGTTGTCTAAGAGGTTGGGTTTGCTGAGTTTGTCATACACCTATATCTGGGACTTTCCTATTATTCCTGTGTTGATGTGGCATTATATAAAATGTGACCAGTTACAGGACAAAGTTCCCTCATTCCTTCTAGTTTTTCGTGTTTCTCTTCACATATTTGTTTTTTCACATATCTGATCTCACACTTGCATTTTTCCCCAAAACTTTATCTGCAAAAGAAGGCTCGTCAGGTTGTAAAGCAATTGCACTGAGACTTCTGCCAGGGTTGCTTTCATTTCAATGCTGTTTCCCCTGAGAACCGCTCGTTGCAGAAGTTCGAGGGCTTTGGGCAGAGTTGGCCTTTCATGTAGGTCCTGAACATCCATGGAAGTGCACTCCTAGATGGTTTGTTTGGGGTGGTATCCTCAATGTGTGTCTTCCTTGCATTTTCCAAGGCTTAGGAAAGCTATGTGTGGAATGCTGTGGGGCCTGGCCCCTCCCAGGCCACGTCACAGTGGTCTGGTGCTCCAGCCTCCTCAAGTGAGTGGGTATGGCCAGCGGGGAGCCAAGCCCACCTGAGCAGGGAAGGCCGGCTCCCTCACCTGCAGCCTCCCCGAGGGCTACCTCCCCTCAGGGACACCTCCCCGGCCTATGTCCCCCACTCCCAGGTGCCTGGCCATCCTCAGGGTGCAGCAGGACAGAGGAAGCTGGGAACCCCAGTTGACCCCTGCTTCAGATGCAGAGAAACCCCAGCTCCCCAGCATGGATTGCTCATCTCCGGAGGAGACAGCAAGTGGTCCTCAAGGACCTGCCAGGAGCCCTGGGATTCCAGTACTCAACCAGGATCTGACTGGGGGAGCAGAAAAGGCCGGAGAGAAAGGAGAGACACAAGAGGGCAGAGAGCAGACCCAGAGCAGTGTCTGTTCCTAGGACACCGTTCCCTGGTCCCCTGCACTCCAGGGGCCCCTGGAGCCTCGTGGCCCTGGGCTCTGGCCACCTTGCTGTACAAGTGCCTGCAATGCTGACTGGGGGCTGGCCAGTTCAGTCTGGGTAACCAGAGGGAGAGCCTTGCTCCACAGCCCACCATGGGACCTGCCTGTGTGCTTCCCATGTAGAAACAGCGTTTTCATACGCAGAGAAGTCCAACATGAAACAGTCCACTTGGCCATGATTTCTCAAGAATTCCCACTGACAGGAGCCTCTCTTCTTGAGTACTGCATTCATGACAAAATTCTACCGCTGGCTGGATGGGAGACGTTCCTATTGCTTGCACAACTTCAAGTTTTCCCCAAGAAAATTTGTCTACGGGAGGAACAAGACAGGCTGTCCGGGACTCACTGGCCAGGAGCCAAACCCAACACCTGTCAAGATGTAGGACCCTGCACTGGGAAAACGGTCGCCCTCCCTGCTCAGGGACATCCACACGGCACACTGCATTCCTGTCCTTTGGGGTGATGTGGGGGCACGCTGCTTTACTTCTTTCCACTGCTCTTTGAAAACCGAGTCGTTAGGAAAGCATCAGCAGTGGACATGTATGTGTGGAGGATGGCAGTGTGGCTCCCAGGTGACACCCGCATCACTGCTGAGCTCCACACCCTCCAGGGCTGTCCATGTGACACCCCAGTGGGGCTCATCACGCGCTCCTATCCCTGCCCCTGCAAGTCCCTGCCAGGGTGAGCTCAACAGGGCTCCACACTGTATGAATATTCAGGTGCTAGACCCTTAATGAGTACCACGATGCTGAGTGTCTCTCTCGGAGCCAGGCAACGGGGACAGGGACATAGGCCAGCGGGGTGGCCCCTGCCCCAGCTGCCTGCCCCCTGCCTCTGGTGCATGCGTGACCTCGGGCAGTTGGTGCACCCTCTCAGGCCCCCCTCCTAGTTCAGCAGAGGCAGTGGCTGCATTTCTAGAAAGGAAGGGCTCATAGGAAAGCATGCTTTAGGTTTGTATTGCTTTTCTGAACACGCTTCTTCCATTGCAAAGTCGCAATGATTGATAGCATAAAATAGAACACATGTTTCAGAAAGGATTCTGGCACAAAAAGTCTGATTCCTAAGAGCTCCAAACAGGAAATGCATTTAGACTTTACATTTTATGAATACATTGAAAGCAGCACCTTTTTGAAACTATCCAATTCTCCAGTGCTTGTGGGTGATGGTCTCATTGTTTTTGATCCACAAGAACACCTGGCAACCTACAGGAGCTAGAATCCAATGCTCATGGAAATCAACTCTATGAAACTCCAAGACATTGCCCTGTGATGTTGCCACGGCCCTCAACGTAATAGCAGCTCTCTATGGGTCCTGCACTGTGAGGAGCCTTCATGCCCTTGTCAGGGTATCTGTGTCCCTGAGATGTCCTGGAGACCGGTGAATCCCTTGGCCTGCCCAGCCACTGTCACTGTTGCATCAGCTCTGTAACAGACAGGGCCCCACAGACAAGGCTCCTACACTCCCAGAATGCCTGCTCCCCACCAGGAAATGGCCCTACTACACATACTCCAAAAACATTGGCCCAAAAATACATATAAGCTACTCTTGCATTCAAATATTTATCGAGCACTCACTTGGCCGGGGCAGGCATGAACAAGACACACTCCCTGCTCTCAGACAGCAAAGCCTGCTGGGCACAAGCCCTCTGCAAGCAAGACAGGTAAGCAGCCGCTGCAGCAGGGGAACAGGTGGGAACAACATCATCACCAAGACAGGGGCGGGATTCGTACTCAGAAAACTCAGGGGTAAAGCAGGAGGGGAAAGTAAACTGTCCAACAAGCCTGACCCCTTCCCAGATCAACCAAACTAAGCCACCAGGCTGGGGTCTGTGACGACTGGATCTTAAACAGCCTCACACGCCGGGAGGCAGCCTGCCTGGTCCTGGCACAGCGGGGAGTGACATGTGAGGACCCACCCAGAGCTGAGTACCTGCAGCAGGTCACCCTGGCCCACCAAGTGCCCTGGCACCCTGAAGGGCTGGCAGACATTCTCTCATAGCCTTATAAGGGCCTGGGAACTGACCCTCAAAGCTTGAGGGTCCCCCCCCCATAATGAAATGAGAGACATTGGGGAAATGCTGTCCACATGCATAGCCACTTGGATGCTGAAGGCAAAACTGCAGCAGGAGGGTTGATAAGGGGTGGCTCTGGGTGCTGGTCCACTGCCCACAGGGAAGGACGGAGGCCGGAAGCTGGGCCTGGCTACTGCTACCCTTGCCTCTACCGCCTCTTCCGTCTGCAATGTCCTCTGGGAATTGGCCTTCCTCTGCGGTAGGGTCTTTGTCCGCTTTTTTCTGAGCACTCCCTCTTTCATCTGCCTCTAGCAGGGAAGGCTCCCTCTGCAGCTGCAGGAATCACGCAGGAGGTACTGGCCCGGGGCAAACTGGCTGCCTGGCTCAGGCCCCACCACCCACCACCGTACCCAGCTCCTGCCACCCTGTGCCCCTCCACTGCTTGTTTTCTGGACTCCCTGTCACCTCCTGATCCCTCTGAGGTGGCAAACCCAGACACATCTCAGAGAGACGGGGTGGTGCCCTGCTGGGAAGATGCTGTCGACTTCTCTGTTTCTTAGAGACCAGTGTTAGTGACTTTATGTATGTTGCTCTTTTGTATAAATAGTAATAATCCAGGTGACCAAAACACTTAACACAAAATTGTCACTATTTCAGCCCCAAAAATAGCTATGAACAGCTCCTCCCTTGCAGGCGGGACTAGAAGAGGTAATAAACGTAGCACCCCAGAGCCCAGTCCAGGGGGCAGGTGTGCAGGGGAGAGTCTGTGCTGGGGTACAAGCCTGTGGTCCAGGGCCTGGGTCCTCTCCCTGCTCCCAGAAGTCCTGAGGGGATGTAGTGAAGGTCCCCAAGGGCCCCGCAGATGAGGACAGCTCTGGTGCTGGATGAAGGGGCACATTCCCACTGGATCCAGAGAGTGCTCGGTGAAGCCTGCCTTCCCCTAGGAAAAGGAGAGTGCATAGGATATTAGATCACACCAAATGCACCTCGCTGCTTAGAAGGCGACAAACTGCACTTTCTGAAGATGTTTGAAAGCCTGACCTGTCCACTCAAGCTCCAGTTCCTCCCTGTGCCCACAAGAGAGCAGAAGACTGAGAAGTTGAAGGCTGGCCTGCAGGAGCCACGCAGGGCAAAGCTGGTCTGCATTTGGGGAACATCCTGGAGCTGCAGGGAGGTGGGGTGTGAGCTACCGCAGTGGCCAGGGAAATCAATTATTCATTTGAATAACCCAAAACTTATCAGCAAAGGAATAAGGTAAATCTTATTTTTTCCTTATTAAAATCATCAGAAGGATAAGATAAGCTGAGTGTGGTGGCCCTTGCCTGTAATCCCAGCACTTTGGGAGGCCAAGGCAGGAGGATCACTTGAGCACAGGTCAAGGATGCAGTGAGCTATGACCACACCACTGCACTCCAACCTGAGTGACACAGCAAGACCCTGCCTCAGAAATAGTAATAATAATAATAAGAGAAATCTAAATTTGAGATTAACTAAAAGATGTACTACATTAAAATTACGTGAAAAGAACAATTTTTAAAGACTTCCAAATGCCTTTTGCTCCCCAGTAGTAAAGTCTTCTGCAGATTTTCCATTTTATTGACCCCAAAAAGGGAAGAGCAAATCTCCTCTTGGAAGGAAGCATGCCTGGGCAGAGCTGGAACACGCACTGGGTCACTTCGTGTGTAATTCATTCACTCCAGTTTCTATTAAATATAACTGGCCGCTAGTCCCCTCGATGAATGGCAGCATGTGAAGTCAATTAGTACTTACTCCGTTTCTATTTAAGAGTCTCTCTTTATGTACACATTCATTCAAGCCAAAGTTCAGACTCTCAATCAGGATTTATCCCCACCCAAGGAGCAGCACACACAGTGGCACCGTGAAAGGGGAAGGCTGTGGGCGAGCACACGCCACATGCCCCTCATGCAACCTGCTGCTTCCACCAACCCTCAGGGCATTGCAGGAGCTCCCACCCCTGGTGCCAGCACCTCTGCTGCAGTCTCATGTTTCACCTGGTCCCTGCCAGGCTCCTCAGGGTGCTGGCCCCGCACTGAGGCAGGTGGGAAGTGTAGGTCCCCAGCATGCCTGCCTGGAACTGGAGGCCAGGAATCAGTCTCAGACCACCTCATGGACACTGCTCCAGCAAGACCTGCATGCCCTCTAGCTGGGGCACTGCAGGCTGGGATGTGCTGACCAGACCAGCACCTCCTGCCCAGCCTTGCGAAGTGATCACCTTGCTGCTATGAATTTTATTTTTTTTAATCCTAGCTTGAAATACAAAATGAGCAATGACTTGTTTGTTCTAAGCCAAACCTAATCTTCTTGCACCCTTGTGGGGATAGAAAAGCACTTCCACTTAGTATCTCAAAATTATTATTTTTGTAAGATGAGATTTGCTTTCAAATCAAAGGAAGACGAGGTGACAGCAGGAATGGCAGAGAAAGGACGTGTGGACTTTCTCTCCTCCATAGAAGCAGCAAAAACACTGACAAAACTTGTCAAAATCAATATTTTCAGAACTTTGGAAGTTAACAAAAGTATAAAACAATCCATGGAGCATGTATTCTAGAGGATGGCCAAGTCTCAGTGAGAAAATTTTAACTTGCTCTATTGCCATATCCCTTTACCCAGTTCTGTGCTGGGCTTGAAAATCAGCCCTGCCATGATGGTGAACACCAGAGGCCTAGCAGCCATTGAAGAGAGCAGAATTGGATTGGGGCACTTCCAAATCTCCTTTACAGAGAACTGGCACTATTGGAGCTGTCTGGCAGTACCTTGACTACCCCTCTCACAGGTACCATCTGTATTGGACCACGCTCAGAGCTCCAGAGCTGACTAGCCTTCTCTCCCGGGCATTTGCCACAAACACCGAGCAGCAAGTGTTTAACATCACAGCTTCGTGAGGCAGCAACAGCCACTGGGACTAACAAGAAGCCAATCAAAAAACACAAAAGAAAAAGCAGAGTTTGTAAAGCTCCAACACATTCCTAGGCATTCAAGCACAGGGCTGTGCGTGTGCCCAAGAGGGACCTGTGAAGTCCTACTCACTCACCTCTGGATGACCGTGAGGCTCTGCAGAAGCCAGAAGTGAAGAAGGCGGCAGAATGTCTGGCTGGAAGCTGAAAACCGACCCCAACATGCACACACAGCCCCTTGACAAAGGCAGGGAGACTTAATGGTCCCAGCCCTTATTTCAGAATACCTCTGTCCAGTCACTAACTGAACAGAGAATTCACTGGCCATACACAACAAAGAATACAGACTCAACGACATGAGTTCAGGAAAGTCACTAAACAAACAGGAACAGCAAAAAGCCCTGGGAAAGGGGAAGAATCTGATTACTAGAGCTTCCATATTATATTCTTTTAAATGTCCAGTCTGACAAAAATATACACATGCGAAGACATGTATGGTCCATACACAAGAAAAAAAATGGTAAATAGGATGGAGTCCTTGTGAATGGAATTAGCGTCCATATTAAAAGAGGCCCAGAGAGCGCACTCACCCCTTCCCACCAGGTGAGGACACAGAGAGAAGGCACCATTTAGGAGGAACAGGCCCTCACCAGCACCTTCACCTTGCACTTCCCAGCCTCCAGAACTATGAGAAATAATGTTCTGTTGTTTATAAGCTACTCAGTTTATGGTATTTTGTTACAGTAGCCTTAATGGACTAAGACATCTACTCTGACATTTCATATAAATGGAAATGCACAATTTATCGTTTTTTGTATCTGGCTTCTTTCACTGAGCATGTCCTTAAGGTTTATCCAAGCGGTAGTACATATCAGTGCTTCTTCTATTTTTATGGGAACTATGTTCTGTTGTATGGATATGCCAAATATTGTTTATCCATTCATGAATTGATGGGCAATGAGGTTGCTTCTTTCTTTGATCATTAGGAATAATGCTGCTTTGAACACATATGCACAAGTTTTACACAGGCATGTCTTTTCAATTTTGTTGTGTACATACCTAGTAACAGAAATGCTGTATCAAATGGAAACTCCATGCTGAACAGTTTGAGGAACTGCTGAACTGTTTTCCAAAATGGCAGCACCATTTTATATTCCCACTGGCAATGCATGAGAGTTCCAATTTCTCCACATCAGCCCTAACACTTGTCATTGCCATCTTTTTTATGATAGCCATCCTATTAGGTGTCAAATGGCATCTCGCTGAGCTTTTAATTTGCATTTCCCTAAATACCACTGATGTTGAGCATCTTTTCAGTTGCTTACAGGCCATTTGAATATCTTCTTTGGAGAAATGCCTATTTAAATATTTTGCCTGTGGGCATGGGGGGAGTCTTTTTATTATGGAGTTGTAAGAGTTCTATATATATTCCGAATACTAGTCCCTTATCAGATATATTGTCAGCCATTATTTTCTCCCGTTCTGTTGCTTGTCTTTCCACTTCTTGACAGTGTCCCCTTTATTCACAAAAATTTTTCTTTTTGATCAAGTCCAATTTATGTACTTTTTTTGTTTGTTTGTGCTTTTAGCATCAAATCTAAGATATTGCATAATTCAAAGTCACGAAGATTTATAACCATGTTTTCTTCTAGGAGTTTTATAGTTTTAGAACTTGCATTTAGGTCTATGATCCCTTTTGAGTTAATTTTTGTATATGATGTGAAGTAGGGGTCCAACTTCATTCTTTTGCATGTGGATAGCCAGTTATCCCAGCACAATTTGTTGGAAAGACTATTCTTTCTGCATTTATTTGTTTTAATACCCTTGGTGAAAATCAATTGAATTTACATATAAGAGTTTATTTCTGGAGTCTTGATCCTCTTTCATTAATCTATGTCTATCCTTATGCCAGAAACACACAGTCTTAAATTACTGTGGCTTTGTAGTAACTTCTGAAAACAGAAAGCATGAGTCTTCCAAGTGCTATTCTTTTACAAGGTTGTTTTGGCTATTCTGGGTTGCTTGCATTTCTCTATGACTTGCAGGATCAGTGTGCTGAAAATGTACATTAATTTGGTACATTAATTTGGGTAGTAATGCCATTTAACAATAGTAAGTATATCTTCTTGATGAATTGACACTTTTATTACCAGAAATTCTTGTCTCTAGTAACAATTTTTGTCTCAAAGTCTATTTTGTCCAATATTAGTATAGTCTCTCTACCTCTCTTTTGATTACTGTTTTCATGATATACCTTTTTCCATTCTTTTACCTTCAGCCTATTTGGGGTTTTGATTCTAAAGTGTGTTTCTTAGCAATAGCATACAGTTGGATCATTTACTTTACCCAGTCTGCCAATTTCTGCCTTTTGGTTGAAGTATTTAATCCATCTATGTTTAATATAATTACCACTGAGGTAAGATTTATCTGCTATTTTGGTATTTTTTCTATATGCCTCATGTTTTTTTCTGTTCCTCACTTCTCCATTACTGCCTTCTTTGAAGTCAAATAGATATTTGCTAGTGTATCATTTTGATTCCTTTCTTCTTTTTTTACTATATGTTATTTTAGTTATTTTCTTGTGATTGCTGAGAGGATTACAATTATCGTCTTAAAACAATCTAGTTAGAACTAGTGCTAACTTAATTTCAGCTCTACACAGAACCTTTGCTCCTATATAACTCTATTTCCTCTCACCTGTTTGTTCTATTGCTGACTATAAATTACATGTTTACACATTGTATATCCTTTAACACAGATTTATAATTACTGCTTTATGCAACTGTCATTTAAAGCAGATGGTAGAATGAAGGAGTTGCATAGAAAAACATACACTTATGCTGTGTTTTATGTTTTCCTATACAGATTTCTTTACTGGTGCTCTGTTTTTCTTTATGTGGATTTGAGATACTGTCTAGTGTGCTTTCATTTCAGCTTCAAAAACTCCCTTTAGCAATTTTTGTGGGAAAGGTATAGTGTTAAAGAACTCCCTCAGCTTTTGTTGGTATGGGAATTTCTTAACATCTCCCTCATTTTTGAAGGGCAGTTTTGCCAGATATAGAATTTTTAGTTGACAGTATGTTTCTTTTAACATTTTATATATATCATCCCACTGCCTTCTGGCCTCCATGGTTTCTGATGAAAAATCAACTGTGAATCTAATTATGGATCCCTTGTATGTGACAAGTCACTTCTCTCTCGGTGCTTTCAAGATTCTCTCTTTGGCCTTCACGTGTGTCTTGCTATAAGTCTCTTTGAGTTTACCTTATTTGGAATTCATTGAGCTTCTTGGATTTGTACATTTGTGTCGTTTTCAGTTATTATTTCTTTAAAATTTTTTCTGGTCCTTTCTCTCTCTCTCTCTTCTCTGTCTGGAACACGCATAATGTGTATGTTGTACTATTTGATGGCTTTCCACAGGTCCCTTGGGCTCTATTCACATTTCTTCATTCTTTTTTCTTTCTGCCTCTCAGATTAAACAGTTTCAGTTGCCCTGTCTTCAAGCCTGATGATTCTTTCTTCTGCCTTCCTAAATCTGCTGTTGAATGCCACTCATGAGTTTTTCATTTCATTTATACTTTTCAGCTCAAGAATTTCTTGCTGATTTCTTTTTTATAATTTCTATCTCTTTGTTGATAGGCTCATTTTGTTCACACGGCGTTTTTCTTATTTCCCATATTTATTTGTCCTTTTCTTGGGGTTTTTTTTTTATTATTGTTGTTGAAACACTTTGTTGTTGGTGGCAGTGGTTGCTGTTGTTGTCACTGTTATTAAATGCTGTAGCAGTCCATTGGTTTAGGTACTTTTCCAAACTATTTTTCCAAGGACTGTATCCCTTTTCATGTCTCTGTTTCCTAACATCATGTTCAGCTAATGTTTTGACAGAGATTTTCTTCAATACCAGGAGCTTTTTACAAGCAAACCAGAAAAAGAGAAAACACACAAAACCAAAGAAGCAAACACCTTTCCCAGTCTTTGCAAAGTGGCTCTGATGGAGCACTTCATCAACAATTACCAAGTCTCCCATTGAGACTAAGATTAAGCTTGAGGTAAAAGTTTAGGGTTTTCTATGGTCTTTTCTGAGCATGCATCTCACCCTAATTATGTATGTGGCTTTCTAAATTCATCCACACACAGGTACTTTTGAGTATCCTAAGTTCCCAAGGAATCTCCTACAGCTTTTGCACCTAGGTGTTAGGCAGTCTATTGTATGCCTCAATCAGTATGCATCTGCCCTAGGCCTCTATAGTTTGTCAGACTCCCTGACAGTATCTTCAAACAATGCCCATCACTTTTCCAGCTTATGTTCTGAGTTAGGCAGAACAGAGCTCAGAGTCTTGTGTCAATCCTTCAGTGAGCCCACAGACAAATCACCAGAGCAAACGCAATAATTTACAGTTTCCACAACTCTTAGTGCTGGTTCTAAGAGTTTCTGCTTGTTTTCAACGTTTCTGGGGGTCGAATAAGAGCTTGGAACTGCTCACTTTGCCATTTTGCCGTCACTATTCCTCTGTAGTAAGTCATTGCTTTGGGGATTATTTTGTATCTAAAGATAAATTAGGGGGAAACTGTCATCTTAATTACGTTGTTTTCCAATCCATGAATATTGAAGCCTCTCTACTTATCTAAATCTTCTTTAAGTTCTCTCAGCAATATTTCATGTTGTTCAATTATGAGTCTTGCACTTCTTTTATTAAATTTAATCCTAAAAATGTGATTCTTCTTAATGCTTTTGTGAATGAAACAGTTTTCTTAATTTTATTTTCAGATTATTCATTACTAATATATAAAGACAATTAGTTTTTGTATATGTTGATTTATAAAACTGTCTTCATTCAGACATGATTATTTACTTAGAAAATACCCCATAAAAAAATCTACAAACAAAAAAGTTGCTATACTGAATAAGTTACTTTAGCAAGTTTGCAGAACACAAGATCAATGTACAAAAATCAATCCTGTTTTATGTACTAACATTGAACAAATGTAAATTGATGTTTTAAAACAACACCAAAAAATGAGCCATTTGGAGATAAATCTTACAAAATATGTCCAATACCTATCCACTGAAAACTATAAAATTTTGCTGAGAGAAATTAAATAATACCTAAATAAATGGAAAGATAAGCCATGTTCCTAGAGCAGAAGATTCAATATTTGAAACCAAAAATAAAATTCTAAGCCCCCTCAACCAACTAAAGGGAATCCTCCCCTTGGCCAAGGGAGTTTCAAAGAAACCTAAACAATCAGTTCAAGCCATGATGGGAAAGGGGGGTGGGAGGCATTAGATATGCCTCATTATACTCTCCTCCCATTGGAATTCAGGCACAGCTGATTAGCATTAACATTTAAAACAGAGACATTAAAACTGATGAAGCAGACTCTTTGTAGCAATAAGATACCAAATTCCAATCTGACCCTAATATAGCATCACATGACAGATAGCAGACCCTAAAAGAAAAGTATTTTGCCCCAAAATATATTTCTTTGACACCTTTTTAATGGCCCTACAAAGCTGTCTCTTGTGGGGCAATCTACATTCTGTAGAGAATCCCCTTCCCTTTCTGATCCTGAAGAGATTAGCTGAGAGTCTAGCACCTTTTAAAGGTCTAAACAGGAGACATTTGCCATCTATTGCATCTAAAGGTGGCCACCTATGAGATTTCATCTACTTAAAAAGAACTTCGGTCTCCACAACCTTATTCTAACCCAGACATTCCTTTCTATTGATTCCTTGGCTTTAGATAATAACTTAATTATTTCAACCAATTGCCGATCAAAAAACCTTTTAATCTACCTACAACCTGTAAACCCCCATTTCAAGTTGTCCCACCTTTTTGGATCAAACCAATGTGTACCTTACGTGTACTGATTGATGTCTGCCTGTAACTTTTGTCTCCGTAAAATGTATAAAATCAAGCTGTAACCTTGGACCTCCTGGGGTTGTGCCTACAGGTCATGGTCCTCACATTTGGCTCAGAATAAATCTCTTCAAATATTTTACAGTGTTTGGCTTTTCTCATCAACAATATTATTAAGATGTCAACTCTCCATAAATTCATCTTATAGACTCAATGCCATTCCAATAAAAATCCTACCAGGATCTTCTCTTTCTCTTTCTTTGTTAATCTAGCTAGGAGTCTTATCAATCTTACTTATTTTTTTGAAGGACAAACTTGGTTACATTGATCTTTTGTATGGATTTTTGCATCTCAATTTCATTAAGTTCTTCTCTAATTTTAATTATTTCTTTGGATTGGTTTGTTCCTTTCTCTCTAGTTCCTTTAGGTGTAAAGTTAGATTGTTAATTTGGGACCTTTCTAACTTCTTGATGAAGGCATTTAGAGCTATAATCTTTCTTCTTAACGCTGCATCTCAGAGATTTTTGAAGATTATGTCCTTATTTTCATTAATTTTAATGAAAATTAAAATTAATTTTAATTTTACTTAAAATTCATTTACTTTTTATTTCTACCTTAATTTTTATGTTCACTCAGGACTTATTCAGGAGTAAGTTGTTTAATTTCCATGTATTTTTGTAGTTTTCTGAGATCTTATTGGTATTTATTTCTATTTTCATTGCACTATGGTCTCAGAGTGTGCTTGGTATAATTTCAATTTCTTTTGAATTTATTGAAACTTGCTTTATGACTGAGAATGTGGCCAATCTTAGAATATGTTCCATATGCAGATGGGAAGAATGTATGTTCTGTGGTTGTTGGAGTGTTCTGCAGATGTCTATTAGGTCCAATTGGTCAAGTGTTGAGTTTACGTCCAGAGTTTTTTGGTTAGTTTTTTGACTTGGTGATCTATCTAACACTGTCAATAGGGTGTTGAAACTCCCACTATTACTGTGTGGTTCTGTAAGTCTTTTTACAGCTCAAGAAATTGTTTTATGAATCTGGGTGCTACACGGTTGGGTGCACAAATATTTAGGATAGTTAAGGTTTCTGGTTGGATTGTATCCTTACTATGTAATGCCCTTCATTGTCCTTCTTAATTTTTATTGGTTTAAAGACTGTTTTATCTGATGTAGGAATAGAGACTCCTGCTCTTTTTTATTTTCCATTTGCATGGTATATTTTACTCCACCCTTTTATTTTGAGCCTGTGGGTGTCGTTACATGTGAGAAAGAGAAGATCCAAATAAGCACAATCAGAAATGACAAAGATGACATTACAACTGATCCCACAGGATTACAAAAGATCTTCAGAGATGAGTATGAATAACTCTATGTACACAAGTTATAAAATCTAGAGGAAATGGATAAATTCCTGGAAGCACACAATCTCCCAAGACTGAATTAGGAAGAGATTGAAAACCTGAATAAACCAGTATCAACATCTGAAAGAACCTATCAACCAAAAAAAGCCCTGGGCCAGATGGATTCATAGCCAAATTCTACCAGAAGTACAAAGAAGAACTGATATCAATACTACTCAAACTATTCCAAAAAATCAAGAAGGAGGGGCTCTGCCCCAACTCACTCTATTAAGCCAGCATCAGCCTGATACCAAAATCTAGCAGAGACACAATGAAAAGAGAAAACTTCAGAACAATATCCCTCATGAACATAGATGCAGAAGTCCTCGACAAAATACTAGCAAATAAAATCAAGTAGCACATCAGAAAGTTAATATGCCACAATCAAGTAGGCTTTATTCCTGTGACACAAGACTGTTTCAACGTAGACAAATCAATAAATGTGTTTCACCACATAAACAGAATCAAAAGCAAAATTGTGTGATCATCTCAATAGATGCAGAAAAAGCTTTGGATAAAATCCAACAGCCCCTCATCATAAAAATCCTCAACAGACTAGGCACTGAAGGAATGTACCTCATAATACTGAGAGCCATCTATGACAAACCTACAACCAGCATCATACTGAATGGGCAAAAGCTCAAACTATTCCCCTTGAGAGCTGGAACAAGACAAGGATGCACATTTTCACCACTCCTATTCAACAGAGTACTAGAAATTCTAGCCAAAGCAGTCAGGCAAGAGGAAGAAGTAACAGCCATCCAAACAAGAAAAGAGGAAGTCAAGCTATCTCTCTTCACAGACAATATGATCCTATACTTAGAAAATCCTAAAGACTCCTAGAATTGATAAATGACTTTAGTAAAATTTCAAGATACAAAATCAAATGTACAAAAATCAGCAGCATTTCTATACAGCAATAAAGTCCAGACTGGGAGTGAAATGAAGAACACAATCCCACTTACACTAGCCACAAAGAAAATGAAACACCTAGGAATACAGCTAACCAAGGACTTGAAATATTTCTATAAGCACTACAAAACATTGCTGAAAGAAATCAGAGATGACGCAAATAAATAGAAAAACATTCGTGCTCACGGACTGGAATAATCAATATCATAAAAATGTCCATACTGCCCAAAGCAATGTACAGATTCAATGCTATTCCTATCAAACTACCAATGTTCTTTACAGATTTAGAAAAAACACTATTCTAAAATCTATATGGAACCAAAAAAAGAGACCGAATTGCCAAAGCAATCTTAAAGCAAAAAGAACACAGCTGGAGGCATCACGCTACCCAACTTCAAACTACACAATAGAGCCACAGAAACCAAACAGCTTGGTACTGGCACAAAAACAGACACACAGACCACTGGAACAGAACAGAAAACTCATAAATAAAACCTGACACCTACATCTATCTGATCTTTGACATGGCCAATATAAACAAACAATGAGGAGAGGACTCCCTATTCAATAAATGGTGCTGGGATAACTGGCTAGCCATATGCAGAAGATTGAAGCTAGACCCCTACCTTTCACCATATATAAAAAGTAACGCAAAATAGATTAAAGATTTAAATATAAGACCTCAAACTATAGAAACCCTGGAAGACAACTTAGGAAATACTCTTCTTGACATCAGCCGTGGCAAATAATTTTTGGCTAAGTCCTCAAGAGCAATTGCAACAAAAATTGACAAGTGGGACCTAATTAAACTCAAGAGCTTCTGCACAGCAAAATGAACTATCAACAGGGTAAACAGACAACCTACAGAATGAGAGAAGATACTCACAAACTATGCATCTGACAAAGGCCTAATATCCGGAATCTATAAGGAACTTAAACAAATCAACAAGCAAAAAACAAGTAACCCCAGCTGGGCACAGTGGCTCACACCTGTAATCCCAGCACTTTGGGAGGCCGAAGCAGGCAGATCACCAGGTCAGGAGATGGAGACCATCCTGGCTAACACGGTGAAACCCCGTCTCTACTAAAAATACAAAAAAATTAGCTGGGCTGGGTCTTCTCAGGCAGGGCAGAGTGTTGAATCTGGGCTATCATCTCCACCACATTGACTATTAGAATATAGTGGAGAAGGCCAGGTGCGGTGGCTCATGCCTGTAATCCCAGCACTTTGGGAGGCCGAGGTGGGAGGATCACAAGGTCAGGAGATCAAGACCATCCTGGCTAACACGGTGAAACCCCATCTCTACTAAAAATACAAAAAAATTAGCTGGGCGTGGTGGCGGGCGCCTGTAGTCCCAGCTACTTGGAAGGCTGAGGCAGGAGAATGGCGTGAACCTGAAAGGCAGAGCTTGCAGTGAGCTGAGATCGCATCACTGCACTCCAGCCTGGGCGACAGAGCAAGATTCTGTCTCAAAAAAAAAAAAAAACAAGTAAACCCATCAAAAAATGGCAAAGGAGGTGAACAGACACTTCTCAAAAGAAGACATACAAGTGGTGAACAAACATATGAAAAAGCGCTCAGCATCACTAATCACCAGAGAGATGCAAATCAAAACCACAATGAGATACCATCTCACACCAGTCGGAATGGTTATTATTTGAAAAATCAAAAAATAACAGATGCTGGTGAGGCTACAGAGAAAAGGGAATCCTTATGCACTGCTGGCGGGAATGCAAATTAGTCCAGCTACTGTGCAAAGCAGGCTGGAGATTTCTTAAAGAACTTAAAACAGAGCTACCATTAAACCCAGCAATCCCATTATTGGGTAGATATGCAAAAGAAAAATCATTCTACCAAAAATACATGCACTCATATGTTCATCACTGCACTACTCATAATAACAAAGACATGGAACCAACCCAGGTGTCCATCAGTGCTAGACTGGATAAAGAAAATGTGGTTCATATACATCATGGAATGCTATGCAGCCATAAAAAAGAGTAAAATCCGCCAGGCACGGTGGCTCACACCTGTAAACCCAGCACTTTGGGAGGCGGAGGTGGGTAGATCACCTGAGGTCAGGAGTTTGAGACCAGCCTGGCCAACACGGTGAAACTCCGTCTCTATTAAAAATACAAAAATTAGCTGGGCGTGGTGGCGAGCAACTGTAATCCCAGCTGCTTGGGAGGCTGAGGCGAGATAATCGCTTGAACCCGGGAGGTGGAGGTTGCAGTGAGCAAAGATCGCACCACTGCATTCCAGCCTGGGCAACAAGAGCAAAACTCCATCTCAAAAAAAAAGAATGAAATCATCATCTTTGCAGTAACATAGATGGAGCTGGAGGCTATAACCCTAAACAAATTAATGCAGGAACAGAAAACCAAATACCTCATGTTCTAACTTATAAATGGGAGCTAAGCATTGAGCACACATGGACATGAGTGTAGGAACAACAGACACTGTGGAATACTAGAGGATGAAGGAAGGGGGAGTGGGTTAAAAAAATAAAAACTACTTATCAGGTACTAGACTCATGACCTAGGTGGCGGGATCCATACTCCAGACCTCAACATCACATAATATTCTCATGCAACAAATCTGCACATGGGTGCCTCCGTATCTAAAATAAACGTTGAATTTTAAATTTTTACACACACTGTATGATTTCATTTATATAACATTATCAAAATGGCAAAATTATAGAGATGAAAAACAGATCAGTGATTTCCAGGGGTTAGAGATGGCAGGGGGAGGGGTATGTAACTTAAGGGTTTGTGTGAGGGTTTTCTGTATGGAATCTGAGATTATGATGAAATAGGTCTATATCTTGATTATGGTAGGGGTTACATAAAGCTACACAAGTGATAAAATGACAGACAGACACACACACAGACAGTACAAAAAAAAATCCCAGCAGGAATGTTACGTAAATCAACAAAATGATAGCATTTATATGAGAAGGCAAGTGGCATCGAATAGCCAAAGCAATCTTGAGAAAGAACCATGTTGGAGGACTCACACCATTTGATTTCAGAACTCTTTATAAAGATTCAAGACAGTGTGATATTCATGACATGATAATCACATAGACTGATGGAACAGAATAGAGAGTTCAGGGGGCCAGGCACGGTGGCTCACGCCTGTAATCCTAGCACTTTGGGAGGCCGAGGCGGGTGGATCACTTGAGGACAGGAGTTTGAAACCAGCTGGCCAACATAGTGAAACCCTATCTCTACTAAAAATACAAAAAAATTGACCAGGCACGGTGGCTCACGCCTGTAATCCCAGCACTTTGGGAGGCCAAGGTGAGCAGATCACGAGGTCAGGAGATCGAGACCATCCTGGTGAACACAGTGAAACCCCGTCTCTACTAAAAATACAAAAAATTAGCCAGGCGTGGCGGCGGGCCCCTGTAGTCCCAGCTAATCAGGAGGTTGAGGCAGGAGAATGGCGTGAACCCGGGAGGCGGAGCTTGCAGTGAGCCGAGATCACACCACTGCACTCCAGCCTGGGCAACAGAGCAAGACTCCATCTCAAAAAAAAAAAAAAATAATACAAAAAAAGTAGCTGGGCGCCGTGGTGGGCACCTATAATCCCAGCTACTTGGGAGGCTGAGGCAGGAGAATCACTTGAACCCAGAAGGCAGAGGTTGCAGTAAGCCGAGATAACACCACAGCACTACAGCTGGGCACAGAGCGAGACTCCGTCTCAAAAAAGAATAGAGAGTTCAGAAGTAAATCAATAGATAAATGGACAATGTATTTTTGACGAAGATACAAGGCAATTTAATGGACAAAGGAGTCTTTTCAACAAACGGTGCTGGAACAACTGGACATCTATAAGCAAAATATAAATAAACCCAGCAGCATATGCAAAATTTCACTCAAAATGGATTATATGCCTAAATGTAAAACCTAAAACTACAACATTTCTAAAAGAACAAACAGGAGAAAATCTTTGTGATCTTGGGTTAAGCAAAGATTTCTTAGATACAACACCAAAAGTATACTCCATAAAAGAACAATTGATAAATTGGATGACATCAAAATTAAAATTTTCTGCTCTCCAAGAGAGACCAAAAAATAATTATGCAAAGACAAACACAAACTGTCAGAAAATAATTGGGAAAAATGCATTTTATAAAAAAAGTTGTGTTGAGAATATATAATGAGTCACAAACCCCATAATAAGAAAACAAGCAGACCTCACTCTCCAAATATATAAAACTATAATAAGGTGCCTCTAAATACTTATTAAAAAATAGCTAAAATTAAAAGTACAGTCAATATTAAGTGCTGACAATGACGCAGAGGACTGGAGCTCTCATGCATTGCTGGTGAAAATGCAAAATGGTACAGCTTCCTTGGAAAGCAGTTGGCCATTGCTTAGACGGTTAAACATATATGTATCAAATAACTCAGCAATCTCATTCTTAGGCATTTATCCAAGGGAAATTAAAATTTACATTCACATAAAAACCTGTATGCCAATGCTTATACTGGTTTTATTCATAATTACCAAAACTTGGGAACAATCCAAGTGCCCTTCAAGAGGAGAATGAATAAACAGAGTGTGATATGTCCACACAACTCCACTCAGCAACAAAAAGAAACACAACTTGGATGAAGCTCAAATGCATTATACTAAGTAAAAGAACCAAACTCAATGGTTCCACTTATTTGACATGCTTGAAACAGGCAAAAATGTAGAAACAGAAAACAGATTGATGGTTAACAAGTGCTGACAGGAAGAGGAAGCAGCCAAAGGAGTTTTTGTGGGGTGATAGAAATATTCCAGATCTTGATTTGCTGACAATTACACAATTGTATGCATTTGTCAAAACTCATAGATCTACTCACCATTTCTGGTGAAATTATACCTCAATTAAAAATACATAAAATAATAGCTTTGAGCAATCTGCAACAGCACTGATAGCGTTTACAACATATTGTTACATTTAAGAAACTACAAAGCAAGAGATACACTCTGAGCACAATTATGTAAAAACTTGTGTTACATATGGGAAAGACCAGAAGGGAACACAGATAAATGCAAGCAGACAGTAATGATTGTGTTAGGGGCATGACTCTGTGTTCTCCCTTCGACCTCCAAATTTTCAGCAATATATTTATTTTCACTTGATAATGAAAAACAGTAACCAATCCATGACAGATGTAAACGCTGTCTTAAATAATTTATCTTCATTATTTTTAACACATCCTCTCTAATTTGCTTCCCTGTCCAACGTGCCATCAAATATATTCCTGCTAAGTGAAAGACCGAAAGGTAATTAGCTAATTTTGAAAGGGCAAATTTTAAGGTCAATTAATTCCTGATTTGTGAAAACAATTAGAAAAAATTAATTACATTTTCCACTGATTAGAAATAAACCTTCCCACGCAATCTTGCCTTTAAAAAAAATAGATAATTTAAGTCTGTCAATCTGACAACCAATTGTATTTAAGTACATCTGTCATTCTTACACACTATTTTGAGATACAAAAAAAATTGATTCAAAATTTTCTGAGATTTAATTAGGCAAAGCGAATGGGAAAGAGAGAGTGCAGAGAGTGGGGAAGTCTGCATGTCACTGTGCTTAATTTTTTTTTTTGAGACGGAGTTTCGTACTTGTTGCCTAGGCTGCAGTGCAATGGTGCGATCTCAGCTTACTGCAACCTCAGCCTTCCAGGTGCAAGCGATTCTCCTGCCACAGCCTCCGGAGTAGCTGGGATTACAGGCATGTGCCACCAGGCCCGGATAATTTTGTATTTTTAGTAGAGACGGGGTTTCTCCATGTTGGTCAGGCTGGTCTCGAACTCCTGACCTCAGGTGATCCACCTGCCTCAGCCTCCCGAAGTGCTGGGATTACAGGCGTGAGCCACCGCATCCAGCCCTGTGCTTAGTTTTTTATGAATAAAATTAGCATATTAGATTAAAAAATTCATCTTTAATTTGGCAATTTTGTTTGTTCCACGTCATTACGATTGTATGGACAAGACATATTCCTCTAACAAAAGGGTGGAAGTCCTCAGCTAGGACAGGGGAAACAGCCCTGAGGAATGTCCAGCAGCGTTCCAGGGCTGGACATACACAGCAGGCACAGGGTCCCAAAGACAAGGGTTGAGGTACCCAGAGAATGAAGTCTGCTTTCTCCATGTCTTTGTGGTTGGTTCCCTCTGTTATAGGACTACTATTAAAGGAGGGTAAAACCGTGACTCACGTCCCAATATAAAATGAATGCAGGTCAATATTTTGTTTAACTCATCAATTAGAAGAAACTGATAAGATGCAAAAAACCACACACACATGGGCAATTAGAAATGCTGAATTGGGCCGGAAGTGGTGGCTCATGCCTATAATCCCAGCACTTTTGGAGGCTGAGGCAGGTGGATCACGAGGTCAGGAGATCAAGACCATCCTGGCCAACATGGTGGAACCCCGTCTCTACTAAATATACAAAAATTAGCCGGATGCGGTCGCGAGTGCCTGTAGTCCCAGCTCCTCGGGAGGCTGAGGCAGGAGAATCGCCTGCACCTGGGATGCAGAGGTTGCAGTGAGCCGAGATTGCACCATTGCACTCCAGCCTGGGTGACAACGTTGAATTGGACTTACAAATAAATGCAAAACTGGACAATGCATTCCACGGACACAATCCAACTTTACTTCTAGGGAAAAGAGTCATTTGCATTATTGTCAGCTTTCTGATCAGTTGCAAACAGTGAAAGATGCAGATAACCTGGAAGGACTCCAGACCTCCCTTCACTTCCTATAAAAGACACCAATCATCTTTGTGTTCCATTTCCAACTTTTTCACAACAATTTCCTTCATCACTATTCATCTCTGGGGTTGGTGATGCCTGAGTGGCTCCCAAGAATTGGCCTGCTGCTACTCACACCCTCCAGCAATCCCATCCCTGAGTGTGGGCTGGACCTGGTGACTGGCTTCTAACCAACAGAATACAGAAGAAGGGATGGTGTCACTCCATGATTAGGTCACAAAAGACTGTCCCTTGTGCCTGCCCAGATGGAGTGGGCCCCTGGCAAGGAGCTGAGGTGGCCTCCAGTCAACAGCCAGCAAGGAACTGAGGCCATCCATCCAACAGCCCAGGAAGAACCACGCCAGGCCAGCAACCACACAGATGAGCTCAGAACCGGACCTTGCTCCAGCTGAACACTGAGATGCTATGGCTAGAGCCATACATGACAACTTGTCCCAGCCTAAGAAGACCCTGAGCAGAGGACCTAGGTCAGCTGTGCCCAGATTTCTGACCCATGAAACTGAGAAAATAAATATGTACTCTTTTAAGCTGCTAAGTTTGGGAGAAATTTGTTACCTGGCAATAGATCCTGAATTCACTCTTCCTTCCAGCTTTCTTTATATGTATATCCTGCCTTGTTTCACACAGATTTTAATCATTTTAAGAAAATACCTAGTAATCAGTTTGTGCACAGGTGATGTAACTGACCCAAGAAATTGCACCTGAGCTGCCTGGGAGCCAAAGGAAAAAGGGGACATGGCAGGCTACAGCCTCTGCCTGCTTCTCTCCTGCACAAACGACAGAAAACCAGGCTACAAGGGGATGATTCCCTGAGAGCTAAAACATAGGCCAGTACAGTCCCCTAAATTACCTTTTCAACAGTCTGAAGCAATCTATTTGCAGCATCTCATAGTGTCCTTTCGTTCTGCTCATTCTCTTCACAACTGAACCCGTAACAGATAAGTTTGACTTCATTGAGGCTAAGGGGTTTGCTGGTTTCCACATACCTAAGACTCCCACCTATGGTAGATTCAAAGACTTACATATCTTTTCTCTGATAAGAATACTGTTGTTGTTTTTTTTTCATTTTCTGCCTATTTTCATGAAACAAGAAGGGCAAAATGTAATAAAACCCTTCAGTAACCTTTGGCCTGAGATGACAGTGCTAGGATACTGTGTACATGGCCACCAGGCGACATGGCCACACACCTGCCCAGGAGTGTGCTGTTTCAGGGGGCTCACCTAGGATCATGTGGGCAACAGCCTGTGCCCTCCACACTCAGACATTCACACCAGTGAGCCCTTCCCCCGAGAGCCCTCACTGGGTGGGTTGGGCCAACACGCCATTCTCCTCATGGTGCTGAGAGCTGCGGTTCCCTGTCGCTCCTCCTCCTGGGAGAAGCTCCGCATGGGAGGTGCTGCTCACTCATGAGGGCTCATGCCTGCGGACAAGGGTGACACCTTCTGGCATCTCCACACTCAGCCTAGGTAGTTGCCAGTGCCATCCCGACACCCCCCCGCCATGCCCTGGGCAGGCTGTGGGGTCAGGGCACCCTCAACCCTCGCTTCACTGGACCACCACACCTGCCAGCTCCTGCCCCCATGTGCCTGTGCCTGTCAGCACCTCTCCACGCTCTCCTTCCTCCTCCACCCAGAATCCTGCCTGGCTGCCCAGGGCCTCCTGCCTGTGGAGCTCATGACAGGCCACAGTCTGCCCTTGGTACACTATACATCGAAGCAAGAAGTGAGGTCAAAGAACTTGGAACATATGCAACATATGCTCTTCTGGTTTTCCCAATTCTTGTCTCACTGGAAGCTGAACATTACCTTCCATCACTCACATCCTGGCTGGGACAATCCTGCTGCCTCATCTGCCTCCCCATGCACAGGCCACACAGTCCTTCCGGCCATATTAGACACTTCCCAACAAAACACTCTTTAAAGAAAAGGAAAAGGCAAGCCTCTCGCTGGGAGAAGATCCTGAAACATGGGACCAGAGAAGGTTAATACTCAGAATATTCAATATGAATCTGGGGGGAACAGACACATTCAGTATATAACAAAGAACATTTGCTGCAGGCTGTTTTTAATAGCACATACTGGGGGGTGAGGAGCAGAAACTGAAAAGCCGCCAACAGGAGAACATCTATGAATGTTCACATAATGAAATTCTATGCAAGGAGTTCACACGAATGAACCAGAGCTACAGGCTTCAGCGCAGAGAAACCTCAAAACACGTTGCCAAAGAGAGCAACTCAAAGTTTCACCACTTGCAAAAGGACAGCGTAGACTATAAGTCAATAGAAACATTCAGTGAAAGATGAGCACGCACGCTGGGGAGCTCCCCCTGGAGCGGGCAGGATGACAGCAGCAGCATGCACCACACCCGCATGCAATTCTGTGGGGCTTTGTTAAAGGCTGGAGAGACCATCAGTACTGCAGGGGTCGGGGCTCTGGCTGTGGGAATGAGGATCCTCAGATCTGCCATGTAATGGACATGGCCCAACAAAGACAGGCAGAGACACCTACTCATAGGATGCTGCTTTTCTCATTACAAGGACATCTGTGTGAACTGCAAATTATGGGTTTGCAGTATAAGCATTGACATGTAAAAACCATTCATTGTCTTTACATAAGTAAATATTCAAAGATGTATCCAATTTTTTCTTAAAGAATGAAATCATGTCTTTTGCAGCAACATGGATGTAGCTGGAGGCCATTATCCAAGCGAATTAACCCACGAACAGGGAACCAAATACCACATATTCTCATGACAAGTGGGCGCTAACCCCCAGATGCACATAGACATAAAGAAGGCAGCAGGGGACACTCAAGACCACACAGGGGCGGGAGGAGGGAGGATGGAAAAGTAACTATTGGGTACCATGCTGACTACCCGGGTGATCAGTCGTACCCCAAACCTCAGCATCACATAATATACCCAGGTAACAAACCTGCACATTTAACCCCTGAATCTAAAATAAAAGTTGAAATTATTTTTAAATTTCCTTTTATGTAAATTCTGACTTTTCTGACATAAAAACAATACTCAGTTAATTCACTTGCTATATGTATAGAAATAAGGCATGCCCTAAGAGACATATGCTTTCCAAAATTGCAGAATAATTGCAATACCTTAAATAATATACTCAGTGTTAAGTTTTCATGCTACAAACTCTCTTTTCTATTTTTATTATCTTTTGGAGCTAAATTAAGTTCATCATATTTTACAAATATCAGTCATCAAAAACTAAGTCACGAAAGAGATCTAATGCTGGAAAAATTCTTGCAAAATTTCTGGAAATTTTTCCCACAACAAACGTGGGGGAACGATGCTCACGGAAACCCAATCTGTGTGAAGTCCACATTTATAAGAAGATGGCACTATTTTAAACTCACCTCCCTTTTGTGAGGAATGAAGCAAACTCCTGGCCTGCAGGAGCCCAAGAGCTCTGCCCGGTGGCCCCGCTGGAGCAGGAGTGCGAGGGGTCAGCCCCGTCGGCTCCCCGCGGAGGCCTGCCCTTGCCGGCTGCAAGTTCAGCGAGTCCAGTGGGCACGGACGTCTGCAAGAGCTCCACTGCCGGCGCGCCGGGGTACCGCCTGCCGTCTCTGCCCTCCAGATGCATGCTCCACTGCCAGTCTTCTCTCTAGGGCAGCCAGAAAGAAACCACTCTTGATGAAAGGCACACTGGGACTAACGTTTGCACCTTGGGAGTCCGTACAGTAGGAAGGTTGCTTCTACGGAGGCGGTCCCAGAGTTCCAGCATCCCAACCACGCAAGAGCATTTCACACCAGTGAGAAGTGAAGCCAGCTGGACTTCCTGGGTGGAGTGGGGACTTGGAGAACTTTTCTGTCTAGCTAAAGGATTGTAAATGCACCAATCAGTGCTCTGTGTCTAGCTAAAGGATTGTAAACGCACCAATCGGCACTCTATCAAATGGACCAATCAGCACTCTGTAAAGTGGACCAATCAGCACTCTGTAAAATGGACCAATCAGCAGGACATAGGCGGGGACAAATAAGGCAATAAAAAGCTGACCACCCCCCACCCCCACCCCGCTGGACTCCCTTTCTAATTTGTGGGTACTTTTGTTCTTTGGCTCTTCACAGTAAATCTTGCTGCTGCTCACTCTTTGGGTCTGTGCCACTTTTAAGAGCTGTAACACTCACTGCAAAGGTCTGCAGCATCGTTCTTGAAGTCAGGGAGACCAAGAACCCACCAGAAGGAACCAACTCCGGACACCTTAGCAGTGGCTTAAGTGTTCAGCAACAGAGAGCTAGTTAAGTAAATTGTGATGTGTGCACAGCATGAAATTCAGTGCTACATTAAAAATGAGTTAAGAGATGGTTCTTGCTAGGGGGCAATGCTAAGGATGTGGAAAGAATAAGCACAAGTGGTACACTCTGATGTTTTTATTGAAATAAATATGTATAAATTGCATATGTAGAACAGAGGCCCAAAAGACACACCCTCCAAAACATGGCTACCTCTGGATGGCGAAAGTGCCCACGAGGGTCCTTTTCCTTTGGTTTTGTCTCGTCTATGATTTTTACATTTTTTGCATTTAGCAAATTAATACTTTTCTGGTGAGAATATAATAATGCCTATGATAAAAGTAAGAACTATTCCCATACTTGTAAAGTTATGCTGTCCTACTTTGGGGCTTATATTTCAAACCATTTACCATTTTATTTTTTACATTTTCAAGCATCCTACAGCACCAGAAATGACCTTTGGCCTTGCAGCCGCTTGGTTTGCTGTCCAGGGTTGCCGTGAAGCCAGGACTTACTGTGCACTTTGGCCAAGCAGGATTTCTGGCGCTGAGATGCAAAGGCACATGCTAGGGCTGGAGTTAGCACAGTAGTGCATCGCCACTCCTAATCGCGTGTTTCACATACAGTCTTCACAATGCCCCATGAGCATAGAATTCCAGTGGGCCCAGGATGACGGGAGTTTGCTGAGACTCAAAGCAAGTACAAGACGTGTCATGTCTGCAGCTGAGTAAGCCAAGCACTGATAGCCCCAGACGCACACTTCCTGGT
Source organism: Pongo pygmaeus (assembly GCF_028885625.2). Lineage (NCBI taxonomy): Eukaryota > Metazoa > Chordata > Mammalia > Primates > Hominidae > Pongo > Pongo pygmaeus. The sequence continues at coordinate 27,332,000 of NC_072389.2, read as the reverse complement.
AGAGCCAGAACTTACTTCAAATATAGAAAGACATGACATTCGAAGAAACCTGAACGACAAAGGAAGTCCACATATGCTTCTCAGCATTGTTATTTCCCTGCTTTAACCAACCACTTATGCTGAGAGTGATCACTCACAAACCAGTGAGCCGAAGGCAGCCCATGTCAGCAGAATGTTCTTGTATCATAAAAGTGAGATAAAGCAGTTGCATTGGTTTTAGACAATGGCTCCACTGCCTGGTAAGAACAAAGTACAAATGTACATACCAGCTACAAAAAAGTTGTCTGATTTCACAACTTTTTTCCACACACGAGCTAAATGTTTCAATATTTTCATTTAAAACTGATGTGGCATGATATAAAGATGACTAGTAAAAGTAATGCTAACAATTTAAAATTTAATTTTTTTTATTTAGAATAATGACATTAAATACCAATTTAAAAGCACCATGAGAAGCCCAGAGAGAGAGACTATGGATGAAAGGAGAAAACTTTATCCTTACCATTAATGGCATTTTCCCTGGTTTTTGAACAAAGGGCCCCACAAATTATGTAACTGGTCCTGCTGAGACTTTAGAGGGGGTCCTTCTGCTCTCCATTGACAATTCCAGGGCACCATTGCCCCTCCTAAAACACCCAGCTTCTTTAGAAGAACATGCCATTGGAATTGTCGCAGACTGAATGTGCATGTGCCCTCCAACTAACTCAGAGGCTGAAACCCTCCCCTGTAATGGGATGGTATTCAGAGGTGGGGTCTCAGGGAGGTGACTGGGATTTGGAGAGGCCCTGAGGGTAGAGCTCTCATGAATCAGCTCCAGACCCTTCTGAGAGTCGCGGGAGAGCTCAGCTCCTCTCTCCACCATGTGTGGACACGGCGAAAAGATACTGTCTGTGAACCAGGAGGTGGGCCCTCCCCAGACACTGAATCTGTTGGTGCTGTGCCTCACAGTTTGGGTGCCTCCCAAACTGTGAGAAATTATGTTTGTGGCATAAGTCATCAGTTTATGGTGTTTTGTTACAGCAGCATGAATGGACTCACAGAGGAACATACCACCCACCCTTAGTGCAACAAATGTCCATTCTTTTTCAGGCCATGTCCCTTCTCCAAGACCTCACTCCCTTCTTTCCCGGTGGAGCCTCTGTGGTCCAGCAAACACCCTCCTCTTACTTGCCTCAACTCATTCTCTCAAACTTACCTGATAAACGAGTTTTTTATTGCTTCAAAACAAATCACCACAAAGTGTACCTGTTAAAAAGCACACACGTGTATAATCTCAGAGTTTCTGTGAGTCAAGGCCAGGGTGGCTCAACTGGGTTGTCTGCTTGGGATCTCAAGGGGCCACTGGGCTGTGATCTCATCTAGAAGCTCAACTGGGGAAAAATCTGCTGCCAAGGTCACTCAGTGCAGACAGGATCCATGTCCTGGTGGCTGCAGGACTCAGGGCCACAGCTTCTTGCTGGCTGTGGGCCAGCAAGAAGTTTACGGTGTTTTGTTACAGGAGGCCCCCTCAGAGGCCCCCTTCACCCCAACAGGCTCCTGCATCCTCACCATGTGGGCTCCTCCAGTATGTCTGCTTGCCTTATCAGGCAACAAGGAGCATCTGGAGAGCGAGCAGCAGTGAGGCAGAGTTTTATAGGCTATTACGTGTCAGGGGGACATCCACCACTTTGCTGTATTCTGTCAGCTGGAGGTCAGTCCTGGGTCCTGCCTGCCCACACTCAGAGGGAGGGGACTAAACCAGGGTGTGAACACCAGGAAGTGGGGACCATGGGCCCCTAGAGTCTGCCACCTGTGGCCAAATCCCAACCCTGCTTAGCAGCTGAACATGGCTGTAGAAAACCTTCCTTGCTGCCTATGCCTGCAGATGACATCATATGAGGAACTCTAGGTGGGCCCCAGTACTGCCCAGCAATCCCACCACACCTCCCCAGACAGTGTACACACCTGCTCTCCTCCATTTCCCACTTAAACCCCACACCCCCTTTCACTCCCAGCTGCTGCCTCTGCCTCTTGCTCCCTTCACTGTCTGAATCAGCCAGGGTCCAAGAAGGAAATAGAAGCTACTCTGAGAACTTCTAGAAGGAGCTGGAGCCCCAGAAGAGATGCCCCAAAGAAGAGTGGGGCATCCTCCCTCCCCTAATCTCCTAGAAGAGTCTCCTATTGGCTGAACCCAAGCCAGAGCCCAAGCTGGAGTCAGACACTGGGATTCAGAACACAGTAGGGCAAGAGTGAGGAATGTCTCCAAGAGCAAAACGCCCCAGAATGGCCGTGCTGGCAAAACTAGAAGCAATGAGAATAAAAGCCCAGCCTCTCAAGGACACACTTGTCTACAGCCCTGCCAGGTACAGTGGAGCCCACCTGCTCCCACCCCCACCCAGACTGCACTGTTGCATTCCTCCCCATCCCAAACCTCACAAGCTGGCATGCAAACATACTGTCCTATCTGCCAACACTAAAAATATACAGCTCAGGACTGGTGCTTTCAGGAAGACAGAGAAGACCTACTTTTCCCTGTTCTTCCTGCTAAGTACAACTAAAAACCTGATGTTTAGAACAAAAAGCCCCAAGAGAAGCCTGCCCCCAGCCAAAGGACCAGGAAATGAGTAGCCTAGCAAGACAGAAAGCTTTTAGACAGTATCTGTTCTACTGCAGCCTAATACTGCAGACCCACATCCACTCAGGAGAGCAAAGGATGAGTGGGCACCCTCCAAAGGCTATTACACAGTGCCTGGCCCCCAGTCCTCACAGGGATGCTTCGCAAAAGGCGGAGTAGGGAGTTTGGACATTCACAGTTGCTGAGTGCTAGGGAGTTCCACCTCCTCCCTACACACTCCTCCCCCAATGGCTTAAGTGGGGACCACCATGTGAGGAGCCTGGACTTCATCCCTGCCCTGCAGTAAAAGGGACCCCTCTCCTTCCTTGCTGACATAGTGTCAGAGGAGGCCAAATGGAGAGTTAGGGCATTCACTTCTGCTCAGCAGTAATGAGGCCACCCCCCAATGGTGTCACTAGAGGTCAGTAGTGAGCAGTAATGAGGTGTCCCACCCCACTCAGCCAGGGTGATATCAGCAGAGGCCTAGTGAGAGGCAGAGGTCCCACAACCACCCAGCAATAAGGTGGAATCCTTCCCCATCTTGGGGAACCTGAACTTCTAACCCTATCTGGCAGCAATGAGACAGTGTCAGGCCCTTCTGCTGGAGTGGTGTCAAAGGAAGGCAACTAAACAGAAGGTTTAAGTGGTGATTAGAGTCTTATAATGTAATACTCAAAATATGCAGGTTTCACTCAAAACCACCTGTCATAGTGATAACCAGGAAAATCTCAACTTGAAAGAAAATAGATGATGACACCAAGATGATGGAGATGTTAGAATTATCTGAAAAAATATTTTTAAATCACCCAAAATAAAAATGCTTCAACGAGAAATAAACACATTTGAAACAAATGAAACACAGAAAGTCTCAGCAAATAAGACTCAAATGAAACTGAAAAACACAATAGCAAAATTTAAAATGCAAAAATGAACTCAACAGTAAAACAGAGGGGACAGAGAAAAGAATCAATAAGTGGAAGATAGAACAATAGAAATTACTCAACCTGAACAATAGAGAAAATATAGTCTAAAACAATTTGTCAGAACCTCAGAGACCTATGGGACCATAACAAAAGATCTAACTTTCATATAATCCAAATGCCAGAAGAAGATGATGAAGAATATGTAGCTTAAAAAGTATTCGAAGATCTCATGGCTGAAAACTTCCTAAATGTGGCAAAAGACATAAACCTATAGATTTGAGAAGCTGAGCAAACCCCAAACAAGATAATCCCAAAGAAATCCACACCAACATATATAGTGGGCAAAATTTTAAAAACTAAAAGCAAAGAAAAAAGTCTTAAAGAGAGAAATTAAAATGTCCCTACAGGGAAAAAACAATTCAGATGACAGAAACCATGGTGGCCAGAAGAAAGTGACATAACATTTTTCAAGTAATGAGAGGAAGGAACAGTCAAGCCAGAAGCCTATATCCAGTGAAAGAGAAATCAAGATGTTTTTAAAGAAAACTAAAAATTTATTGCCAGCAGACCTACCATGAAAGAATGGCTAAAGGAAGTTCTCTAAACAGAAAGGAAAAATGAAAAAATACATTTTAGAACATCAGGAAGGTAAAAGAATATAGGTAAGGAGAGGCATGGTGGCTCACGCCTGTAATCCTGGCACTCTGGGAAGCCAAGGGAGGCAGATTCATTGAGCCCAGGAGTTTGAGACCAGCCTGGGCAACATGGCAAAATCCCATCTCTATTAAAACTACAAAAACTTAGCCAGGCATGGTGGTGCATGCCTATAGTCCCAGCTACTCAGGAGGCTGAGGTTGGAGAACCACCTGAGCTAGGAAAGTCGAGGCTTCAGTGAGTCAGGATTGTGCCACTGAACTCAAGCCTGGGTGACAGAGTGAGACCCTATCTCAAAAAATAATAATAAAATAAAAAGTAAGTCCAGGCTGGGTGTGGTGGCTCACAACCTGTAATCCCAGCACTTTGGGAGGCCGAGGTGGGTGGATCACCTGAGGTCAGGAGTTTGCCACCAGCCTAGCCAACATAGTGAAACCCCATCTGGCTAATACAAAAATTAGCCAGGCGTGGTGGCGGACACCTGTAATCCTAGCTACTTGGGAGGCTGAGGCAGGATAATCATTTGAACCCAGAAGGTGGAAGTTGCAGTGAGCTGAGACTGCACCATCGCACTCCAGCCTGGGCAGCGAAAGCAAAACTGCCTCTCAAAGGGAAAAGAAAGGTAAGTCCAAGCAAGATTCTTAACAGATGCGTCATGTGCTGTTTTCATTCAGAGAATGCAAGTGCTTAATGGAAATAATTCTGTCATCTACTGTTGATAGCATGCTATTGAATAACATTTATACATAGGTAAATATGTTTTCCCTCTCCTCTTGATTTTCCTAAATCCTGTTGAATGTTTGAAGCAAAAATTTTAACACTCCTTGACGTGTTTATCAATATATGCAGAGGAAATCGTCAAGACAATTCTATAACAAATGAGAGAGGTAAAGGATGTAAAAGGAGGTATGTTTTCTTGATTTTACTCAAACTGATAAAATGATGGCATCAGTAGACTGTGACAAGTAACGTGTATATATACTTTAATACCTAGAACAACAACTTTAAAAAGCTATAAAAGAGATACACCAAGAAACATTATAGATAAATTATCAGGGGAAATTCACCCCCGATATTTCATGTAGGTTCTTTTCTATTTTCCCTAAGTGTCAGCCGGTCTGAGAAATAAAGGGAAATAGTACAAAAGAGAGAAATTTTAAAGCTGGGTGTCCAGGGGAGACATCACATGTCGGTAGGTTCCGTGATGCCCCCCGAGCTGTAAAACCAGCAAGTTTGTATTAGTGATTTTCAAAAGGGGAGGGAGTGTACGAATAGGGTGTGGGTCACGGAGATCACATGCTTCACAAAGTAATAAAATATCACAAGGGAAATGGAGGCAGGGCGAGATCACAGGACCAGGGCAAAATTAAAATTGCTAATGAAGTTTTAGGCACATGTTGTCTTTGATAACATCTTTTCAGGAGACAGGGTTTGAGAGCAGACAATCGGTTTGACCAAAATTTATTAGGTGGGAATTTCCTCATCCTAATAAGCCTGGGAGCACTCCAGGAGACCGGGGCTTATTTCATCCCTTATCTACAACCATAAAAGACAGACGTCCCCAAAGCGGCCATTCCAGAGGCCCCCCCTTAGGGACACATTCTCTTTCTCAGGGATGTTCCTTGCTGAGAAAAAAGAATTCAGCGATATTTCTCCTATTTGCTTTTGAAAGAAGAGAAATATGGCTCTGTTCCTCCAGGCCCACAGGCCACCAGACTTTAAGGTTACCTCCTTTGCTCCCTGAACATTGCTGTTATCCTGTTCTTTCTTCAAGGTGCCCAGATTTCATATTGTTTAAACAATTTGTGCAGTTAACGCAATCATCACAGGGTCCTGAGGCAACATTCATCCTCAGCTTATGAAGATGATGGGATTAAGAGATTAAAGACAGGCATAGGAAATCACAAGGGTATTCACTGGGGAAGTGATAAGTGTCCATGAAATCTTCACAATTTATATTCAGAGACTGCAGTAAAGACAGGTGTAAGAAATTATAAAAGTATTAATTTGGAGAACTAATAAATGTCCATGAAATCTTCACAATTTATGTTCTTCTACCATGGCTTCAGCCGGTCCCTCCATTCAGGATCCCTGACTTCCCACAACAACAAATCAAAATGGAATTCTAAAAAAATGTTCAATTTACCCATAGCCCTAACATATCAGAAAAAAATGCATTACATGTAAATGGTCTGAATACATCAACTAAAAGACGAATTGGCAGAGTGAATTTAAAAATATGACTCAACTATGTGAGGTCTATAAGAAATTTCCTTCTAAAATAACAGTATATGGGTTCACATGGACATAAAGATGAGAACAACAGACACTGGGGACTACTGGAGCAGGGAAAGAGGGTGGAGGTCAAGGCTTGAAAAACTACTTATTGAGGACCGTGTTCACTACCTGGGTGACAGGTTCAGTGGTACACCAAACCTCAGTGTCACACAACATGCCTTTGTAATAACCTGCACATGTAGCCCCAAATCTAAAATAAAAGTTGAAAAATAAAATTAAATAACAATATAGGTAGGGTGCAAGTAAAAGGATGGAAAAAGATATATCATTCAAGCATCAATCCAAAGAAATTAGGAGAGGTTATATTCATGTAATATATGCTAAACTTCAAGGCAAAGAAAATTATCAGGCACAGAGAGAGACATCTTGTAGTGATAAAAAGGTCACTTTACCAAGAAGACACAGAAATCCTAAACACATATGCACAAAACAACAGAGCTGCAAAATATCTAACACAAAAACTAATAGAACTAAAAGGAGAAAGACACATTTATAGTATAGTTTTATAGTTAGAGACTTAAACATTTATCTCTCAGCAATTAATAGAACTAGACAGAAAATCAGTGTAGTTACAGAAGAACTGAACAACACCATCAACCAATAGAATATAATCAATATTTATGGAACACTCCATCCAACAACAGCAGAATATTCTTACAAAGTGCCTACAGAACATACACCAAGATAGACTACACATTGGACCACAAACCAAACCTCAACAAATTTAAAAGAATTGAAATCTGCCACAATGCAATCAAATTAGAAATAAGTAACAAAAAGAGAGGAGGAAAATCTGCATACTTGGAAATTAAACATACTTCCAAATAATCCAGGATGCAAAAAGAAAGTCTCAAGGGAAATCAGAATTATATTGAACTGAATGAAAGTGAAAATACAACATATCAAAATTGGCAGAACACAGCTAAATCAGTGATGGGAGGAAATTTACAGCATAAATGCTAGTATCAAAAGGAGAGCAAGTCTCAAAAATAATATAAGCTCTCATCCCAAGAACCTAGAAAAAGAAGAGGAAAATAAACCCAAAGCAAGCAGAAATGAGAAATAATGAAGCTGAGATTAAAAATCAATGAAATAGAAAACAAATCAACAAAAACAGTAGAAAAAAATCAATGAAACCAAGAGCTACTTCTTTGAAAATATCAGTGGAATCAACAATCCTCTAGCAAGACTGGCAAAGAAAAAAGAGAGAATGAAAGTTATTAATGTCAGGAATGAAACAGGAAATACCATTACAGACCCTGAAGACATCAAAGAATAATAATGGTATATTAGATTGCCATTTTACAACTTTACATACATAACTTGGAAAACTTAGTGATTCCTCAAAAAGCACAAATTACTATAACTCATCCAATATAAAATGGGTAATTTGAATAGCTCTATAATTTCTGTTAAGTAAATTAAATTTGAATTTGTACAAAAGAAACCTCTAGGGTCAGATGGTTTCACTAGAGAATTCTACCAAACATTTAAATTAACACGAATTCTATACAATCTCTTCCAGAAAATAGAAAATCAGGTATACCTCATCAGTGAGTTTTATGAAGACAATATTACCCTGATACCAAAATCAGATACAGTACAAAGAAAAAATGCTACAGGCCAATATCTCTTATGAATATGGTGCAAAAATCTTTAACAAAATATTAGCAAAGGGAATTCAGTAATATGTCGAAAGAGCTACACACATAACTAAGTAGGGTTTGTTCCAGGAATGCAAGGCTGGTTCAATGTTCAAAAATCAATCAGTGTTGAACATGGAGCTACCATATGACCTAGCAATTCCACTTGTAGGAATATGCCCGTGAGAAATTAAAACATATGTCCACACAAAAATGTGTACAATAACATTAATAGGATCATTAGTCATAATACCCTAAAAGTGGAAACAACCTGGCCCTGCACAGTGGCTCACACCTGTAATCCCAGCACTTTGGGAGGCTGAGGCAGGAGGATCACTTGAGGTCAGGAGTTTGAGACCAGCCTGGCCAACATGGCAAAACCTCATCTCTACTAAAAATACACAAATTAGCCAGGCATGGTGGTGGGCACCTGTAACCCCAGCTACTTGCGAGGCTGAGGCAGGAGAATCATTTAAATCCAGGAGGCGGAGGTTGGAGTGAGCTGAGATCATGCCACTGCATTCCAGTCTGGGTGACAGAGCAAGACTCCATCTCAAAAAAAGTACAAACAACCCAAATGTCCACTACTAAATAAATAAAATGTGGTATATACACACAGTGGATTATTTGACAATAAAAATGAATGGTGTCTGACACATGCTGAAACATGGATAACCTTTGGAAACATGCTCAGTGAAAGAAGCTAGTCACAAAAGGCCACATATTGCCTGACTCCATGTGTATATAAAATCTTCAGAACAGGTAAATCCATAGGGAAATAAAATAAAATAAATTAGTTGCTGCCTATGGCTAGGGGAGGGGATAGGGTTGGAGGGAAATGAAGAACAAATGCTAATGAATGTGGAGTTTCACTTGGGTTAATAAAAATGCTCTAAAATTGATCATGGTGATGGTCACAAAACTCAGTGAATATACTGAAAAAAACCATTAAATTGTACTTTTTTTTCGAAACAGGGTCTCTCTCTGTCACCCAGGCTGGAGTGCAGTGGTGCAATCACGCCTCACTGCAGTCTTGTCCTCCCAGGCTCAGTGATCCTCCCACCTCAGCCCCCAAGTAGCTGGAACCACAGGCACACACCACCACACTCAGCTAATTTTTTATTTTTAGTAGAGACAAGGTCTTGCTATGGTGCCCAGTCTGGTCTCAAACTCCTGGGATCAAGTGATCCTCTCACCTTAGCCTCCCAAAGTCCTGGGATTACAGGTATGAATTTGTACACTTTAAATGGGTGAATTATATGGTATTTAATTATAATCTCAATAAAACTGTGAAAAATATCAAGCAATGTAATCTACCATATTAACAAGCTAAAGAAGAAAAATCACATGGTGATATCAATTGATGCAGAAAAAGCATTTAACAAAATTCAACACCAATTAATGATGAAACAAAAACTAAGAAAACTAGGAATAGAGAGGAACTTCCTCAGACCTATTAAAGAACATCTACAAAAGACATAGAGCTAACATTATGCCTAATGGTGAGAAACCTGAAGCTTTCTCAGGAAGACAAGGCAAGAATGTTCCCTCTCACCACTCCTAAACAATTTTCAAAATTCAAAAGTAAAAAAAAAAAAAAAAAAGTAAAATGGGCAAAGATTTCACTAAGGAGGATATGCACATGGCAACTAAGCACGTGAGAAGATGTTCAAGATCGTGAGCCATTAGGGAAATGCAAATTAAAACTATGAGCTATCACTGCACACCTATCAGAAAGGCTGAGATAGAAAACAGGCCAGGCACAGTGGCTCACACCTGGAAGCCGAGGCAGGCAGATCACCTGAGGTCAGGAGTTCGAAACCAGCCTGACCAACATGGTGTAACCCCATCTCTACTAAAAATACAAAAATTAGCCAGGTGTAGTGGTGGGCATCTGTAATCCCAGCTACCCAGGAGACTGAGGCAGGAGAATCACTTGAACCCAGGAAGTGGAAGTTGCAGCGAGCCATTGTGCTCCAGCCTGGGTGACAAGAGCAAAACACCATCTCAAAAAAGAAAGACAGACAGACAGACAGAAAGAAAGAAAGAAAGAGAAAGAAAGAAAGAAAAGAAAAGAAAGAAAGAAAGAAAAAGAAAGAAAGAAAAGAAAAGAAAATGAAAAGAAAAGAAAAGAAAGAAGAAAACAGAGACAACACCACCAGCTGCCTAGGACTCAAGAGGCTGGTTCACTCCTGCATCACCAATGGGAATGTAAAATTGTACAGCCACTCTGGAAAGCAGTTTGACAGTTTTTAAAAAACTAAAATTGCAACTACCAACCAACAACTGCACTCCTGGACATTAATCCCAGAGAAATGAAACTTTCATTCACACAAAACCCTGCATGCGAATGTTCACAGAAGCTATATGAAAAACTGGAAGCCACGCAGCCGTCTGTCCCTAAGGGAGTGTGAAATAGGCTGTGGTGCATGCATGCCAGGAAGACCAAGCCACAATCAAAAGGAACAGACAATTCATACACAGCAACGTAGAGGAATCCAGAGTGAAAATCCTCAATGAAAAAAAGCAAGTTCCAACAGAGTATTTACTCTGATTCCGTGACTACAACATTCTTGAAACGGCAAAGCTATATAAATGGGGAATAGGTTAGTGGTTGTCCGGGGTTGAGTAGGGGCTCTCGTTCCACCTCACTTCCTGCCTCTTCCCTGGGAGACAGAGGCCTTTGCTCACCCCGACCTCTCCCTCTTTCTCACACATTCCTCATCCAGTTCTTCCAAACACATCCTAACTCCTCCTAGTCCCACCTGGTCATCGCCTCTCATGCAGATGATGGAGCACTCCAATCCCACAGCCTGTCCTCTGGGGGACCCCAACACCCTAACACACAGCCTGTCCCCTAGGGGACCCCAACACCCTAGCACACAGCCTGTCCCCTAGCTGACCCCAACACCCTAGCACACAGCCTGTCCTCTGGGGGACCCCAACATCCTAGCACACAGCCCAGTCTGTGGGGAACCCCAACACCCTAGCACACAGCCCATCCCCTGAGGGACCCCAACATCCTAGCACACAGCCCATCCCCTGGGGGACGCCAACACCCTAGCACATAGCCCGTCCTCTGGAGGACCCCAACACCCTAGCACACAGCCTACCTCTGGGGGACCCCAACACCCTAGCACACAGCCTACCTCTGGGGGACCCCAACATCCTAGCACACAGCCTGTCCTCTGGGGGACCCCAACACCTTAACACACAGACCGTCTTCTGGGGAACTGCAACACCCTCACACCCCGTCTTCTGGGAGACCCCAACACCCTAGCACACAGCCCGTCCTCTGGGGTGACCCCACTCCCCAGCACACAGCCCGTCCTCTGGGGTGACCCTCCCCTCACCCCAGCCCGTGGCTGCACTCTCACGGGAACCACAGCTTCAGCCTGGCTTTGCTTTATTGGGCCCCATGCGCTTGACTTGCCTAGGGCAGGGCCACCCTGGGCAGAGCTCCGGCCCGTAGGGACACCTGCAGCTGGCGGGAGAGGGGTGGGGGAGCTGTAAGCCGGCGGCACAGGGCGGAGTATGCCACAGCCCCAGCCCACCCCTCCAGGTCTTCCCTGCGATGGCGCCCAGGACCCTCCTTCCAAGCAAGACTCACACCGAAGTGACCAAGTCGTCACCAAATTTTAGAAAGAAAAAATAGATGGTTGTGGCTTATTTTTAGAAAAAAAAAATAGATGGTTCAGAGTCGGTGGAACCTTCCAGTCCTCACACCCAACCCCAAATCGTTCGTGTGGGCGACTGCCGGCCCTCTCTCCGGCTCTGCGCTCTTTCTGCCTGCAACCGTGCCCCCGCCCTCGGGCCCTGCGAGGTGGGGGTGGGCCCGGGCCCCTCCTGCCGCCCCTGCTGCCAGCACCGTCTCTCAGAGGCCTTCGACGCCCCGCCGTGCCGTGGCCTTCAGAGCGCGCCAGAAGCTCACCAAGCCTGCCCGAGCCCCGCCTCCCGCAGCGTTCCCAGGGCGGAGTGGGGAGACGGCACCGGTGCCAGGATCGACAGAGGCCAGGGCACGGCGCCGGGCGTGGTCCTGACACCTGCCCTGCCGAGGAGGGGACGGGGTTCCACGCCTGGGCCCTTCTCCACTGGGTCCAGGAGCCTCCGTCACCTGCTCAGCCCAAGAAAAGGCTCCAGCCCTGCAGGTGTGAAGGAGGAGCAGCCAAGAGAGAGCGGTGCTGCCGGCGCTCAAGCTAGGCCGGGTCACCGCCTCCTACCCAGGTCCAAGTAGCCCCGGCCTTTCCCACTGGTACTGGCGCGCCCGTGGCCGCACGGCTGAGTGCTCCAGGAATGGTGGGTCTGCGGGACTCGGAGCAGAGCTCGAGCTGGCGGATCCCCGGTTGGCGCCCGGTGGGAGGGCAGGAGTGGCCCAGCCAGGCCGCCCTGCGCACTCCCCGCCCGGGTGCGCCCGGGGGACCGCGGCCCTCCCACCCCGCCCCTGCGAAACGACAGCCGACAGCAGGCGCCGCACGCCGACTTCACAGTGGCGGCGATCAATAGCGTGTGGAAAACAGCTTCTTCGTAAATCTTAAGAACATTGTGGCCGGGCGCTGTGGCTCACACCTGTAATCCCAGCAATTTGAGAGGTCAAGGCGGGCGGATCACTTGAGGTCAGGAGTTCGTGACCAGGCTGACCAACATGGAGAAACCCTGTCTCTACTAAAAATACAAAAATTAGCTGGGCGTGGTGGCGCGTGCCTGTAATCCCAGCTACTCGGGAGGCTGAGGCAGGAGAATCGCTTGAACCAGGGAGGCGGAGGTGGCGGTGAGCCGAGATAGCGCCATTGCACTCCAGCCTGGACAACAAGAACGAAACTCTGTCTCAAAAAAAAAAAAAGAACATTGTTCTTCGAGTTCTTTAAACATCTGACATAATACCGGCAAGGAACGAGAAGGACCAGGTTTAGGCGCTGAGGTGAAAATTTGGCTGTTGAAAGGCAGTCCCTCTGCAGCCAACTCCCCTCTGGTGGACAGTGTCCGACATCCAGAGAAAACACCCGTCACTGAATGCTCCCCTTCCCACAAAGCGCTGCTCGGCCCCAAATCGTCCCTAACGCGCTGCTTAGCCCCAAGGCGTCCCTCTGAGCGAGAAACCGCCCCTGGCTATGCTTGCAGGGGCCTGGCTGGGTCCACAGGGCATGGCTGTGTCTCTCCGAGCATGGCCCTTGTCTCCGGGGGCCTGGCTGTGTCTGCAAAGGCGTCAATGTGTCTCCGGGGCGTGGTCGTGTCTCCGGGAAGTGGCTGCTCTCGGGGGCGTGGCTTGTCTCCAGGGCGTGGCCGTGTCTCTGGGGGCGTGGCTTGTCTCCGGGGCGTGGTTGTGTCTCCTGGGGCGTGGTCGTGTCTCTGGGGCTCGGTCGTGTCTCCGGGGGCGTGGCTTGTCTCCGAGGTGTGGTCGTGTCTCCGGGGGCGTGGCTTGTCGTTGGAGGTGTTCTGTGTCGGGCATGACTGTGAGCCGGGGGCGTGGCCGTGTCTCGGGAGCCTGGCCGTGTCCGCAGGAGCGATGCTGTGACCGTTGCATTTGAAGCATTCTTTCTAGTTCCCGGATCCCAGGGAGGGGGCAGGAGAAGCCCTGCGGCCAAGAAGGCCTGAAGAAGCCCGTCCAGGGGTCAGCCTCCTCCTCAGCCGGTCCTGAGCTGAGACAGGGGTGTCCTGCTGAGGGCAGTGTAGGGTGCGTTGCCCCCACCCCACTTCGGGCCTGGACCGAGACCGCGAGTGTGACCGTATATCCCTTCAGGTGGATTTTTCAACATGTGAACTTGGTTAAAAGCTTCTAGAACGTTAAGCCAACCATCGTGGCTTTCCATCCGTTTTCTGTTCTTGTTTGAAAGAGCACGCCTCCTTCCAGCCCGGGAGGAGGGGCGGGGCCCGGGAGAGGGCCTCGGGAGGCGGCGGTGGGCTCTGCCGAGGGCCGCGCTCGCAGGGCCCCCCGGGACTGGCGGCCCCGCGGCAGGCCAGGCGCACCTCTCAGGGAGGAACGAACAGCGCCAGCAAACGCGCAGCCGGGCAAGCGGCCGCCCAGCCCCGCTCCCAGCCCCGGGCCAGGACCCCTCTCCGCGGCGCCGCGGCCGCAAGCCCCCTCTGCTGCCCCAGCGGCGGGCAGTTTGGCCCGGCGCTGTGCCGCTGTAGTTCGGTGTCCCTTCGCCCATCCTGCAGGCCAGCTTGGAAACTGTGTCCCATGCTCCTCGAAACACCGGACCTGCTACCCGCCGCCCTGCGGAATGCGCCTCCTGGCGCCTCAGTGGGTGGCCGGGCCGAGAGCACAGGCGCTCCAGCCGCACCTCCCCACGGGTAGGACCCACACGGACCCCGCCGCGCTCCGCCGAAACTGCGCGGGTCCTGCGGGTGGCCGGCGCAAGAGCCACAGTCCGCGACAAGCCGGCTGCCTGCAGGTCAGTGACAGAACCCCAAATCGAAACTGCGGAAACCCAACAACCAGCGAGTGAGCTGGTACAGCCAGCGGCCCCAAGGAGCTGAGGGAGCTCCGGCCTGTGGAGTCTCTTCTCACATTTCCAGCATATGGGGAATGCCACACTGGGTCAGCCCCTGCCCCAGATCCTGCCCCTGGCCTCCAGGCTCTGGGCTTTCCTCCCCTCTGTGGTAGCCTTTATCTCCATTGCAAGCCATCTTTCCACTACTAGCAGTTAAAAGCCTCCCTTTTCTCTCTCCTCTCCCAAGAAACCTCATCCTCACCTGTGGACAGGTGGCCGCCCAGCTCTCTTCTGCAGCTCAAACCACTGTGTCTATCTACCTTTTTGTGTCCCTAGACATAAAGGTACCCAAAACTCCCAGAGTGCTGAAGCCACACCTGGCCTTTCCCAGGGGCCCACTGATCCCACCATCCATCACCAACTGGGAATCCCCCCTGCAACTCACCAGTGCTTCCCTGCCCCGGCCTGGCAACCACACTCAGTGGGAAGGCCTTGGCAGTGGCTTTCTTCAACCCCCCAGCTGCTCCCAACCCCCCAGCCACAGTGATCTTTCCAAAATGCATATGGCCTCAAACTCAAAATATTTCCTTGCTGCCTGCCACTCCAGCATTGAAACGGGGACCCAGGTGACACAGGTGTCATGCTGCTGGGTTTCCAGGGACAGCCAGGACCTCCCCATTCCTGGTATTCCTGATATCCTCAGATCTCAGCTGCCCCAGGGGCTGCAGGTTGTGGTCTTCTCATAAGACAAGAACAGTATAGGCATTTGCTTTTCATCAGTGTAATGAAACTTTAGGGACTTATGATCCTAAATCACATTACACCGATGTGAACTGCACTCAATTGTTCTAAACCAAATTTGCAGAACAAGCAGTTTTTGTGCAATTCTTTGCAGTCTACTCAGCTCTTTCACCTCTGTGTTCAGGTTCAATCCTCATTAGTTCTTCCATGAGAGATAGTTATCCCCAGATGCGTTCAATGCCCAGCTCCTTGCCCTGGCAGGCCCCGTCCCAGGGTCCTGGATGGCAGACGCCATGCCCGCCCCGCGAAGCTCAGGCTCACCGAGCAAGCAAACCGCAGCTGGTTTAGGTAGACAGCAGCTGCCCACAACTGCTAACAGCCTCGGGTTTCTTTTCTTCAGAATCACTCACCCTAAATCTACACATTGTAGACTGTCACATTGGTCTAAGTAGTGCTCCTCAAAGTGCACTGCACATTAGAGTCACCTGGGGAGCTTCACCACCGGGCCCCAGGCTCTGATTCGCCCAATGGGAAGGGAGCACCAGGCACTTGTCCTGAGCCCCTGGCCCGTGCCTGGTTCTGCAAACCCAGAACGTCCACACACCAGGCTGCCTGTGCTTAACACTGTGCCCTGGAAAAGAGCTAGCTGCACTAATGCCCATTGATTTCACTGTGTGTGACCACAGTAAAGAGAAGCAGCTTTGAGGGATTTAGTGTTTTCACTCCAGTGCATTCCATTCTAAGGAAACACCTGACCACGGCTCACGGCTAGGAGGCCCCGCAGTGCCAGATGCTGCCCTGGAGTTCAAGTGGAACATTTGCTGTCTGAACCTTTCCAAACTCGTCCCACCCATGACCTCACGGCCCACCAGGGGGCGACTTTTTCCTGGGTCTCCTGGCAGAGAGCCGGGGGGCTCAGGGGGCAGCTGCTGCTGCTGCAGGCCCAGGCGGACTCAGCCGCGCTAGGTCGGCTCCATCGCACCCGTCTGTGCACATTGACCTTTAGGGGAACTTGCCTTGCTTCCTAAGCCGCGACTCAGCCGGGGCTGTGTAAACCCTCCCTGCCTGTTCCCAGGCTAGGCTGGCTCCTCGCCTCCTTCCTCCCGACCGCGGAGCACGTGCACTTTACCTGCGCACTTGCTGATCTTTCTCCAGGAATGAGTTTAAGGTCCGCAACTCCGCTCTGGATGGCTAGCGGAGCACAGCCTTCGAAGTAAAAACTCAGAGGGAGCTCGGCGCTCCCGCAGCGGGTCCCCCACCCAGGCACGCCCCCGGCCCGGCCCCGCCCACAGCACTCCCCACTCGGCCCCGCCCACAGCGCGGCCACGCCCATAGCAGCCCCCTCCCGGCCACGCCCATAGCCCGGCCACGCCCACAAAGCTCCCCACCAGGCCCCGCCCACAGCTGGCCCGCTCCGCACCCATGGCTCCCCAGCTCCCCAGCTCCCGGCGGCACGGGCTGCGGCGGAGCCTTGGGTGCGGGCTGAGAGCAGCTCCGTCTAAGGCCGCGCCGCCCTGGCGTCCCCGACAGCGCTCTCCGCGGGGATAGTTTCCAGCTTTACCTCTGAGGAGGCGGCCCAGGACCGCGGACAGGCTTTTCCCTACGCAAAAGAACGGGGAAATGCTCAGTGAACATTCTGTTTCCTTCAGAGCTCTCCCAGCGGGCACTGAGAGGCCCTCCAGCCAGGACGCCACGGTTACACTTGCCGACAGCCCCTCCTGCAGCACAGACACACACGCGAGATACACAGACACACACAGATACACACACAGACACACACACACAGATACAGAGATAGACACATGATATACACAGACACAGAGACACACAGAGAGACACAGCAATACACAGACACACAGATACAGGACACAGATATACAGATAACACACAAAGATACACGAAGATACACAGACACACATATACAGACACACACAGACACATGCACAGATACACACAGATACACAGAGACACACACAGGCACAGAGATACACACAGATATACACACAGACACAGATACACAGACACACACAGATATATACAGATACTCAGACACAGATACACAGACACACACAGTTACAGACACACAGATACAGATATAGAGATACATACAAATACACACAAAGATAGAGACACACACAAATACACACATGGACACACACAGAGATACACAGACACAGATATACACAGACAGACACAGATACAGACACACACAGATACACACACACAGATACACACACGCACAGATACACACAGAGATATACACACAGAGATACACAGACACACACAGATACACACGCAGACACAGAGATACACAGATACATAGACACACACAGACACACACAGATACATGCACAGACACACACACAGATACACAGACACAGAGATATACAGATATACAAACACAGATACACGCACAGACACACACAGATATACACACAGATACACAGACACACAGATACAGACACACACACAGATACACACACAGACACATGGAGACACACAGCTACAGACACACACACACACATACACAGCTGCAGTGGCCAGGCCCTGCACAGGAATTGGCAGGACGTAAGAGGCTCCATCCACAGTGTAACAGCAGAGCTGAAAGAGATCTTATGCGTTATAACAAAGCACATTGCACAGCGACAGGGTGGGCCAGGGCTTGCCCCGGTAGCAGGGACTGAGGATGTCCTCAGCATGGCAGGCTCCAGGACACCGAAGTTCCCAGCCAGGGGCCTGACAGCAGAAGAGCCCGAGATCTCTGAGATCACATTCACTGTCGCATGTGCAGACCCCTCAGTTCAGACCGCCGTGTCCATTAGGTGTGGATATGGCTGGCAAGCAGCCTGCATGGTGACCCCATCCTTGTGGGATGGCGGCGCCAGGGAGCCTGTGACCACTGATGCACCAGTTCCCGTCCCAGAAATACTGTCTCATCCTCGTTCATCACTGCACCTGCTCCCCTCCCAGTGCCTCAGGGACACTGCTACAGGGTGGGAAGGGGCCCGCGGCACAGAGCCCGGGGGAGGCTCCCTGAGCGGGCAGAAGGCTCTTGGTGTGCACGCAGATCTGTCAAAACGAGGGCTTTGAAACGCCAGCAGGACAGCTACGGCCAAGCGTGTGGCTCTCTGTGCCTTGCAGGTCACAGTTCTTTGTGTAACTGCTGAATGTCTGGGGAGGGAGCAACCCTACCCCAGCTCTAGGGTTAGGCCCTGAGTGGCTACAGTAATGGAGGAAACCCAACTTCCATGGCAGGGACTGGCTCGGGTGAGCCAAATCTATGTGTCCCAGCCCTGGGGGCAGCTGTGGGGTGACAAAGCCCCCCCGCGAGCAGACAGGCACCTACACCCAGCACAGCCACATGCTCACTGTCTCTGGGCTTTTAGCTGCCATCAATCAGTTCCCTTGGTTGATTGACCCTCAGAGCCAGACCCTAAGGGCTAGATGGGGTTTCCTCTCCTGGTGGCTGAGGGTGAGTGTTGCCCGCAGATGCATCAATGGAAGCCTGTGTGTGACTCTTACGGCCACACTTGCCTTCAAGGGGCACCGTGCTTCTTCAGTTAGAAGTGATTGGGGCCAGTCTCAGAAATTACATGGTTTCTCCTAAGCTGAGCATGAAGATTTGGGTCCCAAACAAGATATGATATAGAATTATACTTTTCTTGGCTGGCCCAGGAAATTCCAGAAGGAAATCCCAAAATAAGTCCCCCCTAAATGTTCTTGGCAAAGAACAGCATCATTGGAATAGATATAAAAGCCAAAGGTGGCTACTTCCAAGCAGAGGGCTGGGATGCGGTGTGGCTTTTGTGTACGTGTATGTGCATATTTTATGTTTGTGGGTGACCCAGTGAAGCCACCCTTGGCTTCTTGCCCTGGACAGGCAGTTGTGACTCAGAGGACAATGGTCCAGGAAAGTGAGAAGCTCTCACAATTGGGCAGGCCTGAGGGTGCAGGAAAGGGCTGCCTCCCCGGACCACAGCATCCAGAGAGAAGAAAGCGCCTCCCAGCCCAGCCCTCCAGCCCCCTCATGAGGAAATCTGTCTGCAGCTTCCCTTTATGAATCCCTCCCCAAGGGTCTCCGGGGCCACACAGCAGGTGGCCTCTGCAGTCCCCAGTCTCTGCCTGTTCCTACCATGGTTCAGCCCACAAACCCTATGCACCCACCCCTGCCCGAAGTTGGCTTGATTCAGCAAGCATTCTATCAAGCTCCCAGATCCTGCGGGTCTGGAATTCAGAGAGGCACAGTGGAAACAGCTCGTCTGCACCCCACTGCAGCCAGGGCAATGTGAAGGCTGGAAATGACCTGAGTCTGGAGGATCCGGAGGTGCACTTGCTCACTCTAGGGCGGGTCTGTCGGCTCCGCCATGTGTCCCCTGCACCAGCTCTTGGACTTCCTTACAGCATGGCAGCTGGGGCCCAAGAGACAGGAAATGGAAGCCACCAGTTCCTTAGGGCCTGCATCCAGGACTGGCAGGTGTCATTTCTGTCATACTCTATTGGCCAAGAAGTCAAGGAGCCCAAGGAAGGACACAGACACCAGTTCTTGAGGGGAGGAATGTCAAAGAACATTGGAGCCATGTTTTTTGTTTTTGTTTCTGAAACGGAGTCTCACTCTGTCGCCAGGGTGGAGTGCAGTGGCGTGATCTTGGCTCACTGCAACCTCTGCCTCCCGGGTTCAAGCAATTCTCCTGCCTCAGCTTCCTGAGAAGCTGGGACCACAGGCCGGTGCCACCATGCCCAGCTAATTTTTGTGTGTTTAGTAAAGACAGGGTTTCACTATGTTGGCCAGGATGGTCTCGATCTCCTGACCTCGTGATCCGCCCACCTCGGCCTCCCAAAGTGCTGGGATTACAGGCGTGAGCCACCACGCCCGGCCGGAGCCATGTTTTAAAGTTACCACAGCTTTAGGATGCAGGAACTGAATAATGAGGGCTTGATGCTAGCTTCTGAACTTTAATTCTGGACTTTAAAGACATGTTTAAATGTAATGAGCTGTGGAGTCACAGGAGCTCCCATTCATTGCTGGTGGGACTGCAAGATGGTACAGCCACTTTGGAAGACAGTTGGGCTGTTTCTTACAAAACTAAACACTCTTAGAATATGATGCAGCAACCAATGTTCCTTGGTATTTACCTAAATTATTTGGAAACTTATGTTCACCCAAAATCTGCACATGGGTGTTTACAGCAGTTTTATTTGTCATGCCAAAACTTGGAAACAACCAAGATGCCTTTCAGGAGGTGAATGAATAAACAAACTAAGGTACATCCAGACAATGGAGTATTTATTATTCGGAGCTAAAAAGAAATGAGTTATCAAGCCATGAAAAGACACAGAAGAACCTTAAATGCAGATTACTAAGTAAAACAAGCCAATCGGAAAAGGCTGCATACTGCCTGATTCCAACTAGATGACTTTCTAGAAAGGTAAAACTATGGAGACAGTAAAAACATCGGTGGCTGTCAGGAGCTAGTGGGGAGCGGAGGAATGACTAGCTGGAGGGGATTTCACGGCAGTGGCCCTAGTCTGTATGATTCTGTAAGGCAGATACAAGGCATTAGACATTCGTGCAAACCCACAAAAGGCACTGCCTGAGTGAGCCCTGAGGTAACCCGAGGCCTCTGGATAATGCTTGTGTGTTGGTGTAACCCATGGACCAATCTGGCAGGCAGCATGTGCACTGGGGCAGGCTACATGTGTGGGGTGGGTGTAGATGGGACTTCTCTGTACCATCTGATCGATAATGTCTTTCTTTTAATGCATTAGAGGAAAATAGAAAGTCTCATTTGTGTGTGGGGAAAAAAATCAATTTTGAAAAATGACTGGGATGGGCAAAAACTCCAGGACGGACTCAGGAATAAAAATGATTATAAACTTCATCCTGAAGAGGGTGGGTCCTGTGACTGGGAGGGGCCGGCCCAAGTCCCAGGTCGTCCTGAGCTGAAGGCTCCATGGGGAGGGGCGGCCCTGGGTGGCAGGAGAATGGAGAGGCCAGGCCCGTGGAGGTGGGTGGAAAGTGGGGTCCTGAGAGCTGGTGCTCCAGCGGGGAGCGAAGCTGGACACGGGAGTCTGCAGCTTGAGGGACGAAGGTGCCTGCTATTACTTCTGGATGTTGAGTAGTTGGTATTTGTGTGCGTGTGTGTTTCCACTTGCATTTGGATCCCATGAGAAATGAGGCCCAGGAGGTCCTGCAGACAAAAGCCTCCCACGCTGTGGAGCTGGCCTCCATGCAGAATGGACCCATTCAAAGACCTTTTTAAAACGATCTTTTTTATTTTCTTGTTTTAGAGACAGGGTCCCTCTGTGCAGCCCAGGCTGCAGGGAGGGGCATGGTCATAGCTCACTGTAGCCCTGAGCGATTCCCTGTTTGAAGTGTTGACTATCTTGACTATCGGGGAGGAGTGAGGTCTGCGCGATTCGGCCCAGAGGACCCTGGGTAGGACTCACTCGCCAGACTGGCTGCCAGTGGGCCTGGCCCTTCCTGACATCGTGAGCCATCATGGCATGTCCCTGGCAGTGACCAGGGATGTCCTCAGGCCCCGACCCTCCTGTCCAGGCCACCCAGGGCAGGCCTTTCAGAGGCCTCCCTGGTTCCAATGTTTCAGAGGCCCAGCGCTCTCCCTCCCCATCCTGCCCACCTGCCCAGCTGCACGCAGCATGGGGAGGTGGATGGGGTGGGGAGAGGGTAGGGAAGACCGTGTGTGAGGGTGGGTGTGGCGGGGCCAAGATGTATGTGTTTGGGAGGTGTGTATGTGTGTGGGGGGGTGTATGTGATGGGCTGTATGTGAGGGATGTATGTGTGTGGGGGGGTATATGTGTATGTGTATAGGGTGTATGTGTGTTTGGGGCGGTGTATGTGTGGGTGTGTGGCTATGTTTTGGTGTATTTGTGTCTGGGGTGTGGGGGGGAGGGTGTACACATGGGTGTGTGTGTACATGTGTGTGGTGGGTGTGTGTGCATCTGTGTGGGGTGTGGGGAGTGCGGAGTGTGTGTGTGCCTGTGTGGGGGGTTTGGGTGTGCGCGCATGTGTGTGCCTGGTGTGTGTGCATGTGTGTCTGGGGTGTGGGAGGGGGTGTGCATGTGTGTGGGGTGTGTGTGCATGTGTGTGTCTGGTGTTTGTGTGGGGCGTGTGCATGTGTGTCTGGTGTGTGTGTGAGGTGTGTGCATGTGTCTGGTGTGTGTGTGTGGTGTGTGTGTGCATGCGTGTGTCTGGTGTGTGTGGGGTGTGTGCATGTGTGTCTGGTGTGTGTGCGTGTGTGTCTGGGGTGTGTGTGGGGTGTGTGCATGTGTGTCTGGAGTGTGTGGGGTATGTGCGCGTGTGTGTGCATGTGTGTGGGGTGTGGGGGTGTATGTGCACGTGTGTGGGGTTTGTGTGCATGTGTGTGGTGTGTGTGTGGTGTTGGGGGTGTGTGGTGTGTGTGTGGTGTGTGTATAGTGTGGGGGTGTGTGTGGTGTGTCTGGGGTGTGTGCGTGCATGTGTGGGGTGTTTGGGGTGTGTGTGCATGTGTGTCTGTGGGGTGTGGGGGTGTGTATGGTGTGTCTGGGGTGTGTGGGGGGTGTGTGTGCATGTGTGGGGCGTGTGCGCGCACATGTGTGGGGTGTGTGTGCATGTGTGTGGTGTGTGTGCATGTGTGTCTGGGGTGTGGGGTGTGTGCACGTGTCGGGTGTGGGGGGTGTGTGTATGTGTGGGGTGTGGGGGGTGTGTGTGCATGTGTCTGGGGTGTGTGGGGTGTGTGCATGTGGGGCGTACGAAGTGTGTGTGTGCATGTGTGTGGGGAGTGGTGTGGGGTGTGTGCACGTGTGTGAGGTTTGTAGGGGGTGTGTGTATGTGTCTGGGGGTTGTGTGTGCGCGTGGGGGGTGTGTGCGTGTGTGAGGTGGGGGTGTGTGTATGTGGGGTGTGGGGGGGTGTGTATTTGGGGTGTGGGATGGTGTGTGTGTGCATGTGTGTGAGTGCATGTGTGTGTGGGGGGTGTGTGTGCGTGTGTCGGGGTGTGTGTGCGTGTGTTTGGGGTGTGTGTGTGCATGTGTGTGGGGGTGTGTGTGCACGTGTGTCTGGGGTGCGGGGAGCCTGCGTGTGGTGGGGGTGCTGCCTCTCACTCCCTCACCCAGGAGGAGGCTGTACCCAAGACAGTGTTGCCAGACTGGGCCAAGCCAGGAGCAAGGCTGCGGGGCTCCACCCGCGGGCTCCCGGGCTGGGACCCGGGGTGTCACCCGCAGTGCTGAGCGTCTGTGCTCTGAGACCTCGTTGTCCACAAGGGTCTCTCCACCCTCCCGGCCCCGGGCTCCAGCCCCGCCTGGCATGAGGAGCGGGGAGCGCACAGCAGGGTGGGGGCACCGGGCGCACGCGGGGAATTTCCCCACGACCACGGCGACGCCAAATGCCTGAGCCGCCACGGCTGCCGGCAACAGCGAGCGCAGGCAGGGGGCTGTGCGCGCGGGGGCCCTGGTGGCGGAGCAGGCGTCACCCCGAGAGCGCCGAGGTTTGTGGTCGCAACCCCGGGAGCCCCGCTGCGGGAGGAGCGGCGTGGCTGGGCAGAGGCGACTTCGTCGCAGGCAGGCAGTCCCGGGCCCCGCGGCCGCCTCCGGGCCTGTCCTGGTGCCCCGGGCTTCCACCCGGCGGGCTGGGGTGCGGGGACTGGTCCTCGCCGAGATCCTGCTGGGAGCGGGCTCCGGCCCCACGGTGAGCCCGGCCCCAGCCTCGGTGATGCGCTTCGCTGCCGCGCGGGGAGGGAGAGTCCCGCAGGCTCACGAGGCGCCGGCCCCGGGGCCGCTTGAAACCCGGGGAGACCCCGCTCGCTCGCGCGCCCGCCGGACGAATCCTCGCGGAGGTCCCGGGGCGCAGCCGGCGTGAGGGTGGGGCCTCATCGCAGGGGCGCCGGGAGCCTCCCCGCTCCGCTAGCTCAACTAAGGGCGGCTCAGAGGGGCTCTCACCGTGAACCTCGGCTTTTCTAAAGGAAGGGCAGACCCCAGATTTCCCCCTTCTCTTCTCGAACGTGGTTTGGGTGTTTTTCTGGTTTCTTTTTTGGCAAGTCAAGAGAGCGCACAGTGCACGGAGCTCCGAAGCTCTCTCGGCTACTCCCGGATTTCTGCTTAAACCTGAGGGTGAGCCCGAAAGACCGCTGCCGCCGGCGGCCACCCCAGCGCGGGTCCGCTGAGAATGGAAACAGCACGTGCGCGCCGGCCAGGCAGCCACCTCATCCCTCCTCCAACAGCCCCGGCAGCCGCAGGGGCCAGCCCCGGGCCCGCCAGGACCCAGCACAAAATGCCTTCCAGCGACAGCACCGCCGGAAGCCCCTTCTGAGGTCCTGGATAAGCCTCGGCGCAGGGGCCCCGCGCTCAGCCCACCCCGCATGCCTCCGCGCCAGGGCCCGCTGGTGGGTGGCCGCCTGTACCGGGCTATCCCGGGCTGGGCACTCGCGCGGATCCCGCCTCGCTTGTGGAGCTGCACTTGGGGAGAAGGATGGACCGGCAGCGTGGGACGCAGAGCCAGGCCAGGCCGCACGGGCTGTGCACAAAGATGTGCCCGACAGGCGGGGAGAAGGCACGGCACGCCGGCTCAGGAGAAAGTCCTGGAGGGGAGGCAGTCCGCCCCTGGGGACAACGCGGGGGACGGTATTCGGACACCAACAGAAGTTCCTGTCCGAGACGCTAAGGGTGCCCACGGTGTCGGACACCATGTAAAGCTCTCCTAATTCTAAGCAGACTGCAGTTTCGTGCACGTCATAAGGGCACAGCCACTGTCACCGATTCTATCAGCAGAAAAGCAAACATGAGGCAGGAAACCACCCAATTAATCCACAATACACAATGCTGGTGAGCTTCCAAACAATTGTCAATGTGACTGAAGTTTCCACTCCTAGCACAGATGGGTCGTCTGTCTTTTCTACAGTTTAATGGTCTCTGCTGTACACATTTATCTGTCAAAGTGAACTATATAACCTCAGGCTTCGGAAGTTGGATGAGAGTAAAAAGTTAAACTGAAGGTGACATGGAACTGTCCGAGAGGGACCTCTTGTCCAAACATGAAGAAGCTGTGGCTACAAAAATTACTTTTTTTTTTTTTTTTGTGGGAATGAAGTGCTCTCCAGTATGCTTTTAGTTAAAAAAAAAAAAAAAAAAACACACAAAACAAAACAAAACAAAAGGCCGGGCGCGCGGTGGCTTACGCCTGTAATCCCAGCACTTTGGAAGGCAGAAGCGGGCGGATCACGAGGTCAGGAGATCAAGACCATCCTGGCTAACACGGTGAAACCCCGTCTCTACTAAAAATACAAAAAAAAAAAAAAAAAAAAAAATTAGCCGGGCGTGCTGGCGGGCGCCTGTAGTCCCAGCTACTCGGGAGGCTGAGACAGGAGAATGGCGTGAACCCGGGAGGCGGAGCTTGCAGTGAGCCGAGATGGCGCCACAGCACTCCAGCCTGGGCGACAGAGCGAGACTCCGTCTCAAAAAAACAAACAAAAAAACATAACACTTACGCCATTGCTTCTAACTGCAGAAAGCAGAGACACAGCCCCCGCAGGGCAGCTGCATGGGGGCCCCGCCTTGGTGTCTGCGGCCGGCCTCCTCTGGCACATTAGCTTCACCCTCAGGACTCTCATACTCTGCAAAGCTCTCAATCCTCAATCATTTTCGTCTGGGTTTTACCTATCACATTGGAAATTACAACTGAAAAAATTTAAAATATTGAATACTTTTAAAATAAAAACAAACCCATGACTTGTTAACATGGACAATTTTGAAAAATCATTTTCCAAAACAAAAAAAATTAGTGAGAATGGCATTAATATTTTTATTAGCCTCTGTAACTGTCTGGCTTAATGGAAGTGTAAACCAAAAAAAGTGGCCGGGCGCGGTGGCTCACGCCTGTAATCCCAGCACTTTGGGAGGCTGAGGCGGGCAAATCACGAGGTCAGGAGATCGAAACCATCCTGGCTAACACGGTGAAACCCCATCTCTACTAAAAATACAAAAAAATTAGCTGGGCATGGTGGCGGGCGCCTGTAGTCCCAGCTACTCGGGAGGCTGAGGCAGGAGAATGGCGTGAACCCGGGAGGCGGAGCTTGCAGTGAGCCGAGACCGCGCCACGGCACTCCAGCCTGGGCGACAGAGCGAGACTCCGTCTCAAAAAAAAAGTGAGACAGGCCTCAATCCATTTAGAGGCTGATTTTGCCACAGCTGAGTACGTGCCAGGGAAAGAGACACAAGCCACAGTAGGCTCTGTGTCCGGGGCTTCCAAACAGCTTTGAGAGTTTCAATATTTAAAGGGGAAAAGGGCAGGAGGGGAAGGAGGAAAGAATAAAAAGGAGGGAGGGTAGGAAAAATGAGAGAAGTGAGGCACACCCTCGTGAGGCTTTGATGAGTGCTCGCTGAATCGCAGGGGGCAGAGGAAGAGTCAATTATACATTCGGCTCATCTCAGTAAATCTGCACTTTACATCAGATAAAGTCAACCTAGAGTCGAGGAAGAAGTCAAATACGCATTGGTCTGGGAATGGGCGTACAGAAAATTTCTAGTCTCTAGTCCCTTACGGAGCGATGAGCTGTTACTTTACATTGTCTGGGTGGCGGAGGCCACCTGGGGAGATACCTGTTCAGGCACAGAATGAAAAGGCTGTTTCCCATGTGACTATTTCCAAGCTCATGCTTTTCTTCTGGGCTAGTGGGCTTGCGGGTGGAGATTTTCTTTCCTTTCACAGAAGACAGGTGAATTCTCATTTCTGTCTGTGCATCCCCACATTGCGAAGTTTTGGTGGAAGGAGCTGAAGAAAATCTGGCCTCACAGAGAGACATAGTAGGAGAGAGAGGTTCTCATGGACACCCTGAAAGGGCCTCAAGAACTCCAGGGTCCTCAGCCAGGACTTTGAGAACCCATGTTCTAGAGGCAGAAGGCATTTGTCAGCCTGATCTGGGGGCTGGCCAATGGAAAGTGGGTGGAGGGGACAGTGCAGCTCTGGGCCCTCTTACACCTGTGTCACCACCGTGATACACATGCCCGAAGCCAGAAGAGAGATGCGAAGCCCGGCACCTCCTAACCGCAGGCCCAGAGCCACTCAGCAGAGGCCAGCCCAGCCAGGCGCGCAAGTGAGAAACGCTGCTTCTCACCAACTTCGGGGGCAATTATGTTATGCTGCAAAAGCTGACAACAAAAGGGTTGGTGATATTAACAAAAATAATACCATACAGCTTACGGAAGTTTTGAGCTAAGCTGAAAATAGACTAATCCTGGCATTTACCAATTCAGTCCTGGAAAAGTTCCCAGAAAAAAAATAAAACTTTCCCTCTTTGGATGTTCTGTGCCAGTACTAAACATCGTGTCCCTGAATAAACTGTCTCCCAACGTGAAATACATAGTTTTGCCTCAATCTGACAGTATTCAGCTCAAGCTCTGATGCGTTAGACCTGCCAGCCAGTTTTCCTAGCCTGTTCTCAGTTCTACCCTTTGCAGGGTAGAACTTGTATGCATGCCATACACAAGTAGCCCAAACCGTGTACCATGGCTGCCTGGACCAAAGACTCTCAGCCCAGGCCAATGAAAGCAGAAGCCAAGGCTGTGCAGACAGATGGGGCTGGGGAGGAAGTCGGAGGAAACCCTGAAGGCTCCAGAGCCCTTCAGCCCCTGCCACCAGCTGGTCCCGTGGAAACTTCCATTCTCCTAATCACTTCTTTGTGACTTGAGTTTGGTTTTTGTAATAAAAAAAAATCTAAACTTGGCTGAAATCTTTACTGCTGTATCAAGAACTAATTGATTTTTTGGTTGTAGTATATCCACTGGTGCTAGTCTAACTGGTTAAGAAAGCTCAGCCTACGCTTTTATGACAGATGTTTTATTTATAGATAATTAAAATTTAGGCATATACATGACACAAACATTATATATAGTACACTTTCCATGATAGAAGTTATGATGCTGTTCACAGAAAGGCCTCAATTCAGATGACATAATGCATATGCTAGAAGGGGACACCTGGGAGAGGGGACACCAAATGGCCTTCTGGTTTTTCATTTTGGTTGAAATATCCTCTGGATGCATTCAAGTAATACTAATCATTTCATGTTCAAAAGGCTTTTAATAAACAAATTCAGAGTAAAATTAATTGAAATATTTATAATACGATTTGTTACACAGTTATTTCCAATATACAATCAAGACGTCTCACGACACTTGAAAAAAAGGAGAGAAAAAAAATCGATTGCACCCACAAGTAAAAAGGCTTTATTCATTTTGGGGATGCTGCAATTCGGTATTTATATAAACATTTACACAGTTTAGTAAACACAGTCCTACATGTAATGCAGCATTACGGGTGAGAAGACCCTTGGAAGTCGAGCGTCCACAGTGTTGCACGCACACAGGCGGAGCTTCTCACTGTCATTCCCATCACGGCCAGTCAGTCTCTCCACCCCGTCCTCCCACCCGGCTCGAGGACGGACACTTCTCATCAGACACACCAGGCAGCCTACAGTCTACACAGCAGCGAGCACTCTGCCGCCTGGCTCAGGCTCTCGTTTCACGAGGACGTTTCCCCGTCTTAGTGTCCTGTTAAATAATCTTGCGTAGAGTCCGAAGCAAAGGAGTCGACATCCTCGTTATCTGAATCGTCGCTGCTGTCGTCGGCGGCCGGCTCTCCTGTAAGCGCGATGCGAGCGTAGTCATCCGTGTCTATGGACTTGCAGAAGTGGATGGCGTACTTGAGCTTCTCCTCCAGCACCTGCTTGCAGGAATACCTGGGCAGCTTCAGCAAGAAGAAACAGGTGTAGGACTCAGGGAGGAAGTGGTCTGGAGGGTTGTATTTATCCAACACCTGTTGAGCAGAAATATGAAGTGATCAGAAACTGAGTACGGCTGCAGTCTACTTTACTGTGCTCATTAGACTCTTTGTGCTCACAAAACCATATTTTTTGCGAAGAACAAAACAGCAGAAAACATAATCCAACCAACTTTAGGAGTAACAATGAGCAATTAATTCCTAGAACTTGGAGTAAGAAACAGCACCTCACTATGGAGATGACGGCTCTCTATGGTCATCCTGGGAAGAGGGCCCGAGGACCACACCACCCCTGTGGATGCGGGGCGGCCTGGCTGGCGGAAGACCAGGCACGTGACCACAGGAGAGCTCTTCATGAGTCTAGCAGCCCAATTTGACCCCTACAGATTAAGATACCAGGAAACAGCAAGAATTATGGACAAAAACTAAGAAGTACTGACCTTTTAAGATAAAAAACTATGCATGCTCTCCAAGGTGACCCTGAAAGACGGCCACTTTTCTAACCCTGGCAGAGACGCAGGTCAGGCTGTGCTGGGCACATGCTGGGAACAGTGGACCCCATCAATCCATCCGCCCAGGCACTGCTGTTACGGTCCCAACAGAGAGCGGGGGCATTAGGCCATCCCCTCTCAGTGACCCGGCAGGTCCATCGAGCTTGTTTCTGACCACTGGCCCACAGAGTTGGAACCCAAAGCAAAACCCTTGTTCTCAATCCAACAAGCGGCCTCATTTTCCTCAGTATGTAGCATGTTACTTAGTGACTCACCTAATCCGACCAGATAACTGCATGAGTGCTTTACGCGTGTTTGAAATCTAGAGCAGGCTGACACCGCAGTGATGTATTCTGGGGATGGCCAGATACATTTTTAAAAAATAGGTAATGGTACCCAAAACACATAATCATAACATTTTGAGCCTTCACATCAGAGAAGTTGGATGTTTTCCATTTTCATTTCTGTGAAGACTCAAGAGGCCCATTTTTCCATGTGCTACAGGACTGTGGGTGAGGAGCCGGCCACCGTCGGCCGACATCAGCCCAGGGCTGGCAAGCCCAGCCAGGAGCCTACCTGGATGACGAAGTCTCGGCCCCGGAAGTCGGCGATGGTCCTAGGTAGCCTCGTCCGGCCCCAGACGAAGCGAAGGAAGAGAGAGCGCTCTGTGTTGGAGAAGGACTCCATCACCTCCCAGAACCACTGGATCAGCGATGCGGAAGGCTCGATGCCTTTATAGGTGGCTACCGACTTGAGAAGGTGCAGCGGGATGTCAGGGCTGCCACACACCTGTGGGAGGATGTCTGTCAGGGCCGCGTGATGCTTCCCACCCTGGTGTTTCCGCAAGACTCCATCATGCTCCCTCTCTACACCAAGGCCTGTTTGGGGCAGGGAAAGGTCTGGGGGCTCTGGGTGGGCCCACACACAGCCTCGTGCAGGCGGGTGGAGGGACGCGCTCAGAGTGCACTCCCTTTAGTCAACACACAGGGCAAGGTTCTGACTCTAACTACTGTCACTGATTTGTGGGTCAGCAGGCGAAAGGCAGCTGCAGGGCAGCCCCACCTGGGGGTCGGCATACCATCGTCTCCAGTTCGTAGCCGGTGAACAGAGAGAGGAGGGGGACAGGCACAACGCGGGCCATCCCTTCCCGAACAGCAGCCACCTGCTCATCAAATTCATGGAGTCTGGAAGAAAAAGCTCACTTTACACTTCTGTCTTCAGTGACACTGACTTTATGCTGCTCACACCAATCCTTGGCATGCAGCACTGTGGCCGCACACTTCCCAGCTGGGAGGACAGAGGAGCAGCTCCAGATGGCATAAGCATGCTTAGCAGCTCGGCATTGCAGAGCTTCTCCCAACACTGGGCTCATCTCGTCCGGCAGAGGGGGTACGGCCTAATGACCACCTACAGCTATGCACACCCCAAGATGCCACTCTCAGTACCCACAGGACACCCCAGGAGAAGCCAAGAGGGGAAACACACGTGCATCCACCCCAGGCCCGAGACACTGTGCTGACCCACAGCAGACACGATACGGGGGACAGCACCGCCCAGGACACCTGCCAGGACTACCCCCACCAGAGCCCACAGGGCCCACCCGCCACATGGGGCCTCACCCAGACACTCTCAGGTGCTTCCAGGGGACATGGGACAAGCAGTGGAAGCTATGGGTGGTGGTAATGACCTGCCAAGCCTGAATCACAGCGCCCAAAGGCCTGTGCACAGTCACACCTGGACACCTGGCAAAGGTTGCTCTGTGTCACTCAAGCAGCCTGGAGGGGGTTGAGACAGTCCCAGACACAGCCCTGTCCCAGGGAAGCCAACAAAGAAAGCACACAGGGGCAAAAACTATGGCCTCTCCAGGTGCAGTGACCCAAATGGGTGGATTTTGTTGATCTTGGTATTCTGCTTAGAGCCAGGAATATCAGAGTAATAAATACCGACCCTGATCACAAAATAAGCTTCATACCCACAGATCAGCAATAGTTGGAGCCAAATCCATTACTTTACTGTGTATGACACTCCTGAAAAACACAGATGTCCACACAACCATTTTCTGCTACTTTTGCTATTTATGTCAATGCAACAGAGACAGATGACCACCAACCTATAGTTTATCGCCAGCCGCACGTACTCCGCGCGGTTGTCCAGGGTGATGTGCGTGTGCTTGGAGCTCAACTGGATGTCCTGGCCGCTGGCGCTTGGCACCGTGAACGGCAGGCTCATGGCTTCAAACTCCTCTGAGGTGGCTTCGTTGTCTCGGATGTACATGAGTCCAGGAATAAAATCCTTATCAACCTTTTAAGGAGAAAAAGAAAGCCCATGTGTCGACTCAGGGCTCGTCTCCATCCCAGGCTCCAGTCCACCCAGCACACTCTGTCAAGCAGGAACTGGGGTCAGCCTCAAGTGCATCTCGAGGCTGCAAGTGCACGGCACACACCAAGATATAAGAGGAGCAACAAGAGAGTACTTCACCCAAGGAGCTGAACGAAGAATTTGCAATTCAGCCAAATGCTTAAAACTTAACCACTGAGAAAGTTACAGGAACTGGCTAGCAAGGGTTCCCTCCCTGCAGCCGAGGCATGACACATCCATGGGGAATGAGCTGGCTGTGGTCGCCCCAGGACAGAGCCTCCCGTGCAAGCCTCACTCGCGGCCCCCAGCTGCCCAAAAGCTCAGCTTCTTCACAGGGGAGGCAGTAAGCTTCCTTATCTGACAAGACAGTGTGTGTTACAAAACACCAGAAAATAGCTGGTCTATTTTTTTTTTTTTTTTTTGCTTCTCAAAGGTGGTCCACAGCCAGCAGCCTCTGCGTCACCTGGGCACTGAGTTAGGCCAGAGTTCACAGCCTGACCGGACACGCAGAACAGACTGTGCCTGTTAACAAGACCCCAGAGGCCCCGCCTGCCGCCCCAGGGAGTTACCTCACTGAGGTCCGCGATGGTGAGGCTCATCCCAGCCAGCTGCTTCCAGACAGGCTCGGCAAGGTTGAGGCTCAGGGGACTCCCGGTTCGGATGGCAATGCCCAGCAACACACCTGATCATTCAGGACACAAGTGACAGAGGACACTTGAAAAGGATGACAAAACTTCCCGCTCACTCACACACGCCACTGACAGCAGCTCCACACTGAGGACTCAGAGCCTTCTGAAGCAGCAACACCCAAATCATAGGTCTAGGCCCTTCCTCAAGACCGCCTGTCCTGCTCTAAATCTATCCTTTTGTGCCTATAAGCCTCTAACTCTTCACATCCTTTCTGCACACACACTAGTTTAAGCCACACAATGGCCAATTCTTCTTCTTATGACAGCAAAGAGCTGGAACTTCCCCACGGGAGTGTCCTCCAGGGAGCTACAGCCCTGCCCAGGAGGTGCTGGCTGTGGTGGGACGCACAGCCGAGGACACCCTTCACACCCTCAGTGGGAAAGGAGGGAGGGACTGGCCAATGGCGAAGACCTCACCCCCCTCTGATCCCAAGTCTTAGATAAACATTGAAGATGCAGAAACAGAATCTCCCATCTTCTGAGTGCCTGAGGCAGTCTCCAGTCCTCAGCACGTGGCCAGGGCTGGCTCTGCCAGTGCCTGCAGCTGTGCACAGAGCTTCCGACGGTCCACCACCATCAGGCCCTCAATGCTAGGCACGGAAGTCAACAGCACCTCGTTCGCTTCCATAATGTTGGTGAAAGGCACGATCAATATTAAAAGTCTTTTCTTTTTCTTTTTCTTTCTTTTTGATAGTGTCGCCCAGGCTGGAGTGCAATGGCGCAATCTCAGCTCATTGCAACCTCCACCTCCCGGGTTCAAGCAATTCTCCTGCCTCACCCTCCTGAGTAGCTGGGACTACAGGTGCATGCCACCACAGCCAGCTAATTTTTTTTGTATTTTTACCAGAGACAGGGTTTCACCATATTGGTCAGGCTGGTCTCGAACTCCTGACCTCAGGCAATCTGCCCGCCTCAGCCTCCCAAAATGCTAGGATTATAGGCGTGAGCCACCGCGCCTCACCCTAAAAGTCATTTTTATTGGTAACAGTCTCAAAAACTAAAAGCAGATATTCAAGATATCTACTGTCATTCCTCAAACAGATGATATACTTTAACTCAAGAGCAGGCACAGGCCACAGAGACACAGTCTCAAGCGGCCGAGAAGCTCACCCAGGAAGCGGAACATGCTGCTGTGCACGGGTGCTCTGGCGGCCGGGCTGAGCAGGTAGCAGTCTCGGTTGGCCCCAGACTCATCCCTCCCGTTGGGTGTCACGATCAGCAGGGGCGTGAGTCCGTTCTGCAGCTCCTCACAGATCTCAGCTATGGACTCGCTGTAGCCGCCCCCACAGTCATCCACAGATTCACCTGCAGGGGAGAAGCAGCCACTCGAAGTCCCCTCACACAGGCCTGTGTGAAGAGCCCCAACGCTCCCACACCATGTGGCCTCTGTGCTCCCTGTGGGCTCAGGCGACCACTGCCGGGGACACAGGTGCTCCAGCGCGCGGCAAGTTCTCACCCACAAACTTGACTTTCCAGACACGGTGAGGAAGGAGGAGGCTGTCGGGACCAAACGAGCTCATCTTAGCACACATCTGCCCAAAGACAGACTTGGTGCCGTCAGGGCCGGCCAGCCCGCCTTTGCTCCTTGATCGTTTGACCTGGAGAGGAGGAAGCAAGCAAGCGTGAGGCCGCTGCCGCAGCAGGAAGCACACAGTCGGGGATACGCGGCACTGGCAAGTGCACGAGGAGGAGGCACCGTGCATGGGCCCCTCCCTGGTCACACACCTGCTTGCGTGGACGCCAGGCAGACCCCACCATCTGGGGCACTCGACTCTGAACACCCGAGACCGCTGCCTCACCCCATTGGACATGTCGCCAGTGATGTGCCCAGCAGCCCCCAGGACTAGTGTGTCTGAACAAACACACCTTCCAACATGACACACACCACTACCACGTCCACAGCTGCGGCCCGGCAGCACCCCCCTGGCACGGACCATCCTCACACCCTATGCACTGCTGCTACTTCACCATCTTGCCACGACCTCATGAAATAAGACACCAGGAACTCCAAAAGCAGCTCTCCCAGCAGACCAGAACAGACTCCCGGCACTCAAAGATTCAACCCAATGCCCCTGAGACTGAAGCAGACACAGTGAGTGAATGCCTCAGCCGGGACCAGCCCTTCCCCACATCTGCTTCCACCCATCCCATTTCCAAGCCTTGGGGCCACTCAGCCTCCCCAACACAGGCAGTCACTCTCCCTACCCATCCTTCTCATCCTAAGCTACGATTGCCAAAGGCTCAGGGGACTCCAGTTCCCAAAGACACCAGGGCAGGAGCTCTAGGGCCCCTGCCACAGAAGGACTTCGGCACATGGGAGGGCAGGTGGCCGAGGCTGTGCGTCAGAATCATCTGGGAAGCCCAGTCTGGAAGGATGTCAAAAAGAAAAATTGAAGAAAAAATGGTCCTGAGAATGTATTTTGATGACTCCTCCAGTGAAGCTCTCTTCACCTTTAGCTCACATAAAGTTGAGTTTAAACAACTTACAGCGCAGGCTGCCATAACCAAGACTAAAAATACAAGAAGAATGACAGAAGCCACAGCTGCCTGTAGAATGAACTTGTCTGCGTGCCACACACACAGCTAGTGTTCACAGACTGGGGTTCCTGGAAACTCGCGGCAGCTTGTTAAGGCTCCATCATGCCCAGAGGAGACTAGGCTACAAGAAAAGAACAGGACATGCCCTATGTCGCAGCGGCCGAGTGAGAGGAGAGGTGCACCCAGCTCCCCGAAGCCCACGGGGCTGCCTCTCCTCCGTGACAACACCCACTAGTAGAGGCTGTCTGTGCACAGAGGCTGCAGAAAACAGCAGCCATGAGGCTGGAGGGAGACAGGCTCCTGCGGGACAGCACTTTCTCTGCTCAGTAGAAACACAGATGATTTTAACTGTCTTTAATCGGAATTCTCTAAATTTTCAGAAATGTGCATGCAATAACTCTGTAATAAATTTTTAAGTATAAAAAAGTTTTTATGTAGTGATGTTCAGATCCTGCTATAAAACTAAATAAAACTCCCAACAAACAAAACCCTCCAGTAAGATGACCTGTGTTCTGGAGTCTCTGAAACTGGATCCAGACAGCTGTGAGAGCCCCTCATGGCAACCTCTTGGGAGGCGTGCCCCTGAGCGCATCATCGCAGCCATGGGATGGCAGGTTGGAGGCGCCTGTGCAGCTTTCCTGGCTCCATGCTGGCATCCTGTGCACACCCTGAATTCATACAATGTTCTTCTCCATGTTCATTTTTAGGCAGAAAATCACTTCTATTTCCCACATCTGTAGAAAATTTCCTCGCTTCGGGAGGGGCATGCTACCCTGAACGGGAACGAGCCACCTCTGGCACCCAGGGCTGGGGCTGAGCCAGAGCAGCCCCCAGACGTCAATCCACATTGCACACTAGGCTGAAGGGTGTTTATCTGATTCTTAAGAAGGCCTGACGCCGGGCACGGTGGCTCACGCCTATAATACCAGCACTTTGGGAGGCTGAGGTGAGTGGATCACCTGAGGTCAGGAGTTCAGGACTAGCCTGGCCAACACATTGAAACCCTGTCTCTACTAAAAATACAAAAAAGGCCGGGTGCAGTGGCTCATGCCTATAATATCAGCACTTTGGGAGGCCGAGGTGAGTGGATCACCTGCAGTCAGGAGTTCAGGACCAGCCTGGCCAACATGGTGAAATTGTCTCTACTAAAAATACAAAAGAAAATTAGCCTGGCATGGTGGCGCACGCCTGTAATCTCAGCTACTCGGGAGGCTGAGGCAAGAGAATTGCTTGAGCCTGGGAGGTGGAGGTTGCAGTGAGCCAAGATCGCGCCACTGTACTCCAGCCTCCCTCTCAAAAAAGACTCCCTCTCAAAAAAAAAAAAGGCCTGATTTAAGTTGTTGTTTTTTGTTTGCTTTGAGACAGTATCTGGCTCTGTTACCCAGACTGGAGTACACTGGTATGATCTCGGCTCACTACAACCTCTGCCTCCCGGGCTCAAGCAATTCTCCTGCCTCAGCCTCCCAAGTAGCTGGGACTACAGGCACCCACCACCACACCAGGCTAATTTTTGTATTTTTTGTAGCGACGGGGTTTCATCATGTTGCCCAGGATGGTCTCAAACTCCTAGGCTCAAGCAATCCATCCACGTCAGCCTCCCAAAGTGCTGGGATTACAGGCATAAGCCACCACCAAGGACTAATATAAATGTGTTTGCCATTTACCCAGTTTGTTTTTCCAATCGCATACTGAACGTTTTTGTAACACAAGCTGGGGATAGCAAGATGAGTAAGAAAGAGGTGCTCAGCATGTAAAGACTTCTTAAAAATTTCAGATGATACAAAGACAGAAACAAGGGTGCCTAACCTGCATCCTAGTTTATCAAAACTTCACTGATTCCCAGAGCCCCCCAGGCTTGAACATCCACCCTGAGAGCTCCTGGCCCAAAAAGTCTGCGTGCGGTTTTGAGGGAGGTGCAAGTCGAGGTGCACTCAATTGCGGGGGTTAGACAACACGGAAGCCATCAGCTGGCCTTGCCTACAAGCTATAATGTTTATGATGCACAG
This sequence comes from Pongo pygmaeus, assembly GCF_028885625.2. Classification (NCBI taxonomy): domain Eukaryota; kingdom Metazoa; phylum Chordata; class Mammalia; order Primates; family Hominidae; genus Pongo; species Pongo pygmaeus. The sequence continues at coordinate 27,294,869 of NC_072389.2, read as the reverse complement.
CAAACCGAAGCCATCATCCAAGGTAGGGAAATAAAAGCTTTTTTATGAACCTAGTTAAACAACCTATTTATTTGAGGACATGACTGACATACAGCTTAGCATTAAACACTCTGACGTCAGTGAAGAGACCAGCTCCATCAATGTGGTCACATGAGCTGTCCAACAAAGGACAAGAGTTTCATGTCTTAATTCAAAATGCCCCCAAGTATAACTCTGAAAACATTTCTAGTCTTGTAATCAACATCAGGGTAAAAATCACGTGTTAATACAAAGGTACAGGAACAAAGAATTTGTTCTTCATGGCTCTCTCTGTCTGATCCAAGAGGCGAGGCCAGCTTGAGCATTAAATGTCAAGTTCTGCACGCTATCATCATCAGGGGCCGAGGCTTCTCTTTGTTTTTAATTAATTGTTTTTAACTGTGAGTTTATATACACTTGAAGCAGTATACATTTAGAAATGGTCTACTTGTTGTTTCTTTCATTACTACCCATGAGACAGTATTAGTAATTCTGGCCTATGAAACTGGCAAAGAAAACTACCAGTGGTGGGGAGGGTGTGAGGATGGTGGGAACATGAACTGTTATAACCTATAATCGGATGTATCATCAAATTATCACTGGGCCTCTGACCCACTCCACTTCTCAGAACTTAACAAAAGGGGTGACCGAAGATACACCCAGATAGCCCTGCCTGTACCACAGAAAAGTGGGCACGGCCCCCCAGCACCATCAGAGAAATCTGACAGAGTAAACCAGGACACACCCCTGCAAGAGAGGAGCAGGCTGCAGGCAGCTGCCAAACACAAGCAGCCCCACAGGACCCTATTCCATGGCAGGGAGGAGAGAAGCAAATTTCAAAAGGCAGTGATCCTGCTTTGGCTGTAACAAATAGACACACACCTCCCAATGGAACAGCAGCGGTTATCATCATGCAGTGGGAAGAGGGCTGATTTTATTTTCCCCGTTCTTGCTGACCTGTGTTTGTGCTTTTGGACTATCTGACATAAATCTTCATTACTTCTGTATAAAGAAACACACTGACATTCCTGGAAGCCCCAGCACATCACATACAGGAAGCCCACAAGAAGGAAGGTGGCACCTGCTCTTTAAAGTTGGGGTGCACAGGATGGCAGGCTACCAGCGCTCTCGTCCCAGCCCAGGCACCCAAAAAAGCGTCACTTCTAAGGCTGTCAGACTCGGAGAGTAATCTCCATGTGCTACCTGGATGCGGTTCAGCTCCACGACGGGGCCATGCTGACGATCGCGCACCATAGTTGCTTGTACTACTTTCCGGAAAGCCGCCTCCTAAAACACATCAAACAGACAAAATTTAGAATCTGATATGGAAAGCATCACTCCTGAAGAAATCATCACATAGTTTTGTTTAAAATCTGTGTTGAAGACCTTCTTAAGGACAGAAAACTGCCAGTTCCCTTTTCTCAAGTTGTGAGGGTGCAGGGGAACAGGCTGGCCCTGAAGCTCACAGGGACAGACGGCAGGGCAGGTAGTGCCAATGGCCAGGCAAGAGGCAGATCCCTCAGGAAACTACCTCCACCCAGCAGCGTTCCGGAGTCTGGAAGAGCCCAGCACACGCAGGGCGCAGAACAGGGAGGGCTGGGCCTGGCAAGCACCTGCTCTGACTCAGGTCTCCAAGTTAAGGTTTCCCTGCCAAACATCAAGTCCACCAGTGGCAGGGACTGATGTTAAACCACTGACTGCCACACAGCAGCCACAGGGCCACGGAGCACTGTGGAGCCAGCTAGACCTTGGATCGGGACAGAAAAGAGAGACCAGGGAGGGGAACAAGGTCCTGGCTGTGATCACACTAAAAGAAATCGGGAGTGCCTGGGGTGAAGACAGCAGGGCGTGGCGAAACATGAGCACCACAGTGAGGACCCAGCCGTTCCCCAGGAGGGAGCAGGTCGGCCATGCCCGTGGGGAAAGGGCACAGGATGCAGCACGCAGCCGTGCCAATGGAAAGGGAGGACACAGGTCAGCAGGGGTCTCAGCTCTCTTGGCCAAGTAGGCAATCGTGCCTTCTTTCAGTTAGGGGTGGGCTGTGGGAGCACAAGGGTCCCTCAGTGGAGGCTGAGCCCTTGCCCATGTCAAAGCCTAAGAACTCCAAGCCCTGAAGGCAGGAGGTGAGCGCCCCAAGCGCCAGAGGAGACCCAGAAAGGGTATCCTGGAGGCACCCCAGCCCCATGCCTCTCGCACAGCCCAGACTCATCCTGCTCCCACAGGCCCTGCCTGGACCTCAGGGCTGCTCCCCCTCCACAGGCGCACTCCCCTCTCCTCCCAGTCACCAGCCCGCCCACATTCCTGGAGAGTCCCTTTTGGTGCTCTGGACCGGAAGTAGCAATACCCACTCTCTGAGGCCGATTCTCACCACACCCGGGACCAGAACTGAGGCTGCCTACACATTCCCTGACCAGAGGTACCTTTCAGATGCCCTCAGCACTCCCCTGCTCTCCTGCAGCCCCAGCAGGTGCCAGATGCTGCTGCCCACCGCTCCCCTACCACACACCAGCTCCCACCTGTGCCCTGCTCACAGCCTGCACAACGCTCACACAGGGCCAGGTGGGACGTGTCCTGCCTCTTTTTTTCTCCCTACAAAGAAAGGTGTTTTCCTCTGCACTGCCTATTGTCATCACCACTTTGAAGGATTAAAAAAAGAAGGTAAAATTAATCGTTTGCTACTTTTTATTATTGAACAGTAATTGAAATTATGTTTCCTATCCATTTTACCTGCCCACGATTTCTTCTGCCTCTCTCATCAGAGAGATGGTCTTTCCATTAAACACAAGCCTGACCACTTCCACCCTCAGGCACACGTGAAAGTAAAATGAATGTACCAGTCCTGTTCAGCAGAAATCGTTCTAGCCAAGTGGAAACAAAGCCAGTCTTTAAAAAGTAACCGCTGGGACAGGACTCCAAAACATCGCAATTTTATTAAATCACTAAGAACAGGCCACAATATTTGACAACAAAATACATCAGAGAATCACAATCAGGATTAGTGGTCCTCAATCCAATTCTATAACTTTTCCCTATACAGAGATGCCCCTACTGTATGGTAATTAGCCCCTTCGAGATCATCTTGTCAAGCTGCTTGCCAGAAACTAACCCAACTTCTAGAAAGCTCCAATTATTAGCAACATCTACAGGTCAAAACCTGCCTGGTGACTTTCAGATGCCCTCACTCATGACTGTATTACTCACCACCTGTTAATCCTCACTTGGCCAGCAATCTCTACACATTCAGGCACGGACCTTGGAGGTAATACATCTGTGACTCCTGGCCCCCTCTGCTGGACATCCTGAGAGAAACAGCCCAATCGCCGGCCTTCCTGTGTCAGTGGGGACTTGCCGTAATGCCACAGGGCCAGGCAGGCAGAGAAGGACCGCAGGAACAAAGGCTTAGTTTATGAAGGCCCCACCTCATCCTTCTGGAGCGGTGAGGGGCAGAGATTATGAAGGAGAGGTGCAGCGTCTTACTGTTTGTTTTTAATATAAACTCCAAAAGGGAAGAGACTTTTGTCTGTTTTCTCATTGATATAAAGTACCCAGAACAGAGCCTGGCATGCAGGAGGCACTCCGTGAACATTTGCTGAATGAGCTGAATTCTATGTGTTCTATTCCCAGTATAGACATTCTATTGGGTTACATGTACTGAAGACAGCAGTTGCCCCTAGAGCAAAGACTGCCACTCAAATACCTTTCCCTGGGATATCAGAATTCCTCGGAGAGTGTCGAACCCAACAGAAGGCCCGAGTCCAGTTTCGTCGAGCGAGCCTTCCAGGTCGAACATGGGGATGCAGGGGCAGAAGAGCTCGGAGAGGTGGTGCAGCAGCAGCAGGCGGTTCCTCAGCGCGATGATGGGGATCTCCTGCAGGTGATTGTACTCCATGGGGACCTGGAACACAGAAACAGCCTTCAGCCCCTCAGTCACCAAAGGCACAGGGGGGCCACAGTGTGGCATCCATTAAGGATTCTGAAAACAATTGTTTCAAAAACAGAGAAGGACTATGGTATCTGAGTTTGGTTTGCAAAACCTCACTGTGCTGCTTTCGAAATAATATTCTGTCCAATTTGACTGTAAAAAAAAATTAGTCTATACAAACAAATTTACTAAGAAACATGAGGCATGTACTATCAGAACAGTTCGGTGTGGAACAGTTTGGTTTGGGTTATAAGATACAGAAGGTGATACACACTGTATACACAGAATATTGGCTGGCATGAACATTAAGGTTCTTTTGAGACAGGGTCTCACTCTGTCACCCAGGTAAGAGGGCAGTGGTGCAATCACTGCAGCTTGGACCTTTCAGACTCAAGTGATCCTCCCACCTCAGCCCTCAGCCTCCCAGGTAGCTGGGACTACAGGTGCATGCCACTATGCCTGGCTAATTTTTGTAGAGACAGGGTTTTGCTATGTTGTCCAGGCTGGTCCCAAACTCCTGAGTTCAAGCAATCTGCCCACCTCGGCCTCCCAAAGTGTTGGGATTACAGGCGTGAGCCACCACAACCAGCCAAATATCAAGGTTCTTAAATGCACTGTTTGGTTAACATTTACTGAGCCTGAATTATTTTCACCGAGAAGCCTCTGTAAACACACAACGACAGGATGCAGCATGTGACAGGAGCACACTTTGCTTGCCCCGACCCACCCAACCTGCCCGGACTCACCTGTGCAGGGAGTTTGCCAGCACTGGCGGGCTTGCTGGTCGACCAGGCGAGGGTATGTGCTGAGCCACAGGCCACACGGTTGACCTTCTTACCCTGAAGGGCAGCTACCAACCGAGGCCTCTGGATGGCGTTGGTGGTTCCGTCTCCCAGTTGTCCCTCATCATTGTCGCCCCATGTATAAACCTCACCTGAATGAAGTGCATTTAGAATCAGAACCTGTATACTAGGGCCAACAAACCCATGGCTGCCAGTGTCTTCCCATCACACACAGTACCAATGCTCCCTGCCCTTCAGCTGGTGTTGACCTAGTTGTCAACTTTACATATGACCTAGACGTGAATGTCTGCTTTATGTATGACCTAAACATGAATACATGCTAATTACACATCCAAAGAGGTGAGTGTACTTCCCAGGACTCTCCACAGCCCCTGCTGGCCACCAGGCCTCTTCTAGTGAGAGGCACAGGACTCTGGTCTTAAGCCTCCAACAGTGTTAGTTCTCAGGACTAGGCACGAACAGCAGCAGTTCTCCATCAGAATAATATTAGAACAGATAGCAATATCCCGAACATCCCAAATCCATCTAATATTAAAACAGATAGCAATATCCCTAACATTCCAAATTGCTCTTGCATGCGAAACAGAAAAGGAAAAGTCTGTTTTATTTATTTTATACTTTTTTTTGAGACAGGGTCTCACTCTGTTGCCCAGGCTGGAGTAAACTGGCATGATCACGGTTCACTGCAGCCTCAACCTCCCCAGCTCAAGTGATCCTCCCACCTTATCTCCCAAAGTGTTGGGATTACATGCATGAACCACTGTGACGAAGTCTCTTTGTCGCCCAGGCTGGAATGCAGTGGTGCGATCTCAGCTCACCTCAACCTCCGCCTCCCGGGTTCAAGCGATTCTCCTGCCTCAGCCTCCTGAGTAGCTAGGCTTACAGGCGTGCGCCACCATGCCCAGCTAATTTTTGTATTTTTAGTAGAGACAGGGTTTCACTATGTGGGTCAGGCTGGTCTCAAACTCCTGACTTGGTGATCCACCTGAAAATCTATGTTTTTAAAATCAAAACCACAATGTGATACCACCTCACTCCTGCAAGAATGGCCATAATAAAATAAGAATAAAAAAAACAGATGTTGGTATGGATGTGGTGAAAAGGGAACACTTATACTGCTGGTGGGAACAGAAACCAGTACAACACATTGAGATATTCTCCCACTAGAGGGCGATAAAAACTAACAACAAGCTATCTGTGAAAACGCGTTGTGATGGAAAGCATTTTCCACGCTCCACTATGGAAAAGTGTGGAGATTCCTCAAAGAACTAAAAGTAGATCTACCATTTGATCCAGCAATCCCACCACTAGGTACCTACCCAGAAGAAAGACGTCATTATTTGAAAAAGCACTTGCACACGCATGTTTATGGCAGCACAATTGGCAATTACACAAATATGGAACCAGCTCCAAAGCCCATCCATCAATGAGTGGATAAAGCAAATGTGGTATATATACACCATGGAATACTACTAGCCATAAAAAGGAATGAAATGATGGCATTCACAGGAACCTGGATGGGACTGGAGACCGTTATTCTAAGTAACTCCGGAACGGAAAACCAAACCATATTCTCATGTGATGAGGATGCAACGGCATAAGAATGACACAATGGACTCTGGGGACTCGGGGGAAAGGGTAGGAGAGGAGTGAGGGATAAAAGACTACACATTGGGTACTGTGTACACTGCTTGGATGATGGGAGCACCCACATCTCAGAAATCACCTCTAAAGAACTTATTCATGTAACCAAACACCACCTGTTCCCCAAAAACTTGTTGAAATAAAAATAAATTTTAAAAATAACATAAGAAAAGAACATGCAGTTTCTGTTCATATCCTAAACATAAGATTCACCATTCACGAGAATCATCACACTCTTCAGTGCACCGTGTGGGACCTCAACCAAGAAATACCACCGGCAAAGATTCTCAGGCAAGGTCCCTGGTGACCAGCATGGAAACAAGGCTCATGTTCTCTGGAGACACCATTAGCCTTGTCAAATCCAGAGAGACTCCTCGGGTGTCTGGAAAGTGTGACGCCTGCATGGTCAAAGGCAGTGTACTTGTCTCCTGTCCCTGCCTGCTCTCCACAGGTTGATCCTAAAGCCACGAGGCGGGTGTTGCACACACAAGGTGAGGAGGGTGTCTCTGCAGACGCAGCCGGGCATAGGGAATGAGTCCGCGAGAGTGAGGAAGGCTTCTACCCAGGTGCTAGCTCCGAGGGGAGTCAGCCAAGACCCCCACATGCAAGGGGAGGAGCCACACAGGAGAGGATGAGATGCTGGTTATGCACAGGGGGAGTGGCCAAGTCGCCAGAAGAGAAAGGAGCTGCAAGGTTGCCATGAGAAAACTGGAATGAACCCTGTGGATCCAAACTGGACCTGCGGATACTGGTGGGAACTCAGTTTTCAACAGACATCAAACATAAACCAGGGTATTGTTTACATTACTATTCCCTGGCTTTGTCCACTGCCGAGGCCTGGGGAGTGCTGACACCTCAATAGCAATGAGCACACCCATCATCCAGACCTTGTCTTCTCAAGGCCATTCTCCTCCACAGACGCCAGGGTTCCTTGGAGAAATGGCCAGGTCAAAGCGTGGGGCATGGCGGGAACAAGTGGAGGCTGATCTTCCTCTGCCAGAGCAAGGAAGTACTCCCAGACAACGGGACATACGAAAAGGGGGCAGAGCCAGCCAACTAGAGCATCAAAATAAATAGACTATATACCCCAATGAATACATTAGGATCCATGATTCCCACTCAAATAAAACAAATACATGAATTGATTCAAAGCTGCATGAGCAAGGAATATTTAAGTAAATTCAGGATGTCCCTACTAAATACTTGTTAATTATAAAGAATGTTCACAGTGAAAAGCATGGCAGACAATGTAACCAAGCAACTGTAGTGAGCATCATCAGCAAGCGGACAAACTGCATGTCACCTGCAAGGATGAACTGTGACGATCAAAGACACACAACCCGAATCTACTGCAGAAACATCGGAAAAAATCCAAACGGAAGAATGTGCTACAAAATAACTGGTGTCAAGTTGCAAGAAGCCCAGGAAGACGAGGAAGTGAAACGATGATGCCAGGCACTGAGAGAGTGTCACAGGACAGAGGATACACCTTGCCAGCTGACTGGCCTGCAGTGTGCTGCGAATGGGCACGGGCGTCAGGCGGGGTGGGGGAGCGTGAACTGGCTGGCAGGATGAGCCTCCCTGTTTATGGGAAACACACTGAAAAGCTCAGGACGCGGCAGCAGGACAATAACTCACTCTCATGTGGACTGGGATAAGCAAGTTCTGGGTAATGTGCTTCCAACTGGTTTGCTTCCAACTGTGATTTGTCTCAAAATTTAAAAGAATTAAATAAATCAAATAAAAAGTTCTGGATCAAGAACTACAGTGTCCTTCCACTACAGGCCACAGAAGTTGCTCATTCATCCATGAACCTCTTCTCTCAATGAAATGATTAAAGGGTGCATGCTTATATAATTCACCAAAGGCTTTAACAAGGAGCACAGTTTGTGCGAAGGCAATGAAAGATGGCACCCACGTTTTCCACTGCTGCCATAACACATCCCCACTGCCCAGTTGGCTTAAACACACACTTAGGATCCTTTCACTCTGCAGGTGAGAAGTCCGGCATGGGTCTCCCTTCCCAGAGGCCCCAGGGGAGAGTTTCCTTGCTCATTCAGACACAGCTCAGTTCTCTGTGGGACTGAGGTCCAGGTTCCTTGCTGGCTGAGCTATTCCCAGCTTCCAGGGGCCACCCCATTCCCCAGCCCTGTTCCTCCACGAAAGCCAGCAACGGAGGGTAGAGAGCTCTCAGACTTTGAAAATCTTTCTACCACCTCTTCAGTCACATCTCTGACTGACTCTTCTGCCTTCTTTTCTGATCAAAGGGTCTGTGTGATTACACTGGGCCCACTAAATAATCCAGAATAATCTCCATATCATCAAGTCAGCTGACTCACAAACTTCATTTGACCTGAAAAGTCCCTTTCGCCATTGTGTTGGGGTTCCCCGGACCGCTCCCATGCTCGGACCGCCCCCACGCTCATGATTCTCCAGCATGACTTACAAGACTCAGCATACACTCCTCCTCACAGTTACAGTGTATTATGGCAAAAAGACACAGAGTAAGACCAGCACAGGGATGGGGACCTGTGGCAAAGCAGCGGGGAAACCAGGAGTAAGCTTCCAGAGTCCTCTCCCACAGGAGCCACACAGGACGAGCTTAACTGCCCCGGCATCGAGTTGTGTCAGGTGCTGTCTGCCGGGAAGCTGGGTAGAGACTACAGGCCCAGGGTTTCCATCAGGGCTGATCACACGGGCATGCCCTGCCTGGCGTGTACCAAGTTCCAGACCAAGGAAAGCAGGTTTCAGCACAGAACATGTCGCTTGTACAGACAGTTCAGACACAGTGAACCACACTCACCACCTAGGGAACAGGGGAGCCCTCCCGAAACCCAGGTTCCCAGACACCAGCAGAGGGCCAAGCCTGCAGCAGGTCTGTCTAAGGACATGTCTCAGGCTGGCTGCTAGCTCTGTTCTGCACAGCCCAGTAATAAGTAATAAACAGAACTCATTCACAGGTTTAACAGCAGGGGCTGAAGATGACAGGGCCAAAGCCCTGCTGATTGCAGATAGACTCTCAGGACACTGTATAAGCCTTTGCCTCTTTTTTTTTTTTTTTTGAGATAGTCTTGCTCTGTCGCCAGGCTGGAGTGCAATGGCACGATCTTGGCTCACTGCAACCTCCACCTCCCGGGTTCAAGTGATTCTCCTGCCTCAGCCTCTTGAGTAGCTGAGATTACAGGCATGTGCCACCATGCCCAGCTAATTTTTGTATTTTTAGTAGAGATGGTGTTTCACCATGTAGGCCAGGCTGGTCTTGATCTCTTGACCTCGTGATCCGCCTGCCTCAGCCTCCTAAAGTGCTGGGGTGACAGGCGTGAGCCACCACACCTGGCCTGTGCCCCCTTTTAAGGCTGCGCATATCATTCATGCTCAACCCTCTTAGATTCACAGGCTTCAGTCCTGCGGCGCTGAGCCCCCACCTACCATCCTCTGTGCAGCACACACAGTGCAGGGAGCCAGTGGCGATGGCGATGACCTTCTTCCCTTGCAACCCTTGGACCTGCCGAGGCCTTCGAACATGGTCATCCGATCCATGGCCCAACCTGTGATAATCGCCTTTGCCCCTGCACACAAATGAAGCATGGAAATTATGGGGCAAGGTGATCTCACTGACAACCCTGACTAGCCTCCTGGGCAGCCTCTGCTGTTCAGGACACAACCATAGCCTGCTGCAGAAGCTACATTCCCATCCATGAAAAGGTGGTGCACATACCCCATTAAAATCTGGTTTTAGTGGGTTTAAACAAACAGAATCTTGCATACCAGGTATAAACAGCTCCAGATTTGGTAAGGGCAACAGAAAACTGGGATCCGCATTCCACTTTAACTACTCCAAGACCAGTAAGAGAATCAATCTAGAAGGGGAAAAGGTTCAATTAGACAGACAGCAACAAGGCTCCTGCTGACTGCTATAACCTCACTGAGATTTAACTAAATCTAGTAGGAATTCTGAAAACTTGTACCCATGATGAATAATTAGTGCAACTTAAAATCATATTCCACTTAATCTCAGCACTCTCAGGAGGCAGGCGGGACCGTGACTGACAGCATGCCCGCTGGCACACGGTGGCCCGGTGGGACCCAGCACAGGGCACCGGAAATGGAAGCTTTGCAGGTGAGGCCTACAAGCCTCTCCCCAGAATGGCCTCCCGCAACCGTGCTTCTCTGTGCAGTAGCACCATACTCCAGCAATCCCTGTGTTTCTCCTCACCTGCCCCAGCCCTCTCAGAGCAGAGGCCCGCGGGGGAGGAGCAGCAGGCAAGGGGAGGGATGGCCAAAAGCACTGGGCCCCACCCACCCTCCACACCGCACACTTGCCAGCCAACACTTTCCCTATCCCGCAAGCTGCTCCTCATGACCTCTGTGATTGCTCTCATACGTAAGTTCTCATATTCAATTCTGAACTCAAATTAATTAAAACTGACTTCATTCTCTAAATGAGACAATGTGGTAGGGCCCTGGTGTCCGGCCCTACCACAATGGCATTGGGACGTCCTGCTCCAGCCCCTCTGATGCCCAGCATCCTCAGCCTTGGAAGTGCAAACCCCAGGCTCTTTCCCGCAAGGAGGGGCCTCTGACGCATGCCACTGATTAGGGTCTGCTCCAGAAGCACCTGTGTCACACCTGCAACCCCACAGCCCCACGAGAGAGGAGGCCAGGCAGAGACAGGTTCGCAGCACCAGGCTCCCAAGTACCCAGCAGAGCACCTGGGCTACACGGCAGTGTGGTGTGCACGCACTGAGGTCACTGAGCAGCATGTGCAGGACCTGAACCACGTACCAGCCACCCGTTCACAAGAGCAAAAGACATTCTGGCAAAGCTAAGAAATCACCTGGAGCCACTGGGCTTGAGTGGAGCAGAGCCACCGACCCCACCAGGACTGCAGGACTTGGGCGCTGTGCAGGCCCTGCTCTCGCTCCTCACAGGACACCCACCTGAGGTGGCCCCGGCTAACCCAGATGCAGTCCCTTTAGCAAGCACTGGCACCCCCAAGCGCGTGCCGTGGCAACTCCACACCACTGTAAACTGAGAGAGTGTAAGCCATGTGATATCCTTCTCTGAGACAGGCCTACATGCTATAAACCGGAAGGCTCCACGGTGCCCGGATGATCCCATCCACTTCTCAAGAGAATGCACACAGTACATAAAACACCTTACTCCCTCTAGGCCCTCCATACACTTTCTAGCCAATTACCCATTATATTTACTGGAAAGAAGGTAAAGAGGAGGTTAAAATGCTCCTCAGGAGCACACACAGGAAACAGTAATGGTGGCTCTGAGGCTGTGTTTTCCCAGAGGGGCCCTGGGGGCCCCTGACTGAGGTGAGCTGGGAGAGCACTGGGCAGGGCAAGAATGGGAAATACCTTCATCGGCACCTTACAGCCATCGCTGCCTCCCCGGCCGAGCTTGCCGTAGTCCCCGTCCCCCCAGGACCAGACAGTGTCGTCATCTGTGAGGCAGAGGGTCTGGGCGTCTCCGCTGCCACAGGCGATGTCAACCACACGGTGGCCCTGCAGCGCCTCCACCTTCAGAGAAAAGGGACTTGGGTTGGCCGAGCACAACACAAGAAGGCTTGCCACAGGACTGGCTTCACAACACTGCCATTCTTTTTTTTATGGGGGTACCTGTTTTAAGCCTTTACAAAGAGGTGATTTCTAAAATCCTATAAGATAAAAGAGAAAGCACCTTCATCTATTTGAACTACATGCATCTAAACCACAGGAGGAGGTATCAGCGTCTTTGATGAGCCAACCCTACATCACCATGAAGGCTGTTTATTCACTTCTTGCACCCAAAAATACAGTGGGCCTTCTAGAAGCCAAAGCATTTTTCTTAGACGCCAAGCAATATTTACCATTACAAAGAAAAGGATATTTCAAATACTGTCCTGTTTAAATGACTTGTGGAAGAAACATGTGCCAAGATGGTTTTTATTTCCACCAGAAAGAACATCTACTTGTAAATGGGGCTATGACCAACAACCATAAAACCAAAAAAATCTAGAACAGGAAATACTTTGGAATTTTAAAATCATAACGACGGTGGCAAACCGCCCCCATCTGACAGCAGCAGTGAGGAGCATGCAGCCTCCGGCCTCTGCACACGGTGCCTCCTCACCAGCTTCGGCTTCAACTGGTCCTCACTGTCGCTGTGCCCCAGGCGGCCGTAGCGGCCTTTGCCCCATGTGTAGAGGTCCCCGGCTGCTGTGACACAGGCGCTGTGGGCTCCGCCAGCAGCAACATCGACCACTTCAATTCCTCTCAGAGACTCGATGACACGAGGGCGGTCACACGGACTGCAAAAAAGTCACCAAATATAATGGAAACACATTTTTATTCTTAAACATTTTTCAGCGTATTAAATACCTCTCAATCTACACCTTCCTAATCAGTTAATTGTTAAATCAATCAAGAAGAATCATTCAGACCTGAACTCAAAAGGTCACCTCTTCCTACCTCCTTCCTGTACAAGGCCAGAGGACAGGGCTTCCCCAGCTCTGACTCAGAGGCTGGAAAGTGACCACACATACTGGGCCAAGTTCGAAGCACAGCCCATTTTTCAAAGGCCTATGAGCTGAGAACAGGTTTTACATTTTAAAGGGTTTAAAAAAAAAAAAAGAATCATATGCAACTCCTAAAATAGTTACCATCTGGCCCTATAAGGAAAGTTTGCACCTCACCCCCACTATGAATTAACAATTCATTTAAGGAGTTTTAACATGAATGTCACTAGTCTATAACATAGTGACTACTAATAACAAACTTTTTGTTTTCTTATTAGGTTTTGAAAGAAGTTCTTTATATATTTTGGCTATCAGACCTTAGTCAGATTATATGATTGTGAATATCCTTTCCCAGCTGTGGTTTCAATCTCTTCATAGTGTCTTTTGAAGAATAGTTCATAATTTTTATAAGGTCCAAGTTCTATTTTTCTTTCATGAATCATGCTTTTGGAGTTCGATCTAAAAATCTTTTCTGACCTAAAGTCACAAACATTTTCTCATGTTTTCTTCCAGAGCTTTTTAGTTTTACATTTTACATTCATGACTATGGTTCATTTTGAATTAATGTTTGGATGTGGTGTAAAGTATGAATTAAAGTTCGTTTCTTGCCATAGGTTATCCAATTATTCAAAACCACTTGTTGAAAATAGTATATTTTCTCCAACGAATTGGCTGTGCACTCGTATAAACTGTGCACTAGAAATTGTGAGAAGTCCAGTTTCATTTTTCCACACTCGTCTTGTCAGTATTTGCTGGCCAGTTTCTGGATTCCCTATTCTGCTCCATTGATGTATCTGTCTCTCTCTTTTTGCCAGCACCAAGCCATGTTGTCTACTGCAGCTATAAACGAGGCTTAAGTCAGGTAGTTCAAGTCTTCCGACCTTTTCCTCATTTTCAAAGCTGATTTGACTATTCTAGGCCATTTGCATCTCCATATACATTTTATGCTCCGCTTATCAATTTCTATAGAAATCTTGATTGGGAAGGTGTTGAATCTATAGATTTGAGGATAACCAGCGACTTAACAATACTGACTCTTCTGCTCCATGAACACAGCATGCTCCTTCACGACTTTAGGTTTTTTAAAAATTATCTCAGCAATACTTTGTAGTCTTCTGTCTACACAGTCATTCACATTTTTGGGTCAGATTTATCCCATAGTTTTTCAATTCTGGGAGACGGTACTGTAAGTGGTATTTTAAAATTTCACTTTCTGGTTACGTATATGTATATGTATAGACATACAAGTAACTTTTATTTATTGATCTTCTATCCCGCAACACTGCTAGCCTCACTTATCAGTTCTAGCAGCTTTTTGTAAATACCACCAGGTTCTCTGCATAAACAATGTTTTCAGCAAAAAAGACAGTTTTAATTCTCTTTTCAATCTAGATGCCTTTTATTTCTTTGCACTGCTGTACTGCACTTACTAAACCTGTTGCACAATGTTGAAGAGAAGTGGTGATAGCAGACATCCTTGCCTTGATCCTGAACTCCGGGGGAAAGCTTTTGGTCTGTTGCCATTAACTACAATCTAAGCTCTAGGTTAACAGAGATGCCCTTTATCAGGTAAAGGAAGAGACCTCTTACTCCTAGACTACTCAGAGTTTTTATCAGAAATGGATGTTGGAGTTTGCCAAATTATTTTTTCCTTTTATTTTTATTTTTTTTTGAGATGGAGTCTCGCTCTGTCCCCCAGGCTGGAATGCAGTGGCGCAATCTCGGCTCACTGCAACCTCCAGCTCCCGAGAAGCTGGGACTACAGGTGTGTGCTACCACATCTGGCTAATTTTTTCTGTATTTTTTGTAGAAATGGGGTTTCGTCATGTTGCCCAGGCTAGTCTTAAACTCCTGAGTTCAAGCAATCTGCCCACCTCAGCTTCCCAAAGTGCTGGGATTACAGGCGTGAGCCACCATGCCAGACCTGTTTAACATATTTTATATGGTGGTTTAGTTATTCCTAGGATAAGAAGGCCCCTGTTACTCCAATCTGGCTGGTAGTTCTCATTAATTTTTTAAAACTTGTGAGTTTGTTCATTTGTTTAAAAAATGGTGTCAACTGTGTGTTCTTTCTTCCTCACCCCTGCCATTTCCTCTGTATTTGCAGTTCTAGTATCACGCACGTTACACAAAATGCCAAATGTGATTCAGTGGATGATATAGGGAGAAGGACAAAAAAACGCTTACTTAGTACTTGTAATCAAAAACTCAGAATTGACTTTTTTTTCCCTCTCAACAGAGGAATCATATGGGTAAGGCTTCATATTGGAACATAAAACTATTTCTGCCAAATGAGTCATTAACATTATTTAGTTTGAGAGTATTGTAAATGTTGCCTTGAAAAACAAAGCGCCAATAGATTGTAACAGGATTAAAACAAACAATAACAAAGACAAATAGAATGTTGAAATAATTTTTTCACATCATACCTTCTGTTGCCATGCCCCAACTTCCCATCTTCTGCCTCACCCCAAGAGTAAACTTCTCCTTCTGAAGACAGGGCAAGGCAGTGCTTTCCTCCGGAGTTCACAGCTACTTTCTTAATAAACACATGCTGAATGGATTCAAGCAATGTTGGGGTAGACACCGACTCTGTCCCTCCAATGCCTAGTCTGCCACCTGCACCATACCCAGTGGCATACAGCTAAGAAAAGAAAAAGCAATAATAACATCAGTTTTTAATCTCAATATCCCCTAAATTTACTAATTCATAAACCTAATCCATGCTTTAGACATTTTTACCACATAGAAATAAAATTTGAAGTTAAAAATCTCAGGAATATAAGTTTATGACTTTATACATGATCTATCAAAGTTCTAGAAATGAAATGAAATTTCTAGAACATGACTATTAGAAATTCCAAATTCAGAAAACATATTGTGAAAATAAGGTCTTCTCGCTGGAAGCTCTTCCATTTTTGTGTAGAATACCAACTACAATTAACACCAAGAAAAACAAAAAACAATTTAATTATCTACTATATGCAAATCTCTGACAATAACAGCCACAAAAACATACCCATAAAAGAACACAAATACATTTTAATATTTCAGCAGGGTAGCATATAAACCACACAGGAAAAAACACCTCTTTTTTTTTTTTAATCTAAGTGGGATGTTTTAGGACACAAAACATCTATGATTAATTTTAAAGAACATGATTGATTTAAAAACATACACACACGCGATCAGACTGCCGTTTTCCAAATGAAGGCAAACATCCCTTCTGATAAAAACTTAAATGCTGTTCCATGCTGTTTTAGACATCTTTCAAACGTGCTGCTGCACTGACATAATGTAAGGAAGCCACAAGTGCCAACGCAGGAAGTGAAACCCAAACTCAGGTGGATAAACAAGCCCCACCCCCAAAGCCAGCTTCTGGGTGCTGGGTGAGGCTCTGGGGTGCACAGGGTGCAGGGTAATGCAGCGTGCCTCCAAGGACTTCCTATAGAAAGTGGGGCTCCAAAGGGTTGCCCCTCAGTGCCTGTGAATAAGAAGAACACCACAGAAAGCTGCCCTTCTCAGCCTCAGCACTGACAGGGAGACAGAGGCTTGTCCCTGAGAATTCATAACTACAACAGGAGTTGGCAAATTATGGCCCATGGGCCAAACCAGGCCCATCATTTGTTTCTGTAAATGAAGTTTTATGGGAACACAGCCACACCCACTCATTTATAATATGTCCAGGGTTGCTTTTGTAGTTGCAACAGAGACCATATGGCCCAAAGCTGAAAATACTATTGTGCCCTTTACAGAAAGTGCTTACCAACCACACCCTAGAAAAAGGACAAAATAAAGATATTTTGAAACAAACAATCAGAATTAACCAAGGAAAGAATTTCACTAAAGTAAATCAAGAAAGATATGCTAAAGGAGAAGGAAATGATTTTATAAGATCTGAGACATAACAAATGATGGTAAGAAATGATAGTAAGCAAAGATGTGCAACATTTGGCTAACTCCAAAAAAAACACCATGGTCCATATAAAACCACCAAAACAACAATAATGTCTACAGCAGAGGGGAACAGGTTAGAACCCAAACACGGGGTAACAAGGGGTCACTGACTGGGAGGAGGGGAGAAATACTAATTAACTTTAGGTTTTTAAGTACCTATGTTAAAATAACCAGAGAAACAATGAAAAGAAGCAGAATTCTCCTGAGAATTGACACAGAGGGGCTACATTTCAAACTTTTTTATGAGGCTAGACCACTTCGACACCTGTGCTAGCAGTCTGCCTCTGACACGGTTCACAATGATCCCTGCTTCTAAATATGCATGCTCCTGTACACAGGCACACCCCATTTGACTGTGCCTTGCTTTACTGTACCTCGCAGATACTGTTTTTTATAAACCGAAGGTCTGTGTCAACCCTACACTGATCAAGTCTATCAGCGCCATTTTCCCAAAAGCATGTGCTGACTTACTGTCTCCATGTCACGTTTTGATAATTCTTGCAATATTTTAAACTTTTTCATTATTATTTTATCTGTTATGATGATCTGTGATCAGTAATGTTTGATGTTACTGTTGTACTTGTTTTGAGGCACCACAAACCACACCCATAGAAGATGGTGAACTTAAATGATAAATGTTGTGTATATTCTGATTGCTCTGCCAACTAGCGTTCTTCCTTCTCTCTCCCTCTCCTCAGACCTCCCTATTATGTCCCTGAGACATAACTTATTGAAATTAGGCCACTTAATAACGCTACGGTGACCTCTAAGAGTTCAAGTGAAAGGAAGAGTTGCATATTTCTCACTTTAAGTCAAAAGCTAGAAATGATTAAGATTAGTGAGGAAGGCACACTGAAAGCCAAAACAGGCTGAAAGCTAGGCCTCTTGCACCAGTTACCCAAGAAAAAGTTCTTGCGGCACAATTAAGTGCAACTCTAGTAAACACACAAATGATGAGAATGCAAAACAGTCTTATTGCTGATATAGAGAATGTTTGACTGGCATAGACAGAAGATCAAAACGGACACAATATTCCCTTAAGCCAAAGCTAATCCAGAGCTTGCTAACTCTCTTCAATTCCACGAAGGCTAACAGAGGTGAGAAGGCTGCCGAAGGAAAGTCTGAAGGTAGCAGAGATTGGTTCCTGAGGTTTAAGGAAAGACGCTGTCTTCATAACATAAAAGTGTGAGGGAAAGTAGCAAGTGCTGATGTAGAAGCTGCAGCAAGTTACCCAGAAGATCTAGCCAAGATCAGTGATGAAGGAGGTGGCTACGCTAAACAACAGGCTTTCAACGTAGATGGAACAACCTTCTATCAGAAGAAGACACCATCTAGGACTTTCATAGCTAGACAGAAGTCAATGTTTGCCTTCAAAGCTTCAAATCTTTTGTTAGGGGCTAACGCAGCTGGTGACTCTATTAGTTGAACTCGTTGAAGTCAATGCTCATTGACCATTCTGAAAATCTTAGGGCCCTTAAGAATTATGCTAACTCCACTCTGACTGTGCTCCAGAAATAGAACAAAACCTGGATGGAAGTCAGCACATTTGTTTACAGCATGCTTCACTGAATATTTTAAGCCCACTATTGAGGCCTACTGCTCAGACAAAAAGATTTCTTTCAAAACATTACTGCTCATTGACAATGTACCTGGTCACCCAAGAGCTCTGATGAACATGTACAAAGAGATTAAAGTTGTTTTCACGCCTGCTAACACATCATCTTTTCTGCAGCCACATGGATCAAGGAGTAATTTCAATTTTCAAATCTTGTTATTTAAGAAATACATTTCATAAGGCTATAGCTGCCATAGACAGTGATTCCTCTAACGGATGTGAACCAGCTAAATTGAAAACCTTCTGGAAAGCCATCACCATTATAAATGCCATTAAGTACATTTGTGATTCACAGGAGGAGGTGAAAATATCAACATTAACAGGGATTTGGAAGAAGTGGATTCCAACCCTCATGGATGACCTTGAGGGATTCAACACGAGTGGAAGAAGTAACCTCAGATACGGTGGAAACAGCAAGAGAACTAGAATTAGAAGTGGAGTCTAAAGATGTGACTTAATAGACTATAGTACTTTTATATCCACTGGGAAACCAAGAAATTTGTGTGACATGCTTTGTGAAGATACTTGCTTTATTGTGTTGATTTAGAACCAAGCCTGCATATCTCCAAGTATGCCTACAGCTCCCTCTCCCTGAGTGTGGGCTGGACTTAATGACCTGCTTCTGATGAGCAGAATAGGGCAAGAATGATGGAGTGTGGTCACTTCTGTGATTCAGTTACACAGGACCAGGGCTCTGTCTTCTCCACTCTCTCTTGCTGGTGCTCCCTCCTGTGCCTCCCTTGCTCTCGCTGACAGAGTCAGCTGCCACCCTGTGAGACGCTCTATGGACACGTGGCAAAGGGCTGAGTGAGGGGAGGCTCTGCCAACAGCTCATGAGGGACTGAGGCCTCAGCCCGTGAGGGACTGAATACTTGCTCGGACAGCCTCAAGACGACTGCAGCCTGCTGAGATTCTGAGCTGGAGAACGGAGCTATGCTGCCTCCAGAGTCCTGACCCAGAGAAACTATGAAATAATAAATGTGTGTGAGACAGAATATTACATGAGAGTATCTCACTCATGAATAGGATCTCCCAAAAATCTAAACAAAACTATCACAAACACAAGCCAGATACATATCCTGACCAAACTGGATTTATCCAAAGAATGCAAGTTTGTTTAATATAAGAAAACCAATTAATCCAACTGGCTATACTAATTCATTAGAAAACATTGGCCGGGCACAGTGGCTCATGCCTGTAATCCCAGCACTTTGAGAGGCCAAGGCGGTCGGATCACAAGGTCAGGAGTTCAAGACCAGTCTGGCCAATATTGTGAAACCCCGTCTCTACTAAAAAAAAAAAAAACACACACACACACAAAAATTAGCCAGGCGTGGTGGCAGGCGCCTGTTGTCCCAGCTACTTGGGAGGCTGAGGTAGAAGAATCGCTTGAACCCAGGAGGCAGAGGTTGTAGTGAGCCAAGACTGTGCCACTGCACTCCAGCCTGGGGGACAGAGTGAGACTCTGTCTCAAAAAAAAAAAAAAAAGAAGAAAACATCTATGAAAGAACATTTCAAAACACATAGAAAGAGTGTTGAACAAAAATCAGTGTCCACTGTTGACTAGAAACAGAAGGAAACATGCCTAATCTGATCAAGGGCTTCTACTCAAACCCCACTGGAAGCCTGGGAACGCTCCACCTGCACCCACTCCAGTCTTGATCAAGGCAGGAGCCTCCGCCCACTCCCACCCAGAATCACACCGCAACCCCAGCCTGCACCATGAGCTCCCATTCTCCCACACAAACGGGAAAAATAAAAGAGAGGTATGCTAGACAGAAAGGAACATAATTCATTTAGAGACTACGGCACTCTATAAAGAAGATACAAGAAATCTTCAGATATACTAGAATGGAGAGAGTCAAGTAGATCACCAAACATAAAGTCAATATATAAACATCCAATATTTCTATATATCAGTGGCAATCTTTTTTTTGGTGGGAAACGGAATCTCATTCTGTCGCCCAGGCTGGAGTGCAGTGGTGTGATCTCGGCTCACTGCAACCTCCATCTCCTGGGTTCGAGTGATTCTCCTGCCTCAGCCTCCTGAGTAGCTGGGATTACAGGCACGTGTCACTGAGCCTGGCTTATTTTTGTATTTTTCGTAGAGACAGGGTTTTCCTATGTTGGCCAGGCTGGTCTCGAACTCCTGACATCAGGTGATCCACCCACCTTAGGCTCCCAAATTGCTGGGATTACAGGCGTGAGCCACTGCACTGGGCCAGCAGCAATACATTTTTAAAAATATACTATTTACAATAGCAAACAAGAAATACATCTAACAAGTGATATGCAAACAAAAATTGTAATACTTTTGTATACATGACGTATTTTCAAAATAAAAATTAAAAAAAATTGGCCAGGCGTGGTGGCTCATGCCTGTAATCCCAGCACTTTGGAAGGCCGAGGTGGGCGGATCACCTGAGGTCAGGAGTTCGAGACCAGCCTGGTCAACATGGTGAAAACCTGTCTCTACTAAAAATACAAGTTAGCCAGGTGTGGTGGCAGGCGCCTATAATCCCAGCTACTCGGGAGGCTGAGGCAGGAGAATCACTTGAACCCAGGAGGTGGAGGTTGCAGTGAGCCGAGACCACGCCATTGCATTCCAGCCTGGGCAACAAGAGCAAAACTCTGTCTTAAACTTTTTTTTTTTTTAAATTTAAAGATTATACAAAAATATCTTAGAACTCTAGCTGCTTCCTGCATACCATAGTACTATTAATCCTGAGAAACGTTTTAGTACAGACCCTTGCATGTGCTAAGAACCACACAGCACCTTTAGCCACAATTGCCTCAGGCTCAGTGACCCTGTGACACAGAGAAAGCACCCTTACCTTCCCATCAGCCGTCACAGCAAAGAGGGTCTGTTCCCCTCCGATTAACTGCACGGGTCTGAGAGTTGCGAGGGCTTCACAGGGAGTGGGAACTTTGACTTTTGCACCTTCAATGCCCCCGAGCTGGCCCCTGTGATTATGTCCCCATCCATAAATTGTTCCACTGCCACCAGCAGAGAGAGTCCAGTCATCTGGTCGCCTACAACACACATCAAGTGAGCATTTGCCATGGGAAAGAACAATGCACACAGCCTCTCACGCTCATGATCAACATTACTGCTTGTTTCTAATATAATAACCTGTTCATCCACTGCACAAGTTGTTCATCTTGTTCTCTTTTAAAAATGTCATGGCTCTCATGCAGAACATCCATGTTTTCGCTGTCTGCCATTAATTCACGAATTTTCTTAGCCACCTGAACAAAATTATTATGATGTTACAAATCAAACACTCATCTCAAACAAAATAGATAAATACTAAGGAAAGACAGAAGGAATCCCTGCCTGAAAATATAAGAGAAGAGCAACATTGCAATGTTATGGTTCATGGGCAAAACCAATAATGACTGCATCAAGTCTAACATATTAAAAATGTCTAGACAGTATCATTCTATCTGTAGTTTACTAAAAATAAACTTTCACTGAAATTCACAGTGTCAGTTCACTCATTTTCACCTATGTGTTATTTTCTTTGATATTCCTTGGCAAGGGAAATTTTTCTGTGTCTCATAATATTGGCATCTTGTTACACTATAGCTAAATAACGTTTTTGCATCCCCAAAGTGATTCCAAAATATCATGCAATACCTCATCAAGAAACAGACGGGGCAACGGTGTTCTTTTGTCAAGGGCCACAGCAACGCGGGAGGCCATGCAATACCTCCGGAACCAGGCCCACTTGTGCGTCTCGGCACAGCAAGGCAGAACGTCCAGCTCCAGGTCACAAGCAAGAGCTACCAGTACCTGCAGGCACCAAAAATGACAAACTCAGGGACACTCAGAAATGCAGTGAACAGGCCAAGGTTTCTGTGGCTCCTTCTGCAGGACCTCCTATTCCAGGATGACTGCCATGGGCACAGCAAGGATACAGCCACCATCAGTGATGTGGCGATCCCTGACAGTTCCTAGCCACGTGCCACACAACTGCTACAACACTTGTTGCCTGCATCAGGTGACAAGAACACTTGTGCATCTCAAGGCATGCTAACAGTTACAGGCTTGTGGTTTAAGGGTTTAGATTACATGATCATTTCTTGAGATTTTTTCATATTTGACTTCAGCTATACCTACAGCTGCCCTCAGAGGCCTAAAACACATACACTGCACATGACAGCTCTCAGTGGCTCTTTCAGTCAAACAGCTCTATTGTCACTTTAAAAAATAAGTCAAACATTACCTTAAAGAATGGGCTGTGGAGCAGCTGTTTGCCACCCCTCACAATAGGATCTTCATATTCAAACTGCCTTTGCAAAGCTTCTGGAAGACCTTTCACCAAAGCAGCAAGAGCACTACCTGTAAAACTCTAAGAAACAACAGAACGGTATTCTATCGCGGGAATCCAGGTTGCGGGGGAGGCTGACCATTTGTTTCTACGGTCAAATGTTTTATTATGTTGGTACTAATTCTTCTTAAAAAAAAAAAAACAAAGCTTATCAAAATTCTCAAGTAGGAAAAAAGCTAAAAGAACATAAACACTAAAATAAAAAAGAGGAGTTTGAAGACTCATCTCAGAATGTTTGGTCTTGATTTCAGAACATCTGCTTCCAGAGAAATAGCCCCTCTCTGGCCCACAAATGCTGCCTATCTCCTCCCATGGGTAGGATCAAAAGGGACTACTTTAGTCAGCAAAATAAAGGGGAGGCCATCAGTTAGCCTCACTGTAAAGTCCAATCCACACAATCCTATGTTCACAGCTGTTGAGACAGATTTTCACAAAATCAAAGTCCAACTTGAACTCAGTATACACTGCGACATACGAAAAGTCTGGATGTGACAAAGGCCTCCTTATTTTTATTTATTTATTTTTTTTGAGATGGAGTCTCGCTCTGTCACCAGGCTGGAGTGCAGTGGCGTGATCTCAGCTCACTCCAACCTCCACCTCCCAGGTTCAAGTGATTCTCCTGCCTCAGCCTCCCGAGTAGCTGGGACTACAGGTGTCCACAGCCACGCCCATCTAATTTTTTGTATTTTTAGTGGAGTCAGGGTTTCACCATGTTAGCCAGGATGGTCTCAATCTCCTGACCTCATGATCCGCCCACCTCAGCCTCCCAAAATGCTGGGATTACAGGCCACTGCACCCGGTCCAAGGCCTCCTTATTCTTATGTGAAACTCCCCAACTCCTCTCAACGATTTAGAGGTTTAGACTACTAAAGCAACATTTTATTCCCCAAGGGTCACAAATCTAGAAATTGTACTAGAATGCTCCATACCAAAGCTCTTGTTTCTCCATCATTTTCTCCAAGCAGCCTATTTATGTTAATTGATTGCCCAAATTCAGTTGTAAGCAGCTTCCTCAATCTCTGAAGGGCCCACATTCTGTGACTGGCGGCTGAAATGAGCAGAGAGAAAGTATCAGAAGTCTGATGGTTTCTTCCAAGCAGGAAGACAGATGTAACTGTAATGGTGCCGTTTACCTAGGGCACTCAGCTGTGCACAAGCCGCCAGTGAGGCCGCAAGGCGAGGGACGATGCTTCTGTTAGAGGCAAGGTTGAGTCGGAAGTCTAACAGACACGTCACCAAGTCCATGGATGGACAGGAGAGGACGCAGCGGTCAGAGAGGAGTTCTTTAGGGCCTGTGAATGAACACTGTAAACATCCCCGGGTTTCACAAGCTAGGGACCACCCCATAAGAAGCCGCCAATGAACAAGGGTGGCTCCACCCAGCCCCACCCACCAGAAGGCAACGGTTGGTGTGCCCATGCATGCCACTGCGAGTCGGTGAGCCTCGCTCTTCACACTCACACTTCCACTGTCAACCAAAAGCCTAAGAACCACACCAGCAACAACTCCTTCCACACCAGGTGAGGGGGAGTGTGAGCCTGACAGTTGGACGGCTGGGACAGTTCTCTGTGTTCTGTTCCATGCTTCAGCGGGGCCTGTGGGAGCACTCACTCCAACACAGCAGAAGGCAGGCCGTCAGGCACTACGTGGACATGTGTACATGTCCATGTTGCTCCAGAAACAATCCACAGCCAGTCATCTAACCTTGATCGCCATAAGCCCCTCCCTTACCAGCAGCTGGCATGATGGGATAGACGGTGAAGCGCCAGCCCCAGCCATTCACAGACCCATCGCTGATGAACTTCCACTTTAACTCATCCCCTGGGATGCGCAGCTCGCTGGACCAGTCGGACCACTCTCGGCCTGGGGTTTTAAGGAAAGTGCACCCCAGGGTTAGCTTCACTCCATCACCCAATCAATACAAACCGCCTTAGACGCAAAGCAGAATGATTTCCATCATGTGTGAAGAGCAAGTTCCTCCAATCCAAGCTCTCCCAAGCTGAAGTGCACAGTGACACATCACTCTTGGGATTCACATTTTAATACACACCATCCTTCAGCAAACACGCATTCAGCCCCTGTACCAGGTACCCAGGAACTGAGGGCAGGCGGGCAGGCACTGCCCTGGCAGAAGCCACCACCCAGTGGGGAAATGACCCCACCAGCCATGATACAGTGAGTGCCCTCCGGGTCTCCAGCACACACCAGGCCAGGGGCCATTGGGACGTTTCCGGGAAAGCTCTGATACAACCAGGTGGCCAGGCAGCAGAAGGAAGAACCCTAGCTCTCCCAACAAAAGGCCCATGTGTGTGGTTCAGCACGGCGCAGAGGAGGCTGCCCTCGAGGGAGCAGAGGGCCTGGCTGCTGTGGACAGGAGCGGCAGTGTATTACAGCATCTTAGAAGGCCAAGACAACCCCGCCAGATTTCTGCTTCAGAAGGACCATCTGACAGCAGCTCAGGGATGGCCCATAAGGGCTTTCTGCTGGATGCAGAAAAACTCACATCCAACACCACCACTGAAAACTACACTGGCAGACATCTGTCAAAGCACCAGAAAAACCCACGCCCACTGGGACCATACCACTTCATGCAAAGCTTTACTTAACTAAGTAACGCTGTGTGAATAAAGTTTTCCTGGGACACAGCCACGCCCACTCACTGGCATCCTGCCTGCATGTTGTTATGACAGAGGCTGCATTACCTGGCCCTTTACAGGAAACACTCGAGATGAAGGATAAAGAGGTCTTAAAAGGCGCATACACACACCCCTGCACTGCCAGTTCTAAAATACTCAGTAAAAGAGCATTTCACAAGCTCCCACAGACATCCTCATATGCTCCCGCTGGCCTCGTGGAGCCCAGCAGCAGAGACAAGCCGGACATGTGGCTGCCTCCACCTACATACAGAAGTCACTCCACACATGGCCACGCCCTCACTGCAGCCAGTAAGAAACAAACCCTTGAAGAAGCTCTGTAGTATGCCAACCATGACCTCGCATGAGCCCTGTCACCTCACACGTCTCCAGCACCTTTTGCAACTGTCTGGTAAGGCAGGGCCCATCCAACAGGGATGTGGTGCACACATCACAGATAATTACTGTATTTAAAAGTATGGGAAAGAGGCAAGCAAACCTACTGTGTTTCACAGCTGAATAGCATATTGTCCCTTCCTTAAGACTTCAGTGAGAATACGGTAGCAGCATTCTGTCCTACAAATGTGAAGGGTTGTGTCTACGGAGACACAGGTGGGCAGATCATGGCCTGCTCAACCTCCTGTCCTTACCTGACCGCACGGAGACGATCCTGTTGACGCCGTCCATGATTGTGAGAGGGTCGTGGCGCCTCTCTGTGGAGCACTGCCGGTCAAATTCCACCCTGAGTCCTTCTGCACCTGGAGGACAGGCAAGCACAAAACATAGCAACCACTCCAGATCAGCACCCAAAGTAGAAACAGTGAAACTAAAACCACGTTTAACAGCTAACGAATAGCAGAAAGAAAGAACTGGCCTCAAAGACAAGCATCTCAGACTGACCACCCCTTTCCCCGGCTCGTCCCCACTGAAGATTATGTCTGTGCACTGGAAGGCCAGAAAACACTTCCACTTTGCCAATTTGTTTTGTGCGGTCACTCCCGGGCAGACTTTCCTACTGCAACCCCACTCCCCTGATCAAGCTTTACAGCGAACATCACACTGACCAGGGGCTGTGGGAATGCCCAGTGTGCAGCCAAGTCAGACGGCAGTTGTGGGTCACCTGGGAAGTGAGGGGCATTTGAGGTGAGGAGCACCTCAACTTCTGCCGTGTCCAGAGAACTGGAGAACCGCTTGGTGTGGAGAACCCGCACATCCGGTGTGAGAGGTGTGCGAGCAGAGAAGAGTTTTCCTTCAGGCTGGAAGATCTTTAAGGTCTAGCAGAGGATGGCACTGAGGGGCTGGGAAAGAGGCAGGGGAGGAAGGAGGGAAGAAGGAGGGACGTGGGGCAGGGGCTCAAGTCCTCTCTTACAGTTACAGGGTTGACAGGCTTGGACTGGTTTTAAGATACTATCTCTGGATGCTCTGTTGGGGGCTGATTCTGGGGGGCCACAGGAGGTGGGGAGTGGAAGCAGGAACACAGGGAGGCAGCTAGGATGTGATTGCTGGGATGATAAACCGGGTGAGACGCCACAGTGCTCTAGCCCAGAATGTCTAGAGTGAGAGAAAAATGGTTGAATTTGGAATATATTTTAAAAGCAGAGAAAACAGGATTTGCTGGTGGACTGGATATAAAGCGAGAGAGAAACAGAAGAGAAAAAGGGTCACAAGATTTTCGTCTAGGCAAAGGCTGACTAAAAATACCCTTTGTTCTTTAAATTTCTATCATGAAGTAATAGCTTAAAGTTTAAAAATGCTTTTCTGGGCCAGATGTAGTGGTACACGCCTGTAATCCCAGCACTTTGGGAGGCCGAGGCAGGCAGCTTGCTTGAGCTCAGGAGTTAAAGACAGGCCTGGACAACAGGCTATATATTTTATTATATATTATATATTTTAAAATATAAAATATAAAATATAAATATTTTATTAAAAAAATATTTTATAAAAATAATATTTTTATAAAAAAATTTTATAAAAATATATAAATATTTATATAAAATATAAATATAAAATATAAATATAAAATATTTATAATATTTAAAATTATATATTTTAAAATATAAAATTTTAAAAATTAGCTGGGCACGGCCTATAGTCCCAGTTACTCAGGAGGCTAAGGAAGGGCTCACTTGAGCCCAGAGTTTGGGGCTGTAGTGAGCCAAGATAGTGCCACTGTACTTCAACCTGGGCGACAAAGTGACAAAGCTTTTCTGAATCTAACCTCACCTAAAAGTTCAAGAAAAATGATTTCACAAAAACGTGAGCAAGATAAAAGTATAAGACCAAATACAATAAAAAGTTATTGTTAGAAAAAGGGAATAGGCTGGGTACAGTGGCTCACACCTGTAACGATCTCAACACTTTGGGAGGCCCAGCTGGGAGGATCGCTTGAGCCCAGGAGTTTGAGACAAGACTGGGCAACATAGAGAGACTCATCTCCACAAAAAATAAAAATAAGTTAGCCAAGTGTGGCAGCACAAGCCTGTAGTCCCAGCTTCTCGGGAGGCTGATGGGGAAGGATGGCTTGAGCCTGGGAGGTCGAGGCTGCAGTGACTCAGAATCACACCACTGCACTGCAGCCTGGGTGACAGAGCAAGACTCTGTCTCCAAAAAAAAAAAAAAAAAAAGAAAAGTGAGAATAAGGAACAAAATAACATCCCTATAGGCAATAAAAGCAGGCCAGAAAGATACACCCACAAAACACATCAACCCTGAACATTTCAAAACAAATTGAGTGAAATTAGAAAAATGATACAAGACATGAAAGAACCACATAAATCAGACTTATGAAAACCAAAAACTTTTATAAAGCTGAAGACAAAATTACAATGAAAACAAAACTACATTCCAATGGAGACTAAAACAGAGTGTAAAATCAAATAAACACAGCAGATGCTACCTTAAGACAAATAGGAAAAAAGGAGGAAATTTTAAAAAAAGAAACAGAGGTAAAAAGTACTTGAAAGAGAAAGTAACCAACATTAACTCTAAAAGGCATGAACTATGCAATGCATGGAGAGTTACCAAGTGTCCCTAGAAAAGACTGCTAAGCAAGGCTACAGAACAAACACTGCAGACTGCAATTCAAGAGAACGTCCTGCCAAACAGACTTGGGATGACAGACTAAAGGAGCACCCCTTACCTGAGAACATCACCGAGAATGGCCGCATGAACGTACATTCTGGTGGAATCACCAAAAAAACACACGCGGCTGCTAACCGAGAACGGCCACACGAACGCACATTCTAGTAAAACTATCGAAGAAACACATGCGGCTTCTAACCAAGAACATCACCGAGAACGGCCGCATGAAAGCACATTCTAGTAAAACTACCGAAGAAACACACGCGGCTTCTAACCGAGAGCATCACCGAGAATGTCCACATGAACTACATTCTAGTAAAACTACCGATAAAACACACACAACTTCTAACCGAGAACATCACTGAGAACGGCCACACAAACGTATATTCTAGTAAAATTACTGAAAAAACACACGTGACTCCTAACTGAGAACATCACTGAGAACAGCCACACCAACATACATTCTAGTAAAATTAACAAAAAAACACACACGGCTCCTAACCGAGAACATCACTGAGAACGGCCGCACAAACGTACATTCTAGTAAAATTACCGAAAAAACAAACGAGACTCCTAACCAAGAACAGCCACACAAACGTATAATCTAGTAATATTACCGAAAAAACACATGCGACTTCTAACGGAGAACATCACCTAGAACGGTCACATGAACGCACATTCTAGTAAAATTACACATGACTTCTAACCGAGAACATCACCAAGAACGGCCACATGAATGCACATTCTAGTAAAATCACCAAAAAACGCACACAGCTTCTAACCAAGAACATCACTGAGAATGACCACACGAATGCACACGTGGCTTCTAACCGAGAGCATCACCGAGAACAGCTGCACAAACGTACATTCTAGTAAAATCACCGAAAAACACATGCAGCTTCTAACCGAGAACGGCCACATGAACGCACATTCTAGTAAAATCACCGAAGAAACACATGCGGCTTCTAACCGAGAGCATCACCAAGAATGGCCACATGAACGTACATTCTAGAAAAACTACCGAAAAAACACACACGACTTCTAACTGAGAACATCACCAAGAACGGGCCACACAAACACATATTCTGGTAAAATTACCGAAAAAACATATGTGACTCCTGAGAACGGCCACATGAACGTACATTCTAGTAAAACCAATGACAAAACATGCACGGCTCCTAACCGAGAATATCACCGAGAACGGCCGCACAAACGTACATTCTAGTAAAATTACCAAAAAAACAAACGAGACTCCTAACTGAGAACAGCCACACAAATGTATAATCTAGTAATATTACCGAAAAAACACACGCGACTTCTAACCGAGAACATCACCGAGAACGGCCACACCAACGTATATTCTAGTAAAATTACACGTGACTTCTGAGAACATCACCGAGAACAGTCACATAAACGCACATTCTAGTAAAATTATACTTGACTTCTAACCGAGAACATCACCAAGAACGGCTACATGAACGCACATTCTAGTAAAATCACCAAAAAAACACACATGGCTTCTAACCAAGAACATCACCGAGAATGGCCACACGAATGCACATTCTAGTAAATGCACATTCTAGTAAAATCACCGAAGAAACCGAGAACGGCCGCACGAACACACATTCTAGTAAACTACCGAAGAAACACACGTGGCTTCTAACCGAGAGCATCACCGAGAACAGCCACACAAACGTACATTCTAGTAAAATCACTGAAAAACGCATGCAGCTTCTAACCAAGAACATCACCGAGAACGGCCACATGAACGCACATTCTAGTAAAATCACCGAAGAAACACGCAGCTTCTAACCGAGAATGGCCACATGAACGCACATTCTAGTAAAACTACCGAAAAATCACACGCGGCTTCTAACCGAGAGCATCACCAAGAACGGCCACATGAATGTACATTCTAGAAAAACTACCGAAAAAACACACACGACTTCTAACTGAGAACATCACCAAGAACGGGCCTCACAAACACATATTCTAGTAAAATTACCGAAAAAACACACATGACTCCTAACCGAGAATGGCCACACGAACATACGTTCTAGTAAAACCAACGACAAAACATGCGCAGCTCCTAACCAAGAATATCACCGAGAACGGCCACACGAACGTAAATTCTAGTAAAACCACTGAAAAAACACACATGGCTCCTAACCGAGAGCATCATGGAGAACGGCCACACGAACGCACATTCTAGTAAAACTACCGAAAAAACACATGCGACTTCTAACTGAGAACATCACCAAGAACAGCCACAGGAACGCACATTCTAGTAAAATTACACGTGATTTCTAACCGAGAACATCAAGAACGGCCATACAAACGCACATTCTAGTAAAATTACCAAAAAAACACATGCGGCTCCTAACCAAGAACATCACCGAGAACGGCCACATGAACGCACATTCTAGTAAAATTACCAAAAAAACACACGCGACTTCTAACCGAGAACATCACCGAGAATGGCCACACGACTGCACATTCTAGAAAAATTACCGAAAAATACACGCAGCTCCTAACTGAAAACATCACCGAAAACGGCCACACAAACGCATGTTCTAGTAAAATTACCGAAAAAACACACACGGCTCCTAAGAACATCACCGAGAACCGCCACACCAACATACATTCTAGTAAAATTACCAAAAAAACACACACGGCTCCTAACCGAGAACATCACCGAGAACGGCCACATGAATGTACATTCTAGTAAAATTACCGAAAAAATACACGCAACTAACTGAGAACATCACTTAGAACGGCCACATGAATGCACGTTCCAGTAAAATTACCGAAAAAACACACGCGACTTCCAACCGAGAACGGCCACATCAATGTATATTCTAGTAAAACCACCGAAAAAACACACGTGACTTCTAACCAAGAACATCGACGAGAACAGCCACACGAACGCACATTCTAGTAAAATTACCAAAAAAACACATGCGACTTCTAACCAAGAACATCACCAAGAACAGCCACAAGAACGCACATTCTAGTAAAATTACCGAAAAACACACATGGCTCCTGACCGAGAACATCACCAAGAACGGCCACACAAACACACATTCTAGTAAAATTACCAAAAAAACACACGTGACTTCTAACCAAGAACATCACCTAGAATGGCCACACAAACGCACATTCTAGTAAAATTACCGAAAAACACACACGGCTCCTAACTGAGAACATCACCGAGAATAGCCGCACGAATGCACATTCTAGTGAAATCACCAAAAAAAACGTACGCGGCTGCTAACCGAGAACATCACTGAGAATGGCCACATGAACGTACATTCCAGTAAAATTACCGAAGAAACACATGTGGCTTCTAACCGAGAATATCACTGAGAACGGCCACACAAATGTATATTCTAGTAAAATTACTGAAAAAACACACGGCTTCTAACCGAGAACATCACCAAGAACAGCCAAATGAACCCACATTCTAGTAAAATGACCAAAAAACACACATGGCTTAACAGAGAACATCACCGACAACGGCCACACGAACGTACATTCTAGTGAAATTACCGAAAAAACACACGCAGCTTCTAACCAAGAACATCATCAAGAACGGCCACATGAACGTATATTCTAGTGAAATCATTGAAGAAACACATGCAGCTTCTAACCAAGAACATCACCGAGAACGGCCACACGAATGTACATTCTAGTGAAATTACCGAAAAAACACACACGGCTCCTAACCGAGAACATCACCAACAACGGCCACACAGACATACATTCTAGTGAAATTACCAAAAAAACACACGTGGCTTCTAACCAAGAACATCACTGAGAATGGCCACACAAACGTATATTCTAGTAAAATTACTGAAAAAACACACATGACTTCTAAGGGGAAAAGATGTTATCATTATCACACTTTCACAGAAGAAAAAGACATGATCCAGGGCTTAAATATCCGGAAAAACTACCTTTCAAATTCGAAGGACAAAAACTCTTCATGGACAAGTCTGATCTCAGGGACTAATGAGGAATTCACTAGAGTGCACTTCAGACCCCACGAGGACCAGTCAGTAAAACTAAGACTCGAAGATTGAAAGAAAGTA
This sequence comes from Pongo pygmaeus, assembly GCF_028885625.2. Classification (NCBI taxonomy): domain Eukaryota; kingdom Metazoa; phylum Chordata; class Mammalia; order Primates; family Hominidae; genus Pongo; species Pongo pygmaeus. The sequence goes on along the minus strand of NC_072389.2, from coordinate 27,262,263 downwards.
CAGTATGCAACAGCTATTATGCTCTTGTAGATGCAGTATAATTATTTTAATAAATTTGAGAAAATTAGGGCATATTCTAAGATTTTTACGAATTTCAGTAATTATACTGATGTTGGCAGTATTGAAATTATATCCTAAGTCTGTCGTGTATGCAATGTGGTTACGTAAAGCAAATGAAAAATCATGAGATATTTTATCAAACACTCTTGGAACCAGGATTTGATATGGAAGAAAGGAGAGGCAGATGTAACAGAAGTAGTACAGACCTCATACTTTTGAATTTGAGTAGAAGGAATCAGCATATTAGCCAGGCGAGGTGGCATGCGTCTGTACTCCTAGCAACTCAGGAGGCTGAGGCAGGAGGATCACTTGAGCCCAGGAATTATAGCTACGGTGAGCTATAATTGCACTACTGCACTCCAGCCTGGGTGACAGAGCAAGATCCTATCTCTAAACAAATAAATACATAAATAAAATATTTAAAAAAATAAAAGTAAAAAATTTTTAAATATCAGTATGAACTCAAAAGAATCCAGGGCAGACCCCAGGTGAACACTGGCAACCCACAAAAAACCGAGGACACCTTGTGTAGACTGCCTGGACGCTACTGAAGACCACCTGAATCACTTCGGGAGCTACACTGAAGAGGCTGCCACTGTCTAGAAACAGGATAATCTCAGCTTCAACAAAGATAATTACAATAGAGTAAAACACTCACATATGTTCCAATCCATGAGTTCATAATAATATTTAAAAAAAACAGGTCACCTTCAAGAAATAATAGGAAACCAATCCATTCTCTAGTAAACAGAAGAAAGAATCAAGCTTTTATCTTGTCTTTCTCAGGCAAACAGCACCTTGGGCAACTAACTACAGGATGAAGGGAAATGTCTCTTTACAAGAAAGTATTCCAGCTAACAAATAAGCAAGAAATGATTCCACTAGAATAGCACCATTTGTAGCCCCTCGTGGGCCAATAGCCTAGGGTGCTAATAAGCCTCAGGGACTGCTGATGTCACAAAGGAAAGACAGGCAGGCAGGAGGTGCCTGCTGAGGCTGAGTCACAACCACTAAGGAGCTGGCGAAAGGGCCGGAACTTATGGGCCTCCGAATCGGGCAGCACCTTGCAGAAGGATGAGCCTGAGGAACACACTGAACAGCAGCACCCGTGTCCAGTCAGCAGATCCAGGCTGCAGTGAAGCCTGCCGGATCAAAGGCTGGGGCCTCAACAATTTTCTTCTTAATAATTTTTGTTGAGTTGTTAAAAACAAAAGAAAGAGATACACATGGGTAACAGAAGCTGTCCAGAAATGCAAGTCAGTAATGGATCAACATCAGGACAGCATCACTCAGAGGAACATCAGGGGACACGCTGAGGGCTTCCAGACTTTGCCACAGGTTAGGTCTAGACCTGGGTCATGATGGCCACAGGTTAGGTCTAGACCAGGGTATCTGTCTGATTATCATGAAGCTAAACATTTACTTTGTGTGACTTTCTGTGTCATGATTTATTGTGCAAAAGAAGTTTGTTGGAAAAGGGGAGAAAAGTGATTCTAAAGCAATTCTGTAACTTCTTTTTATAAAACGGAGATGGTTGTTTCTACTGAAGCAATTACAGAATCACATTGTTCTGAAGGTGGGAAAGACTGCAGCTCCTCCCCGGGGCCGGCCCCCGTACCTGGTATCTTCACTGTGCCACTGGTGGAGGTGTCGTCGGTGTAAGGGTGGCTACTCTCCACCACCACAGGCTGAGAAGAGAGGCGGCCGCTCTGAGAGTCTGTGGCCACATCCTCCAACTCGGTGACACAGAGCTCCAACAGCATATCTGCCACCTGGGGAGGAAGCAAGGACATGAATGAGGAGGCCGACAGCTCCACACCTGGTCACCTGCATGCCATCTCTGCCCGTCCTGCTCTGGAGCTCCATCCACAAGGACAGCATGGCAGAGTGGAGGGTTTGGAGTTTGAGAAATTGAGTTCAAATCAGGGCTTGGCTTCCTTGCACATAAAACAGAGACAGCACAGAGCCTGTAAGATGCTGTGAAGCTTAGAGATGATCTGTATTAAAAAGTCACTGGGGCCAGGCATGGTGGCTCACGCCTGTAATCCCAGCACTTTGGAAGGCCGAGGCAGGCGGATCACCTGAGGTCGGGAGTTCAAGATCAGCCTTACCAACATGGAGAAACCCCATCTCTACTAAAAATAAAAACTTAGTCGGGCCTGGTGGTGTATGCCTGTAATCCTAGCTACTCAGGAGGCTGAGGCAGGAGAATCGCTTGAACCTGGGAGGCAGAGGTTGCGGTGAGCTGAGATCACACCATTGCACTCCAGCCTGGGTGACCCGAGCGAGACTGCGTCTCAAAAAAAAAAGTCATTGGGTGGAGCGCAGTGGCTCACACCTGTAATACAAGCACTTTGGGAGGCGGAGGCAGGCAGATCACTGGAGGTCAGGAGTTCAAGACCAGCCTGGCCAGTATGGAGAAACCCCATCTCTACTAAAAATACAAACGATTAGCTGAGCGTGGTGGCTCGTGCCTGTAGTCCCACCTACCCAGGCGGCTGAGGCAGGAGAATCGCTTCAACTCAGGAGGTGAAGGTTGCAGTGAGCTGAGATCACGCCACTGCGCTCCAGCCTGAGCGACAGAGAGAGACTGTCTCAAAAAAACAAAAAGAAAAAAAAGTAGTTGGAAAGCTCCCAACACACACAACACTTAATATGTGCCAGCTGATAAAATGAAACACCGTGGTGACAATAGCTTCATTTTACACCAAGACAAGATTACTTCCTAGTGAGGAAAGTTGGCCTTGGAAACAAAAATGTCAAGGGAAGGAGCACCCAGTAGGTGAAAATGACCACAATCCTAGGAGGCAACGGAGCCTGGTAGGAGGGTCGGGAATCAGGAACCATCAAGCCGCCCAGGCCTGACAGAGACAGGGAGTCTGTGACAGGAGGGACCACCGACCCCAACACAGCTACCCCTCCTGACCCAGTACACTAGGGGTCAGACCCATACCACATTCTCAACAATCCACAGTGTTCTTATTTTATTTTAAAAATTATTGATGATTCACATCTTTTACGAGTAAGGTTAAGAGTGGTGATTATAAACTGTTATTTTTAAAAATACATGAGAGAATACGTCATAATAGCAATAATCTATTAACCCCAACATTTTTAATCCAGAAAAAATAAAACTCTTCTAATGCCCATTCTATACTTTTTAGAAATAGATTATTCTTTTTTCTATTATTCCTCATATTTAGGTAAGAAATAGCTTTGGCTTAGTAAATATATTATTATATATTAATAATAAACTAATATCATTGTCATATAGGCATGATTTTAAATCTAAATTTGTCTCTCTTTTTGAGTCCCAAATATCAGGTCAGGGCAGGACACAGAAATAGCCACCTTGCCAACCTGGCAAGGGCAGTTTGAAAATGGCCGTATCCTTATTCCTGTCTCTCCTGGAACCTGGCTGAGTTACTGAAAGCAGATGTTGGCATCATCAAGTGCCCATGTGCAGAGTTGATCAGGGGCTCTGGCCATCAGAAGGCTGCTCTGCCAAGTGCATCATCTGCAGAAGGGTCATGATGGAGCTGGGGCTCAGACACTCAGGGTTCCAACCCATCTCTTCCACCTACCAGCAAAGTGAGTGTCCTCAAGCCAGTAATAACCTCTTGGCCTCAGTTTCCTCATCCATATATAAAGGTAACCCCTACCCTCTCTACTGAGAATGCGAGGATGTGCATGGCAAATGCTCAGCATTATTATTTTATATATATATATTTTTATTATACTTTAAGTTCTAGGGTACATGTGCACAACGTGCAGGTTTGTTACATATGTATACATGTGCCACAATGGTGTACTGCACCCATTAACTCATCATTTACATTAGGTATATCTCCTAATGCTATCCCTCCCCCCTCCCCCCACCCCACAACTGGCCCCGGTGTGTGATGTTCCCCTTCCTGTGTCCAAGCATTCTCATTGTTCAATTCCCACCTATGAGTGAGAACAAGCAGTGTTTGGTTTTCTGTCCTTGTGATAGTTTGCTGAGAATGATGGTTTCTAGTTCATCCATGCCCCTAACAAAGGACATGAACTCATTCCTTTTTTATGGCTGCATAGTATTCCATGGTATATATGTGCCACATTTTCTTAATCTAGTCTACCATTGTTGGACATTTGGGTTAGTTCCAAGTCTTTGTTATTGTGAACAGTGCCGCAATAAACATATGTGTGCATGTGTCTTTATGGCAGCATGATTTATAATCCTTTGGGTATATACCCAGTAATGGAATGGCTGGGTCAAATGGTATTTCTAGTTCTAGATCCCTGAGGAATCGCCACACTGTGTTCCACAATGGTTGAACTAGTTTACACTCCCACCAACAGTGTAAAAGTGTTCCTATTTCCCACATCCTCTCCAGCACCTGTTGTTTCTTGACTTTTTAATGATCGATATTCTAACTGGTGTGAGATGGTATCTTATTGTGGTTTTGATTTGCATTTTTCTGATGGCCAGTGATGACGAGCATTTTTTCACGTGTCTGGTGGCTGCAGAAATGTCTTCTTTTGAGAAGTGTCTCTTCATATCTTTTACCCACCTGTTGATGGGGTTGTTTCTTTCTTGTAAATTTGTTTGAGTTCTTTGTGGATTCTGGATATTAGCCCTTTGTCAGATGAGTAGATTGCAAAAATTTTCTCCCATTCTGTAGGTTGCCTGTTCACTCTGACGGTAGTTTCTTTTGCTGTGCAGAAGCTCTTTAGTTTAACTGGATCCCACTTGTCAATTTTGGCTTTTGTTGCCATTGCTTTTGGTGTTTTAGACATGAAGTCCTTGCCCATACCTATGTCCTGAATGGTATTGCCTAGGTTTTCTTCTAGGGTTTTTATGGTTTTAGGTCTAACATTTAAGTCTTTAATTCATCTTGAATTAATTTTTGTATAAGGTGTAAGGAAGGGATCCAGTTTCAGCTTTCTACATATGGCTAGCCAGTTTTCCCAGCACCATTTGTTGAATAGGGAATCCTTTCCCCATTTCTTGTTTTTGTCAGGTTTGTTGAAGATCAGATGGTTGTAGATGTGTGGTATTATTTCTGAGGGCTCTGTTCTGTTCCATTGGTCTATATCTCTGTTTTGGTACCAGTACCATGCTGTTTTGGTTACTGTAGCCTTGTAGTATAGTTTGAAGTCAGGTAGTGTGATGCCTCCAGCTTTGTTCTTTTGGCTTAGGATTGACTTGGCAATGCGGGCTCTTTTTTGGTTCCAAATGAACTTTAAAGTAGTTTTTTCCAATTCTGTGAAGAAAGTCATTGATAGCTTGATGGGGATGGCATTGAATCTATAAATCACCTTGAGCATTATGGCCATTTTCACAATATTGATTCTTCCTACCCATGAGCATGGAATGTTCTTCCATTTGTTCGTATCCTCTTTTATTTCGTTGAGCAGTGGTTTGTAGTTCTCCTTGAAGAGGTCCTTCACATCCCTTGTAAGTTGGATTCCTAGGTATTTTATTTTCTTTGAAGCAACTATGAATGGGATTTCACTCATGATTTGGCTGTTTGTCTGTTACTGGTGTACAAGAATGCTTGTGATTTTTGCACATTGATTTTGTATCCTGAGACTTTGCTGAAGTTGCTTATCAGCTTAAGGAGATTTTGGGCTGAGACAATGGGGTTTTCTAGATATACAATCATGTCATCTGCAAACAGGGTCAATTTGACTTCCTCTTTTCCTAATTGAATACCCTTTATTTCTTTCTCCTGCCTGATTGCCCTGGCCAGAACTTCCAATACTATGTTGAATAGGAGTGGTGAGAGAGGACATCCCTGTCTTTTGCCTGTTCTCAAAGGGAATGCTTCCAGTTTTTGCCCATTCAGTATGACATTGGCTGTGGGTTTGTCATAAATAGCTCATTATTTTGAGATACATCCCAACAATGCTGAATTTGTTGAGAGTTTTTAGCATGAAGGGCTGTTGAATTTTGTCAAATGCCTTTTCTGCATCTATTGAGATAATCATGTAGTTTTTGTCTTTGGTTCTGTTTATATGCTGGATTACGTTTATTGATTTGCATATGTTAAACCAGCCTTGCATCCCAGGGATGAAGCCCACTTGATCATGGTGGATAAGCTTTTTGATGTGCTGCTGGATTCCGTTTGCCAGTATTTTATTGAGGATTTTTGCATTGATGTTTATCAGGGATATTGGTGTAAAATTCTTTTTGTTGTGTCTCTGTCAGGCTTTGGTATCAGGATGGTGCTGGCTTCATAAAATGAGTTAGGGAGGATTCCCTCTTTTTCTATTGATTGGAATCGTTTCAAAAGGAATGGTACCAGCTCCTCTTTGTACCTCTCGTAGAATTCAGCTGTGATTCCATCTCGTCCTGGACTTTTTTTGGTTGGTAAGCTATTAATTATTGCCTCAATTTCAGAGCCTGTTACTGGTCTATTCAGAGATTCAACTTCTTCCCGGTTTAGTCTTGGGAGGGTGTATGTGTCCAGGAATTTATCCATTTCTTCTAGATTTTCTAGTTTATTTGCATAGAGGTGTTTATAGTATTCTCTGATGGTAGTTTGTATTTCTATGGAATCAGTGGTGATATCCTCTTTATCATTTTTTATTGCATCTACTTGATTCTTCTCTCTTATTAGTCTTGCTAGCAGTCTATCAATTTTGTTGATCTTTTCAAAAAACCAGCTCCTGGATTCATTGATTTTTTGAAGGGTTTTTGTGTCTCTATCTCCTTTAGTTCTGCTCTGATCTTAGTTATTTTTTGCCTTCTGCTAGCTTTTGAATGTGTTTGCTCTTGCTTCTCTAGTTCTTTTAATTGTGATGTTAGGGTGTCAATTTTAGATCTTTCCTGCTTTCTCTTGTGGGCATTTAGTGCTATAAATTTCCCTCTACACACTGCTTTAAATGTGTCCCAGAGATTCTGGTGTATTGTGTCTTTGTTCTCGTTGGTTTCAAAGAACATCTTTATTTCTGCCTTCATTTCGTTATGTACCCAGTAGTCACTCAGGAGCAGGTTGTTCAGTTTCCAGGTAGTTGAGCGTTTTTGAGTGAGTTTCTTAATCCTGAGTTCTAGTTTGATGGCACTATGGTCTGAGAGACAGTTTGTTATAATTTCTGTCCTTTTACATTTGCTGAGGAGTGCTTTACTTCCAACTATGTGGTCAATTTTGGAGTAAGTGTGATGTGGTGCTGAGAAGACTGTATATTCTATTGATTTGGGGTGGAGAGTTCTGTAGATGTCTATTAGGTCTGCTTGGTGAAGAGCTGAGTTCAATTCCTGGATATCCTTGTTAATTTTCTGTCTCGTGGATCTGTCTAATGTTGACAGTGGAGTGTTAAAGTCTCCCATTATTATTGTGTGGGAGTCTAAGTCTCTTTGTAGGTCTCTAAGGACTTGCTTTATGAATCTGGGTGCTCCTGTACTGGGTGCATATATATTTAGGACAGTTAGTTCTTCTTGTTGAATTGATCACTTTACCATTATGTAATGGCCTTCTTTGTCTCTTTTGATCTTTGCTGGTTTAAAGTCCATTTTATCAGAGACTAGGATTACAACCCCTGCCTTTTTTTGTTTTCCATTTGCTTGGTAGATCTTCCTCCATCCTTTATTTTGAGCCTATCTGTGTCTCTGCACATGAGATGGGTTTCCTGAATACAGCACACTGATGGGTCTTGACTCTTTATCCAATTTGCCAGTCTGTGTCTTTTAATTGGAGCATTTAGCCCATTTACATTTAAGGTTAATATTATTATGTGTGAATCTGATACTGTCATTATGATGTTAGCTGGTTATTTTGTTCGTTAGTTGATGCAGTTTCTTCCTAGCATCGATGGTCTTTACAATTTGGCATGTTTTTGCAGTGGCTGGTACTTGTTGTTCCTTTCCATGTTTAGTGCTTCCTTCAGGAGCTCTTTTAGGGCAGGCCTGGTGGTGACAAAATCTCTCAGCACTTGCTTGTCTGTAAAGGATTTTATTTCTCCTTCACTTATGAAGCTTAGTTTGGCTGGATATGAAATTCTGGGTTGAAAATTCTTTTCTTTAAGAATGTTGAATACTGGCCCCCACTCTCTTCTGGCTTGTAGAGTTTCTGCCCAGAGATTCGCTGTTAGTCTGATGGGGTTCCCTTTGTGGGTAACCCGACCTTTCTCTCTGGCTGCCCTTAACATTTTTTCCTTCAACTTTGGTGAATCTGACAATTATGTGTCTTGGAGTTGCTGTTCTCGAGGAGTATCTTTGTGGCATTCTCTGTATTTCCTGAATTTGAATGTTGGCCTGCCTTGCTGGGTTGGGGAAGTTCTCCTGGATAGTATCCTGCAGAGTGTTTTCCAACTTGGTTCCATTCTCCCCGTCACTTTCAGGTGCACCAATCAGACATAGATTTGGTCTTTTCACATAGTTCCATATTTCTTGGAGGCTTTGTTCATTTCTTTTTCTTTTTTCTCTAAACTTCTCGCTTCATTTCATTCATTTGATCTTTAATCACTGATACCCTTTCTTCCAGGTGATAGAATCGGCTACTGAAGCTTGTGCATTTGTCACATAGTTCTCATGCCATGGTTTTCAGCTCCATCAGCTCCTTTAAGGACTTCTCTGCATTGGTTATTCTAGTTAGCCATTCGTCTAATCTTTTTTCAAGGTTTTTAATTTCTTTGCAATGGGTTTGCACTTCCTCCTTTAGCTCGGAGAAGTTTGATCATCTGAAGCCTTCTTCTCTCAGCTCATCAAAGTCATTCTCCGTCCAGCTTTGTTCCGTTGCTGGTGAGGAGCTGCGTTCCTTTGGAGGAGGAGAGGCACTCTGATTTTTAGAATTTTCAGTTTTTCTGCTCTGTTTTTTTCTCCATCTTTGTGGTTTTTATCTACCTTTGGTCTTTGATGATGGTGACATACTGATGGGGTTTTGGTGTGGATATCCTTTCTGTTTGTTAGTTTTCCTTCTAACAGTCAGGATCTTCAGCTGCAGGTCTGTTGGAGTTTGCTGGAGGTCCACTCCAGACTCTGTTTGCCTGGGTATCAGCAGCAGAGGCTGCAGAACAGCGAATATTGCTGAACAGCAAATGTTGCTGTCTGATCGTTCCTCTGGAAGTTTTGCCTCAGAGGGGTACCCGGCCGTGTGAGGTGTCAGTCTGCCTCTACTGGGGGGTGCCTCCCAGTTAGGCTACTCGGGGGTCAGGGACCCACTTGAGGAGGCAGTCTGTCCATTCTCAGATCTCAAACTCCGTTCTGGGACAACCACTACTCTCTTCAAAGCTGTCAGACAGGGACATTTAAGTCTGCAGAGGCTTCTGCTGCCTTGTGTTTGACTACGCCCTGCCCCCAGAGGTGGAGTCTATAGAGGCAGGCAGGCCTCCTTGAGCTGAGGTGGGCTCCACCCAGTTCGAGCTTCCGGGCCGCTTTGTTTACCTACTCAAGCCTGGGCAATGGTGGGCGCCCCTCCCCCAGCCTCACTGCTGCCTTGCAGTTCGATCTCAGACTGCAGTGCTAGCAATGAGCGAGGCTCCATGGGCGTGGGACCCTCCGAGCCAAGCGCGAGATATAATCTCCTGGTGTGCCATTTGCTAAGACCGTTGGAAAAGCACAGTATTAGGGTGGGAGTGACCCAATTTTCCAGATGCCTTCTGTCACAGCTTTGCTTGGCTAGGAAAGGCAATTCCCTGACCCCTTGCGCTTCCCAGGTGAGGCGATGCCTCGCCCTGCTTCGGCTCATGCTCAGTGCACTGCACCCACTGTCCTGCATCCACTGTCTGACAAGCCCCAGTGAGATGAACCCGGCATCTCAGTTGGAAATGCAGAAATCACCCGTCTTCTGCATCGCTCACGCTGGAAGCTGTAGACTAGAGCTGTTCCTATTCAGCCATCTTGGCACCGCCCCCCGCTCAGCATTATTTTAAATTTTGAAGTTCTCATTCATACCCTTCCCTCTCACAAATGCAATAAACTTATGAAAAATAATAATAGTGCTTATGGTAATTCACCTCGATTTCATCTCTTAGAATTATGCCAAGTAACCTGTCTCAAAAAACTAGAAAAAAGGAAACCTACAGCTTTTTAGTTCTTCATGAATAGCAGATGAAGAAATAACAAGCCCCTAAAATATCCACCAAACTCTGCTGTGCTTTCAAGACTGCTCAACTCTACTTAAATACTTTATCGTTTTGGTGATCATGTAAGTTACTAAAATTTCTGACTATCAGAGCTTTAACGTTTCAGAATTTCAGATAAAGGAGTATGAACTTACATTTAATGATTTTTTTTAAAACTGTAATTCTACTTAAAAACTTTAGAAGTTCCTTTAAAGAGAATATTCTTCTAACTAAAGCCAAAAATCATAATAGGCACAGAAACTGCCTAAACTCAGTGACAGAGTAAGACATTCCTCCACACAAAGTAGCCACCCAGAGAAACGGATGAAGTGTCTGCAGCCAGGAAGGACATCTCAGGCTCCCTGGCAGGGCAGAGCATGGCTGCTGATAAAGAAGAGTTCTTAAGGAAGCCCACGGCCTTTAGGACTGATCAGTCCTATTTCTAAGACATACTAATAAGACATTCACTTTATACTGCAGACCTACAGACCAATTCAACAGCTACTAGCCACATGTGCCTCAAGTTGAGTGTTTTAAAACCTTCAGTTCCTCAGGTGCACTAGCCATATTTCAGTGCGCAGTAGCCATACGTGGCTGGTGCCAATGGTCCCAGATGGCTCCAGTCCAGAACATTTCCACAATGACAAAGTACTACGGACCCAGTGCTACCAAATATTAAAAGATATTTTAAAGCTGTAATAGTTAAAATACCATAGTGTCAGAACCTAAGAAGTTTTGTAAATAGACCCAAATGCATACAGGAATTTAGAATATGATAAAACTGGTTTTTAAATCACCAGGGAAAAGATGAATTATCAATAAATGATGTTAGGGCAACCGGTTTACCATCTAGGAAAAAAAGTAAAGTTGGATCCCTACTTTATTCTTACATCAAGATAAATCCCAGGTGGCTAAAAAATGTAAACAATACATGAAATCATAAAAAATTAGAAGAAGGCCGGGCATGGTGGCTCATGCCTGTAATCCCAAGCACTTTGGGAGGCCAAGGTGGGTAGATCACTTGAGGTCAGCAGTTCGAAACCAGCTGGACCAACATGGTGAAACCCCGTCTCAACTAAAAATACAAAAATTAGCCAGCCATCGTGGCGCACGCCTGTAATCCCAGCTACTCAGGAAGCTGAGGCACAAGAATCACTTGATCCCGGGAGGTAGAGGTGATCCTGGGAGGCTGAGATTGTGTCACTGCACTCCAGCCCGGGTGAAGGAGACTGTCTCAAAAACCTTAGAAGAAAACTTGGAAGAATTTATTTAAAACAATGTCACATAAGCAAGCATTTTTTTTTTCAGCATAATACAAAACTCAGAAGGCATAAATGAAAAAAACTGACAGATTTGGCCATGTAATAATTAAAAATTTCTACATGGCAAAAAATATCAAACTAATATCAAAAGATAAACTGGGGTGGAAACTGTAAGACATATGATAGAAAAGGGACTTAAAGAACTTTGACAAGTCATTTTAAAAAGATGCACAAATCAGTTATAAAACAGGTAAAGGGGCCAGGCACAGTGGCTCACTCCTGTAATCCTAGCACTTTGGGAGGCTGAGGCAGGTGGATCACGAGGTCAGGAGATCAAGACAACCCTGGCTAACATGGTAAAACCCCGACTCTACTAAAAATACAAAAAAAATTAGCCGGGCATGGTGGTGGGCACCTGTAGTCCCAGCTACTTGGGAGGCTGAGGCAGGAGAATGGTGTGAACCCAGGAGGCAGAGCTTGCAGTGAGCCGAGATGGCACCACTGCACTCTAGCCTGGGCGACAGAGCGAGACTCCATCTCAAAAAAATAAAAAACAAAAAACAGGTAAAGGATGTCACTGGGGTAAATGCTAAAATGTTTTGTTCTAAAGGAGTGCTCCTAACCTGCTGTCTACTAGGATGAAACCCAGCACAAGATCACCGGTGATCCATAGCAGCTCTCCCTTGGAGAGGAGGGTGGTCCAACGTGGAGGAGGTGGAGTCAGTCGGCCCCGCCCTCCCTGAGACTCACCTGTGGGTAGGCGGTCCCCATGCCGGAAAGCACCGCGGAGAGCACGTCCCTGCCCCTGTCCCCGGCCCGGCTGCACACCGACAGCTTGAGCAGGTCTACCACCACACGGGTGTCATCCGCAATCAGCAGACTGGTGAACTCATCCAAGGCCTGAGGCTCCGGACCTGCTGCTTTATTTTGGCTTTCAACATCCTAAGTCAAATGACATCCAACAATTAACATGAGGAATGATATGCTAAGAGATAAAGAGTCACCAGTTTACCCATAAACTCAGAGAACACATGAATACCAACGAGTAAGAAACTGGAAGGTGTTTAAGACCTTAAGAAACAGATTAAGAAATGACGGCCCCTAAAATCTCCACCAAGCCATGTACTGTGTTTTCAAGACCAATGAACTGTTGTATTACCAATGGCATTTATCAAAAAGTGATGACTTAAGCTATAAAGAAATGACAATTTATTACTGGGACCAAGTTTGGATCATAAGCAGATACTACAGGGAGAGTTTTGGAATGAAGCTGCATCCTGTATAATCTACCCATAAGATATGCTTGGGAATCGTTTACAAACCAAATTTGTATTCTCTAATTGTATATATTTTGTCTAGATCCTTTCCATAATTCTTTCCTGGAATCTTATTTCAAGTGACTCACTGGCATGTAACACACTATCCATAGTCTCCCTCTCTCCTTGGGTTCACTGAAAACATCATACATAAAAGTCTTCTCATTACCACTCGTGTACTTCCCATTCCTGCCGTGTCAGCCTAAACATACCACATCTTGATCCTTCAACTCCTCTCCTTGTTTGCTATGAGCCAATTCCCAGCATCACTGCACCCCCAGCTCCCACCCCATGGGGGTGCCTTGCCCAGGATGGCCGCCCCCCACCCTGCTTGTCAGGATATAGGAGCCTCCTGGAGGGCAGCACTGGGGCTGAGCTTGTGGAAAGGGGAAAGGCCCTTGTCAAAGCCAGGGATTCCCACCGCTTCCGACCCAGCATGGGAACCACTGTGACCCTGTGCGGAGCAGGAGTATGTCGAGCCCTTCTCATCCCCCAGGCAGAGTCTGGCTCCCCAGAGGAAGACCGAGAGCCAGGGAAGTGCCGCTTTTCTCTCCTGCTTTCTGGACCTCAGCAAACCCTGTGCAACTCTTTCCACAAACATAAACAAGCTGGGGGAAGGACAGCCCCACATGTTTCCCTTAAGGGGAACATGACCCAACCAGTGGACCCTGGAAACCACACCACTCTGATTTAGGAACAAGGTTTGTCTCCCTTTATGGAAACAGACCTTGCTCCTGCCTCTGCATGGAGACCCAAGGAGTAAGTGAAATTCATTACAAATGATGACATTCCAGAACATAACTCACTGAAGGACAGCAAAAGCATTCAGTGAAACATATCAACAAGAATATCTTTAGTCTTGAGATTGAAATGCACCTACCATTTTTTTATGAGGGTGTCTTAAAACATGCACACATACACAGAAAATATGTCCAGAAGAATTGCTAAGGAAGAAAATCACTAGCGGCATATCCTTAAATATGAATTATAGCTTAATACTAACATTAAAATTGCTTTGCCTTAAATTCATGAGTCAAGCCAAAACCGAAATAATAGAAATACAGGGTTGCAACCTGGATAATGCCTATGTCTCATAAATAAATTGGGGGGGAATAAATCATATTATCCTTTTACCTAAAACAAAAATGTTGCCTTCCTCAGAATAAGTTCTGCATTAAACCCTCAAACCAGGAGACTGCCAAAAATGAGAAGCTGATTCCAGGCACCTAATTCATAAATAGAGGCTTTCTTATTACCATGGATGGTTATAAATAATTTCCGTAGGACATATTTTCTGCCAGCAGTAACAGCATAATAAATCAAGGGTTCCAAATGTAATTAAAAATAAAGTGTTTGTCCCCAAGGTGGGAAGGCTGGCAAGGGAGTACACATGAGCAGGGGCTGGCCTGGTGTGGGGAGTGCCTCCGAGGGCTGGGGAGGGCATCCACCACATGGGGGGTTGGAGAGACACAGCCAGGCCAAGTGAGGAAGGTGTCACACTCTGGGTCAACATGGAGGTGGGGGGAGGGCCAGAGGTCACGTAGGGTGACCATGGAGGTCCATGGAGGCAGACTGGTTCTGAGTGCCAAAGGCTGTACAGACGAAGAAACGTGCCCACCACGGAGTGGGGGCAGCCAAGATCGGAGGTTGGTTATCTAAGGGGACTGAACTGTAAGTAAACAGCCTGCTGACGACAGGAGCCAGGTTTCCCACTTTCAGAGAAGAAAGTTATAAATACAGAAAGGGTGAAAACTAGAATGAATCCTAGTTGGATTACAATCAATCATATTGGTGTGAACCGGTGGTTTTCCATATACGTAAATATACAACAACACAAATACCGATGTAGGCCAAACACGGTGGCTCATGCCTATAATCCCAGCACTTTGAGAGGATGAGGCAGGCAGATCACTTGAGCCCAGGAGTTCAAGACCAGCCTGGGCAACATGGCGAAACCCTATCTCTAAAAAAAAAAAAACAGAAAAAAAATTACAAAAATTAGCCAGGTATGGTGGTGCATGCTTGTAGTTCCAGCTACTTGGGACCTGAGGATGGCTTGAGACCAGGAGGTTGAGGATGCAGTGAGCCAAGATCGTGCCACTGTACTCCAGCCTGGGCAACAGAACAAGACCCTGTCTAAAAACAAAACAAAACAAAAACAAAAACTGATGTATGTACCTATTATGTTACACACACACATATTCATTCTCTAGCCCTGTCACCCAAACAGCAACAGCACACAAAGGGCCCAGATCTTGACCTCTAAATGCCCTTCTCCACCAGAAAGAACTAGGACTTCTGAGAGAAACAACTGATTCCTATGTTGGAGCATAAAACATCTTGTTGAGCCTGGAATTTTATGTTGTGCCAAAAAGTAAGGAAATACTCAAAGAATGATGGGAATAGGCCAGAAGAACAGATAAAATTCTACCAACTACTTAAAGAGGAATTAACCTGAATCCTTCACCAACTCTTCTAAAAAACAGAACAGAAAGGAACACCCCCCAACTCAATCTATGAAGCCAATATTGCTATAATATCCAAACCAAAGACATCACAAGAAAACTACAGAGCCGTATCCCTTATGAATACAGATGTAAAAATCTTCAACAAAATAGCAGCAAACCAAATCTAGCAACACATAAAAGCATCATACACCAAAAAAATATGGAAAGAGGGAAAGTAGGAATAAGCCCCGTGGTACTGGATTGGAATTAAAAGTACTGATTTGGGCTGTTAATGGTTTTTATTATATAGATAAATGCAGAAGGATAAATAAATGCTCATGTGTATAGGTCAATTTGCTGAGAGGGCCTAACCAAAGACACTCTAACAATTAGCTTACCAAGCACCCAGATCTTGGTTTCCAAATCCTACAAGCCACTAGCAGGAACCATGGCTTCTTGGAGAAATGGCTGATTCCACGCAGGAGGAGGGTAGGTGAAAGATAAGTCTAGAGCACAGTTGTGCCAGAAATGAAGGAAGAGCCCTAAAAATTACGGGGACACATCAGACAATGGAACCCGTCCACAGGGGTCCCAATGACCAGTCCACGGGAGTCCCAATGACCACGTCCCAATGACCAGTCCACGGGAGTCCCAATGACCAAGTCCCAGTGACCAGTCCATGGGAGTCCCAATGACCAAGTCCGGGACAATTTGGGTGTCAAATAATGATAGTAACAAACACCACTATTTGACTAAAACAGGAACTCCTGATTCTATACAACATAAAAACAGGTAGGTAGGTAGGTAGGTAGGTAGGTAGGTAGAAGACAGATGGATAAGAAGGAAAAGCTGTCTCTTGCAAAAGAATGGCAACAATTACATTCCAGAAGTAACAATAAATGTGAACAATGAAAATGTGACAACCACCACAGTAATAACGGATTCAGCTAGAATCTTTAAGATGCTAAAAACTGGGAGGTAAAAGTATGATGAGGAACAAGACATTGACATAATCTCAAAAGTATCTCCCCATGAGTACTTAACACACTTACTCATTTCCAGTGGAGAAACTTGGCAGAAACCCTTAACCAAGTGATAAGCTATCTCACCAATGATGCAGCAAATCAGCAATGTGTGAGTCCTAACGAAGGCACTAAAAAGAATTCTGCACCATTCCTGTCGTGTCTGTCAAAACGAAGAACCGAAGGACTGTTCCACACTGAAGACTAAAGAGGCAGCATGCAATCCTAGGTTGAGTGCTAGATCTTTAAGGATACTATTGGGATGATGAGCAAAATCTGAATATGTCTGTGGGTTTGAAAGTAATCCTGGATCAAGCTGCAGTCCTGATACTCAAGGAATACACGCGGAAGCAGTAAGCAGTGACAGGGACCGTGTCCTGCAGCAATCCCACAAATGCTTCGAAGATGCTAATCCCGCGGCATTCCCACAAATGCTTCAAAGATGCTAACAAGTGGACAGACCAGGTGAATGGGATGGGAATAGACGGTGTTCCACTCCTAAGTTCTATTTCTACTTCTGTGTACATTTAAGATTATTTCACAATACAAAGTTAAAGAAGAACACCTCTTCACCTCTTTGGTTTTGGTCATGGTTTCTGCAATGATGCTTGCGGCTCCCAGGTCATCCGTCACTGGGATAAACGGCCGAGCGGAGGCTGAGGGGGCCGATGGAGTCACTGCAGAGGGGGTCACTGCGTCCTCAGAGGAAACAATCTAGTCCAAGAGTGCACAGTAGGGGAAGTTTAAGTGGAAAAACTCAACAACATAACACATTTCCTATGCAAGTCCCAAATGCTTTATCTAAAACGACTTGGGCTGTTTAGAATGTTCCAGATTTTACAGAGGTAACATGATGCCTACCCGACATAGCCACTACCACCCCCAGTCAGGCCTAGGACACTTGTGCAAATTCAAGCACATTCATATTTTCAAGAAAAACTATTAATATTCACAGCAGGTCACATGAACCAGACTAAAATGAGTTCACATATCTTCAAGTTGGTTCTTTCCCCCAAAATGTTACTAAAATTCTTGACTATCAGAACTTTAAGGTTTCAGAATTGCAGATAAAGGACTGTGAACTTGATTTAATGGTTTTTTTAAAAAAAGAAAGCCAATTCCACTTAAGCACTTTAAAAGCTCCTTTATGAGAATATTCTTCTAAGTAAAGCCAAAAATCAAAGCGGGAGGCACAGAAACAGCCTAAACTAAATGACAGAATTAGACTTTCCTAGACACAAAGTAACCCCCTTTTCCTTTCTGATCTAACATTGCCTTACGATTCGCTTTTACCTCTCTCTTTTCTTGCCATGGGTTTGGACTCAGTCTGTCTTCGATATCAACAGCCAGCATGCATTCTTCTCCATTCATGGGACTAGCCATTGCAGAAGCGTCGGAAGGGGCCGCCGAGGAGAACGAAGAGCACTCCACCGGGGCGATCATGGCAGCCGGCATCAGGGCCCCGACAACAGCATCTCTGTCAGGACACAAAGCCAGGCCTGTGGTGAGCTGCCCCTTCTCCACTGCACCACAGGAAGTGGCGAGGCAGGACTAGCACGCACTGAGGCATTTCCTCATTTTTACTGAATACATGTAAAAGAGTTTTGGAAAAATACCAAACATTATTACCATGTATCCTTTGGCTAATAGCTAAAATGTTTACCCTGGATCCTATTTATTTGAAAAACCAGAGTAATGGCAGGTGAAAAACTGCCAAACATAAAAACCAGACCAGAATGAGACTCTGGCTCTCCCTGAGAAAGAAATCTTCTTGGGCTGCTGTGAGAGCCTGAGGGCTGGATAATTGACCAGCAGGCAATTTTGTGTTTACTGAAAGCCACATACTCAGCAGCAAGGACTCAATGGCCTCTACTGAATGACTGTTTTTGTTCTGAGACTAATTTTCCTATGTAAGGACACCTGTCAGGTCCACATGTGTGATACATTAGTAGAAGGGCAACTTATCTAGGCTGTGGGAAAGCAGCAGAAAAATACTGCAAAATGCCACACTGGCAAAACTCAGCCTTCTCAAGTGAGCGAAGGGGATGCTAAGTCGTCTTAGACATGACTATAAGTTAGTATCACCTAATTCTTCTTTTCTTCCCCCAAATATTAATGGTTCGAGTCTACTGGTCAAAAAGAATAGTGAAAATGTTCAAGTTAGTTTTCTAATTCATATTTCAATGCCCATTAAGACACACACTAAAATATCACCAATCACCATCAAAGAACATGTGCCTTACAACATACAGCATTTAAAGACAATAATACAACATTCTTGGAGACATCTGATCAACGAAAAGAAAAAAAAAATCACAAAAACCCGAAGCTCACACAATTGCAGAATTTCAAAAATTAGCACAGAAGCCTACCTGGCATACATGATTTGCAATGCTGTAAGAATATGCGATAAGGCCTGCTGTTTGGCCAGATTTCCATCCAATGACAAGAGAATCTTGGCAAGAGAAGGGCGATTTGGCTTAGAATTACTTGCACCACTTATTTTATTACTGGCAGCAGAAGAATCGGCATCTGAAGGCACGCCTATAAGAGGAAAATAAAATTTGCATTGTTTTTAAAAATCACAGTTTGCTCTATTTCTATAAAATCTGACCTTACAGGTTAGTTCCAAAACACACTGCAATCTGCATTTTGCTACTTCACAGAGCACCTATCAGGCTCATTAACAGGCCTTCAGAATAAGAAAACCACTTATCCATACTTCAATAAAGAAGCTATTTTCAGCAAAGTTCCACTGTAACTGCAAAAAGATGTAGATGCTTTTATAAAATGCACTTACAACAGTTTATGTTATATACATATAAGCTATGAAAATGCTACAATAACTACCTGTATTTTCTTACCCCGGTAAGGCAAGACAAAAAAGAATACAAAACAACAAAGAGAGAAGATGTTCACTAATAAAGTCTCATCAGGCTCACTTCGCTGCGAACTCCCAGGTCTCAGCAGAGGGAGGGAGCCAAGTAGAGCTGGGACATGTGTCTATGCCAACTCATCCAAATTGATACACAGATTTAATGCAATTTCCACCGGAATTCCAGCAAGAGTTTTTGTCAACAGACAAGATTATTCTGAAATGTATATGGAAAGGCAAAGGAGCAAGAATAGAAATAGAAAAATAAGAAGGAGGAACGAGTCTACCCAGTTTCAAAAGTTGTAATACCATAACCAAAACTGTGTGGTACTGGCACAAGAATCAATGGAAAAACAGAGAACCCAGAAATAGAACCACACAAATATGCCTCACTGACTGTTGACAAATGTGCAAAAGCAACTCGGTGGAGGCAGGACAGCCATTCGGCATATGGTGGTGGAGCAACTGGACATCTGTGGGCAAAAAACTCAAACTTCAGCCTAAGTCTACACCTTATGCAAAATTAAATCCAAATGGAATGGATCAAGACTTCAGTAGAAAATACAAAACTATAACTCTTTTAGGAAAAAATAGGAGACAGTCTTTAGGAACTAGCACTAGGCAAAAATATACTTAGACTTGACACCAAAAGTATGATCTATAAGAGAAAAAACTGATGAATTAGACTTCATCAAAATTAAACACTTTTGTTCTATGAAAGGAAATGAAAAGACAAGCTAGAGACCAGGAGAAAATATTTGCATAACACACATCTGCCAAAGGACTAGAAACATCTAGAATATATAATGAACTCTCTAAACTCAACAGAAAAAAAAAAAGCCAATTAGAAAAGGGCATGAAGACATATTTTAACAAAGAGGAGATATGGACAGTAAATAAGCACATGAAAAGATGCTTAACATAGTTAGCCATAAGCAAAATATAAATTAAAACCACAATGAGATACAATGACCTATCAGTATGGCTACATTTTAAAAAGATGGTGAGGATATGGGAAAAACTGGATCATCCTCCACTGCTAATGAGAATATAAAATGGTACAGCCAGTCTGGAAAACAGTTTGGCAGTTTCTTATCAAACTAAACATAATTACCATATGACCAACCATCACACTCTTGGGCATTTATGCCAAAGAAATAAGAACTTATTTTCACATAAAGTGAATTTTCACATTCACCTGTATATGAATAACATGGCAGTTTTATTTGTAATAGTCAAAACCTAGAAATAATCCAAATGTCCTTCGATGGTTGAGTATTCGATGGAATACTGAACACACTACGTAATATGTAACAACTTGGATGAATCGCCAGAGCATTAGGCTGAGTGGAAAAAGCCAGACTCAAAAGTTATACATATAATGTGACACGAAAAGAGCTATACGTTAAGAAGATACTGAGTAATTTGAACCAGAAAGGAGAAGACGAGAGTCAAGCCTTATCTTCATCTACCCCAGAAAAGAAGACAGCACAGGAAGGCGAAGCCACTCGCCCCAGTTCATACAGCCAGTAACTAACACAGGCAGAAGATCACATTCCAGTTATTCATAAAAGCAGATGTTGCTGGAGCCTAAATGTCCCCTCCTGAGAGAGAAGGGGAAAGAAACAAAATATTTGTATGACAAGATGAGGTTCACTTTAAAAAAAAAAAAAAAAAAGCAATTGTACTTATTTCTACATGCTAGCAAAGAGCAATCTGAATATTCCCATACAGAAGAAATGATATTTTTAAAAGACCATTTAATAATCTGAAATTCTTAGAAATAATCTAACAAAAGATATGCAAGACCTATACAACACTGGGACTAGAAAACATTGCTGAGAGAAACTAAACACCTAACAAATAAAGAGAAACACTATGTTCATGGGTTAAAAGACTGAATACTGTGAATCCATCCTTTCCACATTGACTTACAGAATTAACGCAATCCACATCAAAATCCCAAGCAAGCAGTTTTATAAAAACTGACAAGCTCACTTTAAGTTATATGGAAATGCAAAGGGCCTACAACAGCCAAAATATATTTGAAAAAGAACAAAACTAAAGAACTGTTGCAATCTGAGTTCAGGTCTTTTATAAAGCTGTGGTAATCAAGACAATGTGGCATTGCCACCAAAATCCACAAATAAATCAATGAAACAGTACTGAGAGTCCAGAAATAGATCCATATATCCATAGACAACTGAATTCTGACAAAGGCAAAAGGCAATTCAGTAGGAAAAGCATAGTTTTTCAACAAATACAACTGAAACTACTGGACAATCATGCCAAAAAGAGCCTTTCAATCTGAACCTCCTACCATATATAAAATTTAATCAACTGGTCAGATATACATATCTAAAACTATAAAACTTCCATAACAGAACATAGAAAGAGAATCTTTATAATCTTGAGTGAGGCAAAGGTTTTGTAGACACAACATCAAAAGTACGCTCTACAAAAGAAAATGAATAAACTAGGCATCATCAAAATTAAAAACTTCTTATCTTTAAGATTCACCTGTGAAGAGAATAAAATGACAAGCCACATTGACAGAAAATATTAGCAAATTCTATATTAGGCAAAGGACTTGTAACCCAGAATATATAAGGAACTCTCAAACTCAGTAAGAAAACAATCAACCTATTTAAATACAGGAAAAGACTTGAACAGACATTCACCAAAAAAGGGATTTGATGCGTAAATAAGCAACATGCTTGAGATCATTAGTTACTAGGGAAATGCAAATTGAAACCACAATGAGATACCACCATACATCTATCAGTATAACTAAAATTAAAGACTGAACGTATCAAGGGTTGACAAAAATGTGGAGGATCTGGACCTCTGGAACATCCACTTTGCAAAACAGTATGTAGCGATCTTAAGAAGCTAGACATACACCTACCATATGATCCAGCCACTCCTCTCCAAGGAGTTTACCCAAGAGAATTTCAAATGGATGTCCATACACAAACTTGTATGGAAATGTCCATTAGCAATTTCACTTGTATAGTCAACTGGAAACAGCCTAAACATTCATCAACAGATAAATGGATAAAAAAATTGCATTTGTTTTCTTAAGATACTATTCAACAATTTAAAAAGAATAAACTATTGATATATGCAACATAAGTGAATCTCAAAATTATTATGCTGAGCAGAAAAAGTAAGGTTTTTAAAAAGAGTATATGCTGTATGATTCTATTTATAGTAAGCTGTAAAACATGCAAACTGGCCTGCCACAGTGGCTCCTGCCCATAATCCCAGCACTTTGGGAGGCCAAGATGGGAGGATTACTTGAGCTCAGGAGTTCAAGACCAACCTGAGCAACATGGCAAAACCCTCTCTCCACCAAACAAACAAAAATTAGGCAGGCATGGTGACATGTTCCTGTAGTTCCAGCTATTTGGGAGGCTGAGATGGAAGGATCACTTGAGCCCAGGAGGTGGAAGCTGCAGTGAGCCAAGATCGTGACACTGCACTCGAGTGAGACCCTGTCTACAAAAAAAAAAAACCTAAACAACAACAACAACAAAAAGAAAACATGCAAACTGATCTATAGTGACAGAAATTAAGTTGGTGTGTATGGCAGGAAGGAGCAGGGGAGTTAAAAGCAAGAGGGGTACAAAGGGCCAGAGAGAAATGCTGGAATAGTGTATGAGTTCATTATCTTTGACTGTGGTGATGCTTTCATGGATCATACATATTCCAAAGTCGATCAAAATGCATACTTTAAATAGGTGCAGTTTATTATATGTCAATTATAACTGAATAAAGCTGTTAAAAAATACAAAAGAGCCCAGTACAGTGCCTGTACCTCTCAGGCAGTTATTAGGAGTCCTGTTTACACAGAAGGACAGCACTGTGAGTTTACCTGATCATAAATACAAGAATCAGCAACATACTTTCTTCTAAAATTTTCATTCCAGCATGGATAAATCGCATGAGAGCACACCAGAATTCTTCTGTGTCTTTAGATTCATAATGCAGTTAAGATGGCACTACAACCTCTAATGTGTTGGCACAATTAAATAAATCTATAAGGTTGCTGTAACCTACAGAAAAATCTCAGAGAAGATACAAATCTGTGTTACCTAAATAGGAAGCACCTAAAGGGTCTCTTGCAGTCTGAAAGAGGACAGGCTCGTGGACAGAGGGCGTGGCCACATCCACGGTTGTCCACGCCACACTGTGGGATGACCCGCAAGCCACGCGCGTGATCTTCTGGCCTTCTAAGCCTTGCACGAGTGTGGGCTTCCTGTTAACCGTGGTCGTGCCATTGCCCTGCTGGCCGTGGTCATTGTCACCCCAAGCATACACCTGTTTACGAGGGGAAAAAAGCTTATAATTTTTCAACATTTCAGGACATTTTCTTTAATGTAATTTTTACTTCAAAATGCTTAACGTGTATGCCACGGTAGTTGAAAGAATTGAGTTCTTAAAGGTAAAAACAAACCATTTCACAATCTTTCAAAATGGCATCAGTGTACTACAATTCTGAAGAAAATCTAACCATGAAAATGCTTGCTAATACCTATAAAATGAGTATTTTCTTAATATTAATCCAATTCTGTTTTGTTGCAAGACACACAGAAGGTCCTCTCTTCAACTAAGTGTAATAATTTTTTCCCTTTTATTTTGCAAAGAAAAATGACCAAAAACAATATGCTCATTTTTCAAGTAAGTTGCTTCTTGGCCTTATAGAATTATAAAGTATAATTCATTTTGACTAAAATACAGTAATGGTAATTTTGTTTCCATAAATAAAATTTAAAATTGAATATCCACAAGCCAGTCATAGCATACGCTTCTCCAAGCAGAAGAGAGTGTAACACTTGTCAGGCACTAGCTCTGTCTCTAAAATGAGGCATGAATCCCACCTCACCAGTTAGCAATTCTCTAAAGGAAAGTCTTGCTAATACCTTGAGTAGGAGCATCTTCAAGAATAACAATCTTTCCACACACTTTTCACGTGGACTTCAGAGTAGGAACGTCTCTTTTCTGAGGACCCTGCCCCCAACCCCTGCTGCAGAGCGGGCAGATACACCAGGGGGCAAAAGGGACGGATCCCGCCCTCATGGTTCTCCAAGCAGTAAGACTCAGCTGATTTCATCAACAGCTGTGATTTCAACAGGACGAAGGCCGTGTCGTGACCCCCACTCCCCACAAGTCAGGATGGCACACCACCCCCAGGCCACCTGCAGCCTTACCTGCCCCGAGTCTGTGACCGCCAGGCAGTGCAGGGCCCCGACAGCTACATGCACGATCTTCTTCCCTCTCAGCCCCTCCACCACCTGCGGCTTCCGCACGTGCACGTCAGAGCCGTGGCCCAACCTGAAGTAATCCCCCTTTCCCCTGAGAGAAGGCCCATGGTGGAATGTTACAATACGGTTATGGTCTGACAATGCTATACAAGAAGACACTCATTGTCTCACATCTTTCACAGCCAGCTCAATGACATCACACACAGCACCCAAGGTCTTTGAACTTATATTCAAAATCATACACCATTAATTCAAATTAACTTAAGTCAGCAGCAGGCAAATCAGCTCAACTTGGCCTCCATCCCTGACTCCCCTCGGCCATAGAAGGTCCAACCCCCGTCTCAGTCCTACTCCACTCAAGCACCATAGTCGTAGCTGGAGTCTTCCTACTCACCCACTTTCACCCCTTAGCAGAAAACAATCCACCCAGCTGAGAAAAACCTTAATACCTTAATACATATTTTACAATATTTAAGTTACTGTTGTAGGTTTTCATATAAAGAGACTGAAAATAAGACACACTACTGCAAACACCTATCCAAAGTCCTATCTGGTATACATCTTTCTCAAGCTGCCTCTGGTCATGACATTGGCACTGAGGCCTGACACACCATCCAAGGCCAGTCCAGGCACCTGCTCTTTTGCATATTAATAAAATAAGCTTTTACAAGAAATATATGTTAACTTTTTCAGGATCAAAGGATACAGAAGGCTATTTTGCTCCATTTTATCCTTAGGCTTCAGCAGAAGAAACCCTTCCTATAAATCTCACCCAAACAGGAAAGGTAAGTGGCCTAAAATTTTTCTAGTATTTTCAAAATGACCCAGTTACAATGGGAAATTTCTTCTTGTACTATTGTCACTAATCCCAACTCAATATCCTTTAAAGGGCAAAGATGCATGCATAAGTAAAAAGAGGACAGGTCACAATCACGCCGGGGTGGGCCTGGGGCGAGGCCCAGGTTCCCTGCACGCACCTGCACAAGCACACACAGTGTGACAGGGAGGATGTTTACGTACCATGTCCACACCACTCCAGACTTGGTGAGCGCCAGGGAGAACTGAGCTCCACACTCAATCTGGCACACCCCCTGTCCATTTAGTCTCTCAATGTTCTGGGGAATGTTACAGCCTTCACTTCCGCCCCGGCCCAATTTTCCAAAGTCACCATCACCCCAGGAAAATACCAAACCTAGGTTTAAGAATATACATATACTTCAGGCCAGCGTTTCACATCATTCCTACCCACCCAGAAGCAAAGAATCATGCCAGGCACTCACCTTCATCGGTCAGAGCCAGGGTCTGTGCGTCTCTACTCCCACATGCAACCTGGATTACTCTGTGACCGAGAAGGACTTTTACCTACTCAATTACAAATTTAAAAACAGAATCAAGCACAGGCATGGAGAAAGCAAGGGATTTTCCCACAGATAAAGCCAACCATGTACACATCTTTATGAACTTTCCTAGACTCGAAGCTTATTTTCTCTTGACATCTTCAGATGGTAAGCTTTCTGCAAGCAATAAAAATGTGTATAATCACCATTTTGGGCTTCAGCTGTGTCGTATTATCCCCATGTCCCAGCCGGCCGTACTCGCCGAGGCCCCAGGTGTACAGTTCTCCACTGGATGTGAGGGCTGCGCTGTGCGAGCTCCCACAGGCGATATCCCGGATACGCTTGGTTTTCAGGGCCTCGATCAGCCTTGGCTTGTCACAGTTCCTACAACAAGATGAAATCAGCTCCCTACAGTCAATCCATCCCTTCTTAGAGATGAAGGAAAAAAGACATCTATACTGATCCACATGTAGTCAACACAAGATCCACAGATCAACTATCAAACCTTAAAGCAGAACCGGTGAGACCAAAACACAAACAACCGTGTTAACAAAACTTTGTTTAAGATCCATTTCCATAATCTATTCTATTCTAATTTTCTGCAAAATAACTCTCAAGAGTATCAGTCAGAAACAGTTTCTTATTAGCAAATGAGACCAAAGAAAGTACCCTTACATTCTGCTGAAGTGTCCAAGTTTTCCATCGTCACCTTCGCCCCATGAAAACACTTTTCCATCGACAGTTAAAGCCGTCGCGTGCCGGCCACCTGCAACATTCAGAGATGTGCGGATTGCCAAAGGGCAGGGAACAGAAAGCCCACAGCATAGCTCCCTATTTTGCCTGGCATATAGTACACACTCAATGAGTGTGAGCTGAATAAATGAGTAACTCAACAGGATCAACAGTGGAGTTAGCAGGAAAGCTTTCTGGGACATATGTGCCAAATAAGTGAATTTTTACTAAACTACAAATTTTTAACTCTAGAAAGAATTTGCAAAGAGGCAAAATAATACTGATTATTAACGGGGTTCCTATTATGTTAAATACATGAAAAATCAAAATTTAGATGAAAAAAGTAAAAATAATTTGTGATTAGACAAAATGTAAAAATAGTGTCAATTTAAGCTTGTGAGAACTGTACCTCAACGTGAAATTATTCAATCATTTGCAATTAATGCAATATATTCACTCTTCCCAAAACACGTCAGCTTATGCTCTTTCCCCAGCATGGAATATTCTCAAAGTCCATACAACCTGCCTCAGGATTAAAGGCATGACCACTCCTATACAGTGAGTTCCTGCCAACTCCTGGGCTTTGAGAACATCACAGCAGACCCGGCTTCTCCCCCCAACCCTCATTCTCCCCCTTCCTTACCAACAGAACCCCCATGTTAAAGTGCTTAGCTAAACACCACTTCCCAGCCTCCTCTGCCCCCAAGAGATGGTAACTGAAATGAGTGGGGCTTCGGAGGGGCTCTGGAGAGGGGGCTGCGTGGGTGGGAGGGCACACTGTGTGGTGCTTGCCTCTTCTGCCAGGCCTGCCAGGCCTGGCCCTGGACTCTGGGGGCCAGAGCTAGTCTAAGACCATCTTCCCACAAAGGTGGACACAAAGGACCAGCACTCCTCATAGACACAGCCCTGCTGGTTGGACTCTGACCCCACCTCTGGACTTTTACAAAGGAGAAAAGTCAAACTCTATATTGCTTAAGCCACCATGATTTGGATTTCCTGTTATGCAGGTTACACTGAGCCCCGTTCAGCATAGGCATGAACTGAGTTAGAACTTTGTGTCTAATTCAGTTCCGTTTCTCAAAGGCCTAGCACAGTGCTTCCAAAATAAACACTCCCTACACTGAAAGAGTGATTTCATTTTCTTTTAAAGGATCTTTCTCATTACTTGGGTTCATAGATGGTTTTGGGAATCTGAAGAAAGTTATAGACTCTTTCTCAGAAAAACAGCCTACTTTTAGGTAAAGAACTTGATTTAGCAGCAATAACTAAATTCTAGACCACCTAGAGATTTACATTATCCAATTTTTATTCCTACTAAGTAAAAACTTAAGAAAGAATGTAAGGACACCAATTAGGGCTTTGGTTAACAAGGAAGCAGGAGCAAAGGCCGCTCCGCACAGGCCTGCTGGTGCTTGGCTTGTACCTGAGTGAACGGCCACCTTCTTGACCACGTAGCTGCTGAGAGCTGTGATCTGCCGTGGGATGGGCACCGTCCCGCTGGAAATGCCCAGCCCCAGCCGGCCATTCGTGGCTTCTCCACAGGCGTACACCTTCCCTTCCACAGTCACTGCAAGGAATGACAGCCAGGAGAGGACTCACTTTTCACAACATTAAAAACTTTTTTGTTTTTTGGTGCCAAGCATAATTTAAAAATTTTTAAAGATTAGAATAATCATACCTGCAAACAAACTTTTAGATCCACCAGCCACCTGTACCACATTCAAAGCTGACAGTGTCTCAGAGAACGAAGGAACCTTTATCTACAACAGAATTTTTTTAAGGAAAAAAAAAAAAAAATTTTACTTGCATGTTTAAACTTATGTTACGTTATTATATGATACAAGGAATTACAGTCATGCACTGTATAACATTTCACTCAACCACAGGCTACATATACGATGACAGTCCCAATAGGTTATAATGGAGCTGAAAAATCCCTACTGCCCAGTGGTGTCCTGGCCGTGACGACGTCACAGCACAACCTATTCCTCATTTGTCTGTGGTGATGCTGGTGTTAACAAGCCTCTGTGCTGCCAGCTACATATCAACAATCCCTAATACCCATCATGATAACAGACTACTGCTACCGGGCTATATATTCTCTCCTATACTTTCTATCATTCTTTTAGAGTGTATTCCTTCTACTTTTTTGTTTTTTAAGCTAACTGTAAAAAGCCTGTGGCTGGTGCTTCAGGAGGGATTCCAGAAGGCACTGCTGTCACAGGAACGGACAGCTAGCTCCTTTGTGGGGGTGAAAGACAGCAACACTATGATCCTAGCTAGGCTAATGTATGTGTTTAGGTCTTAGTTTTTAACAAAAAAAGTTTAAAAAGTAAAAGAATAAATGTTAAAGATAGAAAAAAGCTTACAGCATAAGAACGTAAAGAAAACATTTTGTACAGAGCTGTGTTTGTGTTTTAAGCTAAGTATTATTACAAGAGTCAGAAAGTTTTTTAAAAAGTGAAAAGTTCATAAAGTTACAAATAATTTATTATTAAAGAAAGAAAAATATTTTGTATAAGTAGCCTAAGCATATAGTGTTTCTAAAGTCTACAGTAACGTGCAGTGATGTCCTGGCCTTCACATTCACTCACCACTCTCTCACTGACTTGCCCAGAGCAACTTCCAGTCCTGCAAACTCCATTATTCATGGTAAGTGCCCTATGCAGGTGTTCCATGTTTTATATTTTACACTGTATTTTTACTGTACCTTTCCTATGTTTAAATACACACATGCCACTGAGTTACAACTGCCTACCATATTCAGTACAGTTCCATGTTGTAGCCTAGGAGCAACAGGCTATACCATATAGCCTGTGTGTGTAGTAGGCTACACCATCTACGTTTGTGTTAAGTACACTCTATCATTTTCCAACAATGGCAAAATCACCCGACAAAAACTTTCTCAGAATGCATCCCCATCATGAAGTAATGCATGACTGTACTACTACTATGTATGCTTACATTAACCAAAGGCATTGGTTATCCCTTAGAGATTCACACTAGACTATTTTAAGAATGAAATGATACAGTGTGATTTACTTTAAACCATAGTTGGGGGAATGGGAGGATAGAGACAGAAAAACATAGACAGCTGCTGGTAACTATGGAAGCTGGTACCAGGGACATGAGGGTTCATGAAGCTATTCCCTCTATTTGGGTACATCTGAACATTTCCATAGTAGAAGGTGAAAAATAAAATACAGTTGGTCCTCTGTATCCATGAATTCAACCACCCATGGATTGAAAATATTTTTTATTGCACCTGTACTAAATATGTACAGATATTTTTGTTGCCATTATTCCCTAAACAATGTAATATAACAACTATTGACATACCATTTACATTGTATTAGGTATTCTGAGTAATCTGAAGATCATATACAGTATTTGGGAGGGCGTGCATAGGTTATATGCAAATACTACACTGTTTTATATCAGGGACTTGAGCATCCACAGATCTTGGTATCCACAGGAAGTCCCGGAACAAATCCCCCACGGATACTGAGGGATGACTATGCATATAATGTAAAGATAAAAACATACACCTGTAGGCTATGCCTTATTTCAAGTCATGTCCTGCTCATTCTCTGATTCTGACTCTGACATCTCTAAGAAATCATATGCTTAAATTTCCCATTGTAGATGGATGTAATTTAATTTAAAATTCCTAGGGCCCTTTGTCTAAAAAACCTTTATGATTCCATGGGTGAAGTAGTCACTACTGCAGTGGAAGAAAGGATTTTCATCACAACTGTGGAACACTGACTCTGTCCTTGAAGTGAAAACTCCATGTAGGGCAGTGAGCAAGGTCACAGGCTCCCACCAATGGCCTGCACCTCAGGGACCCCTGGACAGCCCTGCATTCCCACAGCTGAGACACTGACAGCTCACTGCCCACTGCCCACTTCCTAAACCGAGCTCAGGTTCACTGAAACACAAATGCAATTCAAGACCGCTCCAATACAGATAAAAATTAATTGCACCTTGAAAGGAAAGAGTTCAAATGAATAAGTTCTAACTTTATTTCTCAGCTTCTCAACAGGGCAGGCAATAAAGAAAACATATGATGTGATGTCTCACAGAATACTAACAGGAAGCATAAGCTCATGTGAACACAGAGAGCGCCTCTGGGCAATGAAATTTAGAGGAATTTGCTTTGTGGCTCCTCAGCCAGGAGACACTAAGTAATATAAGGAACGCTGAATTCAACTCCAGTTCAAATGCATCATTTCTTACACCTATTCTTTTCAAAATATGGTCTTTTTCTCCTAAGCAACTCAAAATACAAATTAACGTCTCATCCAAGTACCTAGGGGATGAAGGATGTTGTGAACACAGAAGCTGTGGCACGGCTTCCCGTGCACACTTCATGGTTTACTGACAAGGTGAATGAGATCATGGCGCTCTCCACCCACAAGCCCTGCAGAAAATAAGGCAAGTGTGTATGCGCACACATGTGCATTCTGCTTGTTTCTCTGTGCTCACAAAGCCTTCTCTCTCTGTGCAAGCTACTTCACCCTGAAGAATCTCAGGCACGAAGCACCTGGAGGACAGAGACAACAACTTGCTCATCTGGGGGCCACTACGGCCTTTTTACACATTGTTTTGTTCATGATAGTCAAAAGTGTTTATTGTAGGGGAGGCAAGAGACACCTATCGATAGCCTATAATTTTCATCTATGCACTTGTCGAATCTTTTCAAAAGTTTATTTTCTAGTTTACAAGACTGCAATAAGACAATTATATCTAAAGTGAAATTTTTCAAGGAGAGACGCTTCTGAGGGGTAATTTGATAATGTCTTTTAGTTCGTGTAAAGAAACAATACAAAATATAGAGAGTAAAGTTATTATAAAAACTTCACGAGGTGTGGCTGCTGCGAGTGCCCCACCCTGCTGGGTCCCAGGGAGCAGGCCGTACCTTGGAGCCTTTCAGCCCGCCCAGCTGGTCCTTGTCATTCAGGCCCCACACAAACACCTTGGTTCTTATCGTAGCTGCTGATTCCAGCCCAGCAGCCTTCTTTCTAATGAGGCTAACCAAATGGGAAAAAAAAAAAAAGAAAAAGAGAGGTTATTCAGCATAAAACATTTAAAAAATAAAAAAAAAAGCAACCTCAAGCACTCAAAGTTTTATGGTTACTTTCAGAAACTCTTAAAATTTTGCTTTAATAGAATAAAACCTCAAACATGTACAGGCGTAAGTCCTCTGGAGGGTCAAATTTTCTAGATACCGCTATGCCACCTTCTAATACTAGCACTTAATTTCAGCTCTTATTTTTGATGGAAAACAATGATAGACTAGGCCTTCTCCTTCATCTTAAATACCAACTTGAACATGGGTGGGCATCATTCCAAGTCATGGAAACAGATGCACAGCTGCTACAAATGGCACTGTAGAGACACTGAGGAAACCTGCCCAGGAGCCACGCTGGGTCTGGCCTTGCAGCAATGTCCCCAAATCTAGACATCTGTTTGGCCAATTATCTTCCCACAGAAAGAATAAAACGGATGTGGCCAGATGACCATGGAGGTACTTTAATACAGACACATGTCCTGATGTAAAATGCTTCTCTCCTCCTTTATACCCTCTGCCCAGGACACCGGCCAGAGGCACCTGATCACTGGCCAGCTAGGCTGAAAGTCCTCATCTCCTGTCCTTCCCAGAGGGCTTGCTCCTTCCACCTTGCTCATCTATCTCCTGACCTGCCCTCGACAGGTTAGGAGTTTATTTATTTTTTGTTTGTTTTGAGACAGGGTCATGCTCTGTCACTCAGGCTGGAATGCAGTGGCATAATCCCAGTTCACTGTAGCTTCAACCTCCCAGGCTCAAGCAATCCTTCCACCTCAGCCTCCCGAACAGCTGGCAATATAGGCCTGCACCACCACGCCCAGCTAATTTTTGCATTTTTTGTAGAGACGGGGTCTCACTATATCGTCAAGGCTGGTCTTGAACTCCTGGGCTCAAGTGATCCTCCCCGCTCAGCCTCCTAAAGTGCTGGGATTACAGGTGGGAGCCACCCCACCCAGCAGGTTAGAAGTTTAATCAACAGCATCCAAAACACTCCAATTCTTGCAACTTGAAAAGAGTACACCGAACAGTGTTAGATTTTCTTGGCTGATAGTCTGATGCCAGGTGCTAAGGAATTGCTTCTTCTGTGTTTGGGGTTTTCACCTTTGTATTTGCTTTTGCTCTATTTTTATAAGCTAGGATAGATGACCAAAGGCACCAGACGGCTTCTAGACAGGTATCACGTTTTTTACACATTATATATTAATAAATATTTACTTTAAGGGTTCAAAATTTCATGTTTTGGAATAAAAGTGAAAAACTCTTTCATCTAATACAAGGCACAGGTGAGCAAGCAGAAGCACAAAATATTGAAATATCTTGTGATATATTTTTACTTAAAAATATGTATGGGAACCAGGCACGGTAGCTCACACCTGTAATCCTAGCACTTTGGGAGGTCGAGGTGGACAGATTCCTTGAGCCCAGGAGTTGGAGACCAGCCTGGGCAACATGGTGAAACCTCATTTCTACAAAAAAAAATACAAAAAATTAGCCAGGTGTGGTAGCACACACCTGTAAGCCCAGCTACTTGGGAGGCTGAGGTGGGAGAATCACTTGAACACAGGAGGCAGAGGTTGCAGTGAGCTGAGATCATACCACTGCAATCCAGCCTGGTCAACAGAGTGAGACCCTATCTCAAAATATATATATATGTTTCCCATACACACATATATATACACACATATATGTATGCATGTATATATGGGAAACCAGGACTGATATTCAAGATATTTAATGTCTGGTACCATGTAAGTATCAATCAGCCAGAGTGGAGGCCAGCTGTACATGGTCAGTGTGGGAACATCCCAGTTGGGTGCCAGCCCTGTGGGAGACTGCCTGGGCCACTGACTCATTCTGAAGTTATTAGCTAATTAATAAGATCTTACCAGAAAAAAACCCGTTACAATCAAATAGCTAGCTTTTCTTTTGACAATATATTCAATTACATAAAAATCTGATCAATGAGTAAAGCTCAAAACATTTTTGGTTATTCCACATATACAATATAAGTATTAATAATTTTATGGCCAGGCGGAGTGGCTCACGCCTGTAATCCCAGCACTTTGGGAGGCTGAGGCAGGCAGATTATGAGGTCAGGAGATTGAGACCATCCTGGCTAACATGGTAAAACCCCGTCTCTACTAAAAATACAAAAAAATTAGCCGGGCATGGCGGCGTACACCTGTAGTCCCAGCTACTCGGGAGGCTGAGGCAGGAGAATGGTGTGAACCCAGGAAGCGGAGCTTGCAATGAGCTGAGATCACGCCACTGCACTCCAGCCTAGATGACGGAGCAAGACTCCGTCTCAAAAAATAAATAAATAATAATTTTATTTGTCCAATTCATTTTAGTAGCTACTGAGTAAGAAAATGCTAATCTATAATCCTTTTATTAAACATCCCAATGACTTCCTTATTTAAGTGAACTGGTATTGTCCCTATTTAATTAATATCCATAGATGCAATCAGTTTGAACTATAGCATATAGTATAACACGCATTCTAGATAAGGTCATGTTATAGATACTATTTTCTTTTCAACTTCTACACAAAGTTTCTGAAATAAAACAGGACAGAATCCAAAGCCAAGATCACAGAGCCCTAGAATAACCTGATTTATTACCAGAGCTGCTACCCCTACTTCTGTCTATATAATGTGCTCAACAGCGGCACAGGGCAGTGCTCTGTTGTCTCCTTATGTCACATGCTGCAGAGTACTTAGAGCACAGGGTGTCTTGGTCAATAGAGTTCAGCCAGCACTGGCGGCTTGCCTCCTGTGCCTGTCTGGAGGGCCCCGGTCACACTAGCAATCCAAAGCACCTTGGAATGTTAACAACATATCCATTTATTTTGCATACCCTTTGACTTAGCAATTTCACTTTCAGCAATTTATCTAGGAAAATACAACTTCTCTGAGGACACTGCTTATCCTCCATTGTTATTATCCATTATTATCCACTGTTTGCTGCTGGGATGGTAAACAAGGCTTAGAGCAGCCCCTGCACATGCAAGTTCTAGATACGTGCCCTGGGAAATGCACAAGCATGCGAAAACTTCACAGATATCATTCTCCCCTGGTATGCTGTCTTCCCTATCAGAAACGCCCTTGCCTGTCCACTTTGTTTCAGTAATTCTGACTTCTGTACTTATGGCCTGGGGGGAAGTTTTCCTTGTCCTGACAGATCAATGCTCCAATGCAGACTCTCAAGGCTGCATGCACTTCTTCCTGCCTCTTACCAAAGCCCTAACAGCACACTGATGCATGTGTTTGTCTTATTTTATTTTGCATGTTCATCACAGTGTTCCCAGTATACATAACTGGAAATGGCCCACAGTAGGCGTTCAAAAGATGTTGAATGAATAAATACAACAGCAGTCATCATCACAGTGCTCAGACAAAATAAGGAATTGAATGAGTAAATGAGAAGAGTCATAAGATGAAATACTGCACTCAAAAATTACAGAAGACTAATCATATGGAAATTCTAGCGATGGACAATAGTGATGGTTGCACAAAAATATGAATGTACTTAATGCCACTGAACTGTACACTTAAAATGGTAAACAATATATATATTTCACCATAATAAAAAATAAATATATTTTTTAAAGTTAATGATAAAATACTTAGCAAAAAGAGCTTTAAAATATACCATACAACTTCTGTAGGACAATATATTTAGTAACAGAAAAAAAGGAAAACTACAAAGACATATACCAAAATAGTAACAGTGATATTTCAGGTAGAGATATTAAACATTTTCATTTCCCTCTTTTAATGGTATTTTTCTAAATATAATGTGTTTCTACATTAAACACTTTATTTTTAAAAAAATACAATTTTTGAAAACAACTGTAATTTACCATTTGTGTGGACATAAAATGACTCTCAGTATGAGACATATTCTAATTAAATGTTTCC
Source organism: Pongo pygmaeus (assembly GCF_028885625.2). Taxonomy (NCBI): domain Eukaryota; kingdom Metazoa; phylum Chordata; class Mammalia; order Primates; family Hominidae; genus Pongo; species Pongo pygmaeus. The sequence goes on along the minus strand of NC_072389.2, from coordinate 27,226,907 downwards.
TTTCGAAAGTGAGGATCCAGGAATGCAGCGGGAGGTAAGTGAGCACCTGTAACAAATGGCTCTCACCTTCCGCTGTTGCCTTTCTCATCCTCCTCCTCTTCATTATCTGAAGCTAAGAAAGGAACTGCAGCCAAATCTTCCTCCTCTGCACGGATCCGTCCCAGCAGGATGAGACCATGGATTTTACAATCGATTCCTGAGCTCCTGCACTGCTTTATAGCAATTTCAATATACCTGTGATACTAGACACAAAAACCATGATCTACAGACTTTGTAGAATCAAGCATATTAGATCCTCTAAGTGGAGAACGGGATGTGTGAGACACGAACATGTACACACGGTTAGAGCTCCTTTACTTCAGTTCTGGAAATACCAACTGAGTTACTCAAAGTTAATGCAGCCACATCTGAGTAATGCTTGCTTCAAAAGAAGTGATCAACTCATCAAGATGTCTACCTGAGGCATGAGACACTCACTGATTTTTTTCCTAAAATTTTTAAATAGGATAACAGCCTTACTGAATGACTGCAAACTCTTCTTAGAGCTTTCTTGAACCAAGATGCCTTAACTAAGGAAGATATTAAATGTCAGGCAGTAACAGACCTTTCATCGTTTTTAAAACATAAAACATATTTGAATATACACAAATTAGAACAAATAGTACAAAGAACTCCATGACTCCATGACCCAGCTCAACAGCTATCAACATGTGACCAATCTTGTTCAGGTATGGATTATCATTAAACAATTCTAGGCATTATGTTGTTTCAAAACTTCAGTATATATCACTGAATTAAGGAGGTTTGGGTTTTTGTTGTTGTTGTTGTTGTTGTTGTTGTTGTTTTTGAGACGGAATCTTGCTTGTTGCCCAGGCTGGAGTGCAGTGGTGCAATCTTGGCTCATTGCAACCTCTGCCTCCCGGGTTCAAGCGATTCTCCAACCTCAGCCTCCTGAGTACCTGGGACCATAGGCGCAAGCTTCTGCCACCACACCCGGCTAATTTTTTGTATTTTTAGTAGAGACAGGGTTTCACCATGTTGGCTAGGCTGGTCTTGAACTTCTGACCTCAGGTGATCCACCTGCCTCAGCCTCCAAAGTGCTGGGATTATTGGCATGAGCCACCACACCCAGCCAGAATTAAGGAATTTTTTGAGAAACATATCCACATTAGCATAGCACAAACAATAATTCCCATATCATCCAATATGCTACAGTGATCAAACTTTTCTGATCATGTCACGTCATTTTATTGTTGCCTCATTCAAATCAGAACACAAGACCCAACCTTCCTCTGTTCTGCCTTTGCCATGCATTTAGTGGAGTTGGTCTACTTGTCCTGCAAATGTCCCACACCCCATGTGGCAGACTGCATGCCTGCTGTGGTATTGACAACATTCCTCCATCCCTGTATTTCATGTGAACATAGAGGGATGTGTCTGGAAGCACACACTAACAATTACTTTTTATTGCCTAAATGACCTGCTCAAACCTCAAGATCTACCATTTCAGAGGAAATACAGCTTGACCACCACCATAGGGATGCAAAAGCCAAGTTGAGAATACGAAGAATGCTACAGGAAACAATTACTCAGTTTCTCTTTTTTTTTTCTTTAGCAAGGAAAAAAACCAAGAGTGACTTAAGTGTAGCGTAGAATGCAAACATCATCTGAATCAGAAACTGCAAAAAGACATTTACAAAATAACTAGGAAAATTTGGACACTGACTGGATATTATATAACATTAAAGAGTAATTGTTGGCTGGGCACGGTGGCTCACGCCTGTAATCCCAGCACTTTGGGAGGCCGAGGCAGGCGGATCACGAGGTCAGGAGATCGAGACCATTCTTGCTAACACGGTGAAACCCCATCTTTACTAAAAATACAAAAACAAAATTAGCCAGGCATGGTGGCAGGCGCCTATAGTCCCAGCTACTCGGGAGGCTGAGGCAGGAGAATGGAGTGAACCCGGGAGGTGGAGCTTGCAGTGAGCCGAGATCACACCACTGCACTCCAGCCCGGGTGACAGAGTGAGACTCCGTCTCAAAAAAAAGAGTACTTGTTAGAGGTGTGATAATGGTACCAGGGTTATATTTTGTTAAGCCCTGTTAGAGATGAATATTGAAGCAAGTGCTCCTGAAATAAGATCATGACTAGGACTTGCTGAGGCAGGGAAGTAAGGTGGGAGGGAGGAATTGAAACATGACTGGCAAAATGTTGATAAATGTTGAAGCTGGGTGACAGGTTTGTGAGGGTTCCAGCACACTTTCTATTTTTGTTTACATGTTAGAAAAAACCCGGCTGGGTGCGGTGCCTCATGCCTGTAAATCCCAGCAATTTGGGAGGCCAAGGTGGGCGGATCACCTGAGGTCAGGAATTTGAGACCAGCCTGGCCAACATGACAAAACCCCGTCTCTATTAAAAATACAAATATTAGCTGGGTGAGGTGGTGGGCACCTCTAATCCCAGCTACTCGGGAGGCTGCGGCAGGAGAATCACTTGAACCCAGGAGGTGGTGGTTGCGGTGAGCTGAGATCTGCCACTGCACTCCAGCCTGGGCGACAGAGCGAGGCTCAGTCTCAAAAAAAAAGAAAAGAAAATTCCCATAACAAACTATTTGTACGGCAAAGGCCATGCTTAAGATGCAGTGGCTCCACAGGAATGGACAGTCTCATTCTTTGGTCAACTGGGGGCATGCAGGTTAGGTTAGGAGTTTTCCATTTACCTGCAATGCTTTGTATTTCTCATGTACATGACATACACTAAGTATCACAGGATGAATGGTTTTGAATTGAAAATTTCTTGGATTAAAGATATCTTTTATGAATGATAATCTCAGTTATTGATTTAATTACTTAGTTACTGGTTTGGCTAAAGTAAAATTATCCTCTGAACTATATAACTAAGGCACTCTACAGGCTGTATTCGGTTACATTGCAATAAGTTACCAGTAAAATGCATTAAAACTCAAGATTAATTTTTTCAGATAAATTCAATATTATCTTTCTCTTTCATACTTTGCCAATTTCTTCACTTATTAGCACCACTGGTATTGACTATAATGAATCAGTGTATTATGAAATAGTTCAATGACATTCCAGAATAAATGGTGACTATTGTGAATGTACTACGTATTTCAAAATAGCTAAAAGAGAGGATTGTAAATGTTCTCACCACAAAAAAGTGATAAATATTTGAGGTGATGGATACATTATTTAGCATGATTTGATCATTCCACAAAGTATACATGTAACAAAACATCACAGTGTTCTCCAAAAATAAATACAAATTATTACAAATTACTATTTGGTTAAAACTAAAAGAAAACTTTTTTAAAAAATGAATGGTTAACTGCATTTAATAATTAAAAAATAAACTTATCAGTTATAAACTTTAAATGAATACAAAAATCAACTATTTGATATTTTTATCTGCTGTCATTATAATTAGTCTACACCAGACAACAGTATATATAGGTAGTACAAAAATATCTCTTTTTTTCTGTTTTTTTTTTGTTTTTTTGTTTTTTTTTTTTCAGACAGAGTCTGGCTCTGTCGCCCAGACTGGAGTCCTGGAGTGCAGTGGCACGATCTCGGCTCACTGCAAGCTCTGCCTCCTGGGTTCACACCATTCTCCTGCCTCAGCCTCCCAAGTAGCTGGGACTGCAGGCACCCACCACTACGCCCAGCTAATTTTTTGCATTTTTTTTTTTTCAGTAGAGACAGGGTTTCACTGTGTCAGCCAGGATGGTCTCGATCTCCTGACCTTGTGATCTGCCTGCCTCGGCCTCCCAGAGTGCTGGGATTACAGGCGTGAGCCACCGCGCCCGGCCAACAAAAATATCTTAATTTGTCTTATTTTACATATATTTAATGTATTAAAAATCATGCTGACATCCTATGTGGAAAGGTTTACTGAAAATTTGACAGACAGAGAGAGAGAATCGCTGATCTGTAGTATGTGGGTACTGTTTAAAAGAACCTTCACTGATTCTTTCAAACTTTTCCAGAGATAAACTTAGACTCATTTTGAAAGTTGCCTTATTACCAAAAAATTGCCACTCCGTGACAAGTTCAGCGCTTGACGCCAACAGGTGTAACAACAAAAAAGCAACTTCAGCGTCACATATATGGTCAGGAAAACCACCAGAAACTAAGAGATATTTAATGAAAACCGAAGTGTTCAGATGCAATCAGCAACCTGAAATGCCTGATGACAACTTTTGCTAGGAGCACTTACCTAGTGCTCCTTGGTACCTAGCACTTACCTAGTGCTCCTTTGGTACCTCTGATACCAAAGAGAGTGAGAATGAAATTTATTTTGTTTCCTTTTCAAGCTGATCTGATAAGCAGCAAATTCAAGTTGTATAAAATAAGTTGTATCTTTTAAAGTGTCAAAATTTAAAACAGATAAAATCAATTATTTAAAGGGGGAAAAACTGGGCTCAACGCTAGTAAAGAAATGGCCAAGTCACCTCCCTTGTCATCTGTAAGTCATCCAAATGGAACACTAGCATAGCTACTTACCTCTGTGCAGTCATTCAGAAGGGGCACTGTGGTGTCAGAAGGGTTAATATTGATTGTCTTTAGTTCAATAAGGTTATTCAGGGAATTTCCACCTAGGAAAAAATGGGTAAAGAATCAAACAAAGGCGTTTTTATTATAGAAGGTACTTCTTTTTAGGTAAACTAACTGAATTACCTGACACTATAACCAGGGATGGCATGTAGCTACTGTCAGCAGGATCTACGATCATTTTTAATCTATGAACAAGAACATCTGGGAAAATCTCCAAACGAATCCAGTGCTTTAGAAAAACAAGGACAAAAATCACATTCTCAGTTAGCAAAATTCAGCTATATTTTAGCTACTACAATAGTATCATTGAAGCTTGAATCTACATGAGATTTTTTCAATATAAAATGTAGCATGAGAGAGAATTTTCCCTCACCCTGGCAGCAACAAGAATATTCTACCCCATTCTTTGATCGTTAGAGAGAAGTCTCACTCTAAGCCCCAGAAACCATGTATCTATATACTCCTGGCCTAGGGTGGTCCTTTCACCCACCAAGTGAGTGACAGAAAACACTAGAGTCGAGATGGAGAAAAGCCCTGTCCTAAAGTCTGACCTGTGTGCCCACGAGGTGCCCCCACGCGTTGGTGTAATCACAACAGCACTCCAATGTGCAACACAAATTTGCTAGACTATACTAGAAAAACTTCTAACCAGAAGCAAATCTGAATTCATACATTTTATGCAGGAGAGGAGGAGAAAAAGCCTGACCACATCCTCTATCAAGTGCTCAGTTAGATAAAATCTATTACTCATATTGTTTAAAATCTCTGACAATAAAATTGGATGGTATAAAACTCTGTAACTTTGAAATAACTTATAAATTAAAACATAACGTGAGTACTGACAGGTGCTATCAGCAAAACTTTGCAGGCTGCTCAAAGTTCATTTTGAAAATGTACAAGGCAAACCCATCTGTGTGAAAGTGCCCGCTGCTGTGCCCTATCAGACGCTACCTTCCCTTGCGACCCCGATGACTGCCAGCAGGGCTCGCTGCCGTCAATGAGACGGGATGCCTGGTTCACGGAGGATGACACGTTCAGGCTCTTCACCATGCGGGACCAGCTGTCCAGCAGCATGCCTGGCTGGCTGCTGTGGCAACGCTTCAGCTGTTTTCCAGAACGGCCACAAAATACCGCAGACTGACCTATTTAATGATAGTCAAAAAGAGAATTAACCCTTGCTGAACTGGGGAGAAACATCATGATCAAGAATATTACATAGTAAGGAGCTTCTTAAAGAAAAATAGAGTCTCAAACTGAAAGGAGCTAATAAATGCCACAAATGGCTTCCCTAGTCAAGATATAATTACGCCAATTTATGAGATGAAGTCCACATAATGCTATGATTTATTCTACTAAAATCTCCCAGGGAACAACAGCAGATTAATATATTTCCAAACAAAACAAAATAAGCTGTGGGAAAAGTTCAATAACAGCACTCACAAAAACCATTCTTATTAAAAATGCTTTTATAAATACAAGGCAAAAAGTAAACTGTAAAGTGCTTCCACTTCCATTAATGGCAAATCTGGAATTCAACTGGCATTCCCCATCGAGGACAACTAGTAAAGCCAGACAAAACACTCAAAAATAAATAAATCCTCTTCAAACTATCAGAATTCAGGAGATAATAAGGAATTACAAGGTCAGAACCGCAGGAAGACCCGAGGCAAATGGAGGTGTCAAGATGACACACACCACGGATCAGAGGCTGCTGTTCCCCGATGGCATCTCCAGGTTCCAAGCAAAGTCCCTGAGATGACACATAGCATTTTGAGAGCCTCGTAAAGGGAAGGGAAACGAATGGGGTCCAGAAAGACCAGGAAGGCTGAGGATGCTACAGAAATACAACCCACACTTGGAACCCCAACAGGAAATACCCCAAAAGTCAGAGTGAACTACGAAGGGTCTTTGGGTTTCCCCTTTTTTTTTTCCAACAGACTGCACCTCAGCATAAAATCATCTCAATCAATGAATGCTGATTAAGGTGAGCCCAGATAGTCACAAACCTTTACCAAGTACCTCGCAGAAGAACCTTCTCTCCTCCATTCCTTGGAGAACAATAACATCTTAGCCTCAAATTGAGTCAAGAAATAACTTTTTAAATACAACGTCCAGTACATAATGACACATGAAGAGGCAAGAAAATATGACTAAAAATTACCAGAAATGATAGGATAGAAACAGACCCACAAGGGCTCCATATATTGGAGTTAGAAGACAGATTTTAATATAATAACTATGCTTACTGTGTTCAAAAAGATAATATTTCAGCAGAGAACCAAAAACTACGGAAAATAAAATAAAAAGACTAGAACTGATAAATCCAATAATTAAAATTAAGAACTTAATGAGTAAGTTTAGAACACACTGAACTCAGCTGAAGAGAAAGTAAAATATCTGGAATGAAGAACTGAGGAGCAAAAGTTTAGAAAACATAATAAGAAGGTAAAACATCTGCAGGACAGAGGTTAGGCCTAACACAAGTTAAAGAAGAGTCCCCCAAAAAAGATAGAAAACAGAGCAGAGGCAACATGTGAAGAAATACTGAAAGACAGAATTTTCCAAAACAGACAGCAGGTATCATGCCCCAGAAGCCCTACCAACCCCAAGACAGATAAACATCTCCATACACATGTAAAACCTGTGCAAGATGAAAACAAAAAGACTCTCTGAAAAGCAGACAAAGGAAAAATAAAATGAACCACAATTAGACTTCCATCCAACTTCAGGAGAAATAATATAAACCAAATTGCAATGGAATACTATTTTTAAAGTGCTGAAAGAAAACACCTAGCAAAAAGACTTCTCAAAAATAAAGGAGAAATAAAGACATTTTCAGACATACAAAACTAGATAATTTGTAACCCACAAAGACACATTTTTAAAAATATTAAGGGGTATCTTCAGGCAGGAGAAAAACAGTATAGATGGAAAATTAGAGAGGAAGAAAAAAGTAGAGAGAAATTACAAAGTATGCAGAAAAATCTAAATGAATATTGACTACATAAAAATCATCACATGCCCCACATGTATTGTTTGATCCTTTGACCTTTTTTTTTGAGACGGAATCTCCCTCTGTCGACCAGGCTGGAGTGCAGTGGCACGATCTCGGCTCACTGCAAGCTCCACCTCCTGGGTTCACGCCATTCTCCCACCTCAGCCTCCCAAGTAGCTGGGACTACAGGCGCCCACCACCACGCCCGGCTAATTTTTTGTATTTTTCGTAGAGATGGGGTTTCACCGTGTTAGCCAGGATGGTCTTGATCTCCTGACCTCGTGATCCACCCGCCTCGGCCTCCCAAAGTGCTGGGATTACAGGTGTGGATCACAAGGTCAGGAGATCGAGACCATCCTGGCTAACACGGTGAAACCCCATCGCTACTAAAAATACAAAAAATTAGCCGGGCGTGGTGGCGGGCGCCTGTAGTCCCAGCTACTCGGGAGGCTGAAGCAGAAGAATGGCGTGAACCTGGGAAGCACAGCTTGCAGTGAGCCAAGATCACACGCCACTGCACTCCAGCCTGAGCGACAGACCAAGACTCTGTCTCAAAAAAAAAAAAAAAAAAAACAGGCATGAGCCACTGTGCCTGGCCGATCCTTTGACATTTTTTGAAACTTCTATTTGAGCATATGACCCACTTAGCATATGACTGGATTTTATGAACATTTTCTGTGTGCATAAAAGAATGTCTTCTATAGTACTGTTAGATATGTATTTATATAAAATGTATAAAATTTTGGCTGGACGTGGTGGCTCATGCATGTTGTATTTATATAAAATGTATAAAATTTTGGCTGGACGCGGTGGCTCATGCATGTAACTCCAGCACTTTGGGAGACTGAGGTGGATGGATCAACTGAGGTCAGGAGTTCAAGAGCAGCCTGGCCAACATGGTGAAATCTCACCTCTACTAAAAATACAAAAATTAGCCAGGCATGCTGGTGGGAGCCTGTAATCCCAGCTACTCGGGAGGCTGATGCAGTAGAATCACTTGAGCACGGGAGGTGTCAGTTGCAGTGAGCCAGGATCGCGCCACTGCACTCCAGCCTGGGCAACAGAGTGAGACTCCATCTCAAAAAAAAAAAAAAATTAAAATATGTTAAGAACATATAAATCAGAATGAAGATAAATGATCTTAAAGAGAACTAAGGTTTTTGCATTGTTTAGGAGGAGAATATACTAAATAATAATAGATTTAAATGAGTCAAAAATAGATGTTATAATTAATATCTTCGGTAACCAATAAAACTAAAAATGTATATAACATATACACTCCTTATAGACAGAGTGAGACTCTGTCTCAAAAAAATAATAATTAAAAAAAAATAGAAAAGTTAGCTGAGCGTGGTGGCTCAGGCTTGTAATCCCAGCTACTCAGGAGGCTGAGACAGGAGAATTGCTTGACGCCAGGGGGCGGAGGTTGCACTGAGCCAAGATCGCGCCACTGCACTCCAGCCTGGGCGACAGAGTGAGACTCTCTCTCACAAAGAAAAGTGATATATGCATACAGTGGAATATCATTCAGCCATTAAAAAGGATGACGTTCTGACACATGCTACAATATGGATGAAGCTTGAAGACATTATGCTAAACACAAAAGGATAAATCTTACATGGTTCCATCTAGATGAGGTATCTGGAGTGGTCATATTCATAGAGACCAAGGTTAGATTCAAGGTTACCAGGGTTGGGGTAGGGAGAAGTAGGGCAGTTAAACTGCTTAATGAGTACAGAGTTTCTGATTGGAGTGGTGAAAAGTTTTGGTAAGAGACAGTTGTGATGGTTGTGCAACACCGTACTTAAGGTACTTAATACCCTGAATTATAAACTTAGAAAATGATTAAGTGGCTAATTTTAAGTTATATATATTTTGCCACAATGAAAAATACAATAAAAGGTATATAAATTAAAAACCTCACTCTCCACCTAACCAATTCCACATGCCATGCAACTAAACACTTACTAGTTTCTTGAGATTCTTTTAATGTTCTTTATGGAAAAACAAGCAAACAAGCCTAGTTATTCTAATTCTTCCCCGATACCCCATCCTGATTTTTTTAAAAAGCCAGCCAGTCATCAGTGGGTAGGACCGTCGCTTCCGTTTCACTGTACTCACTCTACAGAATTACCATATACATAGGAACCTTAAAATAACAAATTCCAATACACTGTGGTCCACAGTAAGTATTTCATTAATCTATGGTGGAAGAGAGAATATAAACATTCTGCCATACCTGGTTCATTTATTCTGCCAAATGTATGCCTGGTATTGTGTTTTTTGGTCTTGAAACACGTTTCACAAAAGTCAAAGTCATCACAGTTTCTGCATTTGAATCTGGATCCATTGATAGGAAACATCTGACATCCATCACACCTATTTGTAAAATAGCAACTGAGTTAAGAAAGGTCATTTATTAAACTTAATTCAACAGAAAACCATTCGTCCCAAAGCACATCTAGCAATCATAAAAATAACTCACGTAACCCCAGGATGAATACTGGGCACCAACTCCATTTCTGATAGCAACCCAGTCCAGTGAGACTGCTGGGGAAAGTCGACAATGATATCTTTTCCATTGGCACTGAAAGCTAGGACAGAACACAAATCACCTGATCCATCTTCCTCTTCACCAATAAAAACCTGAACTTAAAACTGCACCTAGCCATGTCATACTACATTGTAGTTATTTGTATTTTACAAAGAGTCTATCTTTTAGAGACAGGTACTAAAATACTTATGGATGAAATAATACATGATGTCAGCGCCTGGTTTCAAAATAATCACAAGAAGGGAGCATGGATAATTTTGGCCGTGAGGCGACAATCGTTAAAGCCAGGTAATGAGCACATGGAGGTTCATTGTAAACTACATTCCTTACTTTTGCATTAGGTTTAAAATAGGACATTTTGGTTTTTAATTACACCAAGTCAACAATTCCATATAATAGCTTTGGTATCTCAGGGAATAAAAACCACATTAATAACTTGAAGACTTCTTTTGTCCTTTGATAAGGGCAACGTGTCACTCAAAACAAAGAAACCAAATTCTTATTTTTAAAATTTGTCTTGTTTTGATTTGCAAATATTTTAACAATCTCTTAAGCAAAGAAAAATGTTTAAAGTAAAATATTAAATAATCCATTTGTTCTTATGTAACATGAGAAGCTCTAAGAACCTCTCACCACTGGGGAACCACCACCAACTGTGGCCATTTTCTAAGCGATTTGATGAAAAGAGAGGCTTCCACAAGGTTCAAACAAACAATCTCTTTATGGCATCAAGAGTTTATAAAACTATACACATACTTATTTCCCATGCAACTGTTAAAACAGACATAGTATACCTTTCAAAATGTGCCACGGATTTGATTTGGAATCTCAATAGTATCATATTAAATATCATCTGAGAATTGTTTCCAGTTCCTAATTCCCATCATTAGCATATTTCCATTTCTTAAATTCAGTCCTAAATTTTTATACAGCATGAAAAAGAGAGCCAGGCATGGTGGCTCACGCCTGTAATCCCAACACTTTGGGAGGCCGACGCGGGCGGATCAATAGGTGAGGAGTTCGAGACCAGCCTGGCCAACATGGTGAAACCCCATCTCTACCAAAAATACAAAAATTATCCAGGTATGGTGGTGGGCACCTGTAATCCCAGCTACTCTGGAGGCTGAGACCGGAGAATTGCTTAAACCCGGGGGTGGAGGTTGCAGTGAGCCGAGATGGCGCCACTGCACTCCAGCCTGGTCAGGGCAGGAGACAGAAAAAGCAGTCCTGACAGTCAGGAGCTGGCCTGTTAATGTCAGTGTTAGGCCATTTCACAGAACAACTGACAGGACAAGTTGACAGAACACGAACATCAGGTAAGGCCACTCTGTGACTGATGAATCAAGGCACAACCAAAACCTCTCCTTAACCATGTGTGATTAAAGTTGAGTCTGATCCAAACCACAAACAACCACACAGTCCCCTATCCTGGTGATATGAATGACTGCTTCCTTACCAATCATGACGTTAGCATGGCTCTGTTCTTTCTGCCTGCCAGGTAAATTTATTAAGACATCCTGTCTTAGAATTACCCCTGCTTTCTCGACCCCTCCCACAAATACCCAACATAAACTTCATTAGTCCTCGCTCACTCCCTCTGATGGAGACACACATTCCCCAGGGTGTGTGTTCTCCTGCACTGCAATGAGTTAACATTAATAAATCTGATTGTTTCACTGCAAGCAAAGGAACACTCTATCTCTGTCTTCACACTTGTTTTCTTTTTTGTGTGCTTGAACAAAAAGAAATACTAAGTACACATGCGTTAATGAAAAGTTAACATCAGGAATTTTATTACCCAGATAATATTACCTTTCACAACCCCCACACTCTGATGAGTCACAGATCCCCATTTGTATTTTGGTGTGGTGACAGAGGCTTTGACCCGCACTTTATCACCAATCTTGATGTGAGAAGAAGAACTTGGTGGAGGATAGCCTACAGATTTCAATAACAAATCATTATAATCAGTATTCATTTACGGGAATTCTGTCTCTAAGAAAAAGCAAAAGCACTGAACAAAGAATGTGCTCACCTATAAGTTCCACATGAATGTACCTAACCCAGTAGGTGCCCCCTTTCTGCTGCCAGTCACACTGCACATTGAGATCATGCAACCCATCTCTGTCCAGCTTGATGACTTTGCCAACATCACCTTCGCACACTTCTTCGTATGCTCGGCAGCATCTAACCATCATTCCCACCTAGAATTAAAATGAAATTGGAGATCCAGTCCATCATGTACACAGGTGAAATGAGCCATGGTAAGTAGTATTACTCTACTCTTAATAAAGAATTTTGACTGGGCACAGTGGCTCACGTCTGTAATCCTAGCACTTTCGGAGGCTGAGGCGGGAGGATCGCTTGAGCTCAGGTGTTTGAGACAAACCTGGGCAACATGGCGAAACCCCACCTCTACCAAAAATACAAAAATTAGCCAGACGTCGTGGTGCATGCCTGTGGTCCCAGCTACTCGGGAGACTGAGTTGAGAGGATTGCTTGAGCCTGGAACGTGGAGGTTACAATGAGCCAAGATCACACCACTGCACTCCAGCCTGAGTGACAAAGTGAGACCCCATCTCAAAAAAAAAAAAAAAAAAAAAAAAAGAATTTCATCTGGCACCCAGAGTGCATTCTAAGTATTATTTAATGCTAAAGGGAACAGAAACTCTTTAGAACACTGTCTGGCTTTGTGTCTCAGGCAGGAAATATACAGGAAGAGCCTGGATCAACTTGTGTCATAAAGGAAGGGAGCTTTCAAAGATTACTGGGTTCACTCAAAAGGATTCCCTGATCATCAAAAACATAACAGTGGAAACATCACATCCTAAAAGCCAATGGATTGGTCATCATGATAATAAGGAAAACAAAGCTTCCTGGTCATCTTTATACATATCAGAACACCAATGCATCATTCTGAAAACTGATAAAGTCTCCCTGTATTATCAAGAGTAACCAAGATTAATAACAAAGCTTTTTTTCACAGAGGAGAATTCCAGCTAACAAACTCAGAAAAGATGAAGTTAGAAAATTACTATGGTGCAGCCCCTAATGATAGGTCTAGGTGATGACACTAATGCCTGCTGGAGCTATGGGATGGACAGTTAATACAGAATGCTGTCAAGGAAGGAGCAGGCTGACAAGACCTAACCCACCCAAACCTGCTTGCCTGTTGAGATGGGGCCGGAGGGAGTACATGCCTATGAAGCTTCCTGCCTGAGATTCAGCCTGGTCCAATCACCCTCCAACCCTAACTCCTACTGTATTGGAGAAACAGGGAGAGAGGAAGATGTTAGCCACAAGGAAGCCACCATCAAATGCAGACTGTAAGACATTTGGAGGACATGGTTTCAGCCACAAATAAACAGCATGAAAGGAGAGGACGAGGGAAGGAGGGTTATCATGAATGTTTGTGTCCCCCCCCACCCCAAAAATTCATGAAGTCCCAACTCCTAATGTGGCAGCATTAGGAGATGGGGCCTCTAAGGAAGTCATTAAGGTAAAATCAGGTCATAAGAGTGGGCCTCTGCCACAACAGGATTAGGGTCTTTATAAGAAGAGACTCCAGGATGGGCATGGTGGCTCACGCCTATAATCCCAGCACTTTGGGAGGCCAAGGCAGGCGGATCACCTGAGGTCAGGAGTTCGAGACCAGCCTGACCAAAATGGAGAAACCCTGTCTCTACTAAAAATATAAAATTAACCAGGCATGTGGTGCATGTCTGTAATCCCAGCTACTCGGGAGGCTGAGGCAGGAGAATCACTTGAACCCGGGAGGCAGAGGTTGTAGTGAGAGATCACGCCACTGCACTCCAGCCTGGGCAGTAGAGCGAGACTCTGCCTCAAAAAAAAAAAAAAAAAAAAAAGGCAGCCACCTGCAAGCCAGGAAGAGGGCCATCACCAGAAACCAGCCAAGCTGGCACCTTGATATTGGATTTCCAGCCTCCAGAACCATGAGAAATAAATGTCTGTTGTTGAAGCTGCCAGTCTATGGTACTGTGTTATAGCCAACTGAGCTAAGACAAGGGGGAACCACTTTAGGTTGAAATAGACTTCAAAGATTCATCAACCAAATGTAGATAAGGCATACAATCTTGGTTGTATCCAAATTCAAAAACTAACCATTAAAGCCATTTCCGAGAAAACTGGAAAACTACAAGCAAGCGTTAGATATAAGATATTAAGGAATTATTATTTATTTTGTTAGGTAAAGCTGGTAAACAGAAATGTCATTATGTTAAGATTCTTTATTAGTGATACACACTGACATACACACAGGTGAAATGAGATGGATTTGGGGGATTTTCTCTAAAATATACTAAAACAAGAAAATTAGGACAAGAAATGATTTAAAGTAGATAAAGGACTATATAAAACATAATTAGATTTTTAAAGTTTGATGGCAATGAGAAATGAGAATTACATAAGAAAAACAAGGAAAGGTATGTAGGAAGTGTCACAAGTGGGACTAGCAGAAAACAGCCATCTCTGCGCCATGTCCACCGTGGACAGGCCACTTGCGCTCTCCGGCTGCCCCCGAGCCCATCTGCCCCTCTGTCCTCTGGCTACACCGGGGCAGCCACAGCAGCCTCTGTCTGAGTGCCCATCCTGCTGAGCCACCCTTCCCACCCTGTAGGCTTTGCACCCATCTCACCTTCTCATTGCAGCCCCACATCCCTGGATTGTGCCCTCACTCCCACCCCTTTACTGTAGTGTGCTCTTTCTCATTCCAGGGTACACAGCACCCTCTAGCGTACCATGAGCTCATGATCAGGTATGTCTTCCAGCACCAGAAGGCAGGCTCCCTGAGGGCACGGGCCTCTGTCCACTGATGTTTGGCATATAGGACATACTCAAATATTTGCTGAGTGAAAAACGGATCGAGGTTCCAGCTTAAGACGATTACTCACCTGAATATTCTCTCTCACATATACAGCATAATCATCATTACTCAAGAAATCAGCTCGTTTTTTGTAGGTCTGGCTCTCCGTCACAACAGCACCAGTAGACTACAAGAAATAAATACATTCAAAGAAAAAGACAGGAGAAAGCGATAAACCTACTCAAAAAGAAATAAGTCTGTGAAATCTATAATATTAAAAAGTAGAGGATGAAATCCTTTATTTTCCCTATAAAAAATCTTCATTTAAAAAAGACTAATAGCAGTAGCATAGTAGGCAGAAATGAATCTCAAAAGCTACAAGTATACAAAATTTCCAAGGCACTTGCAAATTAATCCTATGAACAATTTACTCAGGTCAGAAACCGATGTGTCAAAACATGGTATTTGAATAAAATATCTTCTAATGGCTACCGAAGATCATTAGATGTTTGAACAAGGGTCTGTTCTAAAGCTAAAAGTAATTATGATATAGAAACCCAATCATCTCTTCAGTAGTGAAACACAGCTTTGTTCTGTGCCCGGCAATACCACAGGCTGGTTTTATGGAACAGTCCACAGTAGACATAGTTAGTTCTTTCAAGGGACAGAGAAAGCCAAGGTGTAAGACTGTCAGAGCGCTAGACAGACAGCGGCCCAGGTGCGGGCGGTCACATGGGAGGCACTGACCATGGAGTAGGTGGCATCATCCATGTCCTCCACCACTTCCTCATCAGAATACTCGTCGGACACTGTGTCTGCATCTGAGAGCTCCGTGACCTGGACGTCGGAGTGGTCCAGCAGCCACCCGACCAAGGCTTCTACACCTAAGAGAGACACACACAGCACACCGGCCACCGTGAGTCAACAGCCCTGAAGCGGGAAACCACATACACACAAGCAGAGGCCAGGAAAATGAAGTACCAGGCAAGCCAGACGCATTCCCGGAAGCCCCAGTGAGAGACTTCAGGGCAAACTCGATGTTCCTTCTGGGAAATCCCATCTCCATGAGCTGCACCACAATCGGCAGAGCGGGAACGGGCGACTGCTTGCGCCTCTTCACTCTGGCAGGGCGGATGTGCTGCACGGCGACAGGTGTGGTGGCCTCACTGGAGCTGCAATCTTCAAATCCTGGGCTGGAAGGGTGAGTGGACTCCACAGCCAAGCACTGGCACACGGCCAGTGCGGCAGCCTGGGCAGACAAGAGGGTCCTGGGAGGTTTGGGAAGTACCCTCGGCTAGCTTACACAGTCTAGGAACACGGGGGTGATGGCCTTCTACTGCGAACTGCAGTACGCAAGTCTAGAAAGCCCGCATTCACGTGCGTGTTTTTCAATGAGTTCCTAAAACATGTTAGAAAATGACAAAGCCAAGTTTCGCGGTTTAATGCAGAGAAAATACTTGGTGGTAAAATAACTTTCCTGTTTCAGCAGACAGAGAGCCTACTAAATTAGCCAAGTATCAATGTCCATTAAGGAAAACTTCATTACAGCCCTAAGCGAGCAGTCACAGGGGCTTGAGGGAGCAGGGAGAAAGGCATTCCCCCTGCCTTAATCAGGCACTGTGGTGGGGGCCACAGGCACCTGTGTTTTAGACAGGCCAGAAATGACACAGGACTCTCATGTACCATTAAACCAACCCTCAACTATTCAAGGGTTAAATAACCACAGTGAGGTTAAACAAGGTATTAAAAAGTAAGAGAAATAAAAGAGTATTAGTTGGGAAACACACTGCAATTAATCAGTGAACATCTAAACTGCCAGTCTCTGCAGCTGGGAACTCCCCACCTACAGCACAAAGAGCACTTCCCTGATCTGTCTGCAACTCCCTGGTCCTCCTCCCCACCTGCTCTCATAGCACTGACTTGCTATTTTGTTAAACTGAGCATGTGAGGAAGGAATCAGGAAGAAACCGAGGACATTGTGGAGCCCCCCAGTGCTCAGGAAGTATCAAAGCCTAGGGTTTTGCAGCGAAGTCTGGGTAACTTGGAAGTGACAGGTTTCATCCTAAAAGTTTAAAATTCAGAGCCAGATTGAGCCAAGAGTTCTGGTTCTGATAATGGGGAGTTAGGGTGCATTGGACTAACCCTTGGCTGATAATAATCATGAACTCTGGATAAAATATTTTTAAAAACTGCTTGAGGGCACTGGAGAACAGCTGACGCAATCAGCAATAAAACGAGCACAACCCCTGACCCCGAGAAGCCTGCAGGCAAGACGCACATTAACCACAGACAGCGCACCTTCCTGCTCTGCAGGGGCTGGGGTCCGGGCCTGCCAGAGCAACCAGAATGCAAGGGAAAGCCCACCTGAGAAAGAAACCACAGAGAAGCCTGCAGGCAAGACGCACATTAACCACAGACAGCGCACCTTCCCGCTCTGCAGGGGCTGGGGTCCAGGCCTGCCAGAGCAACCAGAATGCAAGGGAAAGCCCGCCTGAGAAAGAAACCACAGAGAAGCCTGCAGGCAAGACGCACATTAACCACAGACGGCGCACCTTCCCGCTCTGCAGGGGCTGGGGTCCAGGCCTGCCAGAGCAACCAGAATGCAAGGGAAAGCCCGCCTGAGAAGGAAACCACAGAGAAGCCTGCAGGCAAGACGCACATTAACCACAGACAGCGCACCTTCCCGCTCTGCAGGGGCTGGGGTCCAGGCCTGCCAGAGGAACCAGAATGCAAGGGAAAGCCCGCCTGAGAAGGAAACCACAGAGAAGCCTGCAGGCAAGACGCACATTAACCACAGACAGCGCACCTTCCTGCACTGCAAGGGCTGGGGTCCCGGCCTGACAGAGCAACCAGAATGCCAGGGAAAGCCCACCTGAGAAAGAAACCACAGAGGGAAAACCACGAAATGTGTGGACAGACTACCCGCAAATCTACAGCTGAATCTAAACTGAAGCACCACTGAAGAGCCTGGGCTCGGCACAAAGGGACCGCTGGAAGGCTGCAGGGGCTCCCCAGCTGCCCAGGGCCAGGACAGCATCTGAGGCTCAAGCTCAACCAACCAGAGGTGGGGAGGAGAATGTCAAGGCTTCCAGTGACGCCCAGAAGAGATTCTAAATCCTTAATAAAAAATCATTAGAAAGCCTGGCACCAAGCCACCTCAGGATCAAGGAGGACTGCCAGGTACTGAACTGCCTGTGAGAAGAGAACTCCCCGTTCTCCAGAGGAGGCAGAACCCAGAGCCAATACAATGTAACATCCAAAGAATCCAGAATGAAATAAAAATTCTCACATATGTGAAGGACAACAACCAATAACTGACAATAATCAAGGAATAAAAACTGCAAAGAGCAGCAGACCAACAGGTGGGCAGATGTTAGAATTAGCAAACAAGAAATTCAACATAACTATCAGAAATATGTTTTAAAATGTACAGTAAAAGATAGATTTGGCCGGGCACGGTAGCTCACACCTGTAATTCCAGCACTTTGGGAGCCCGAGACAGGCGGATCATGAGGTCAGGAGTTCGAGACCAGCCTGGCCAACATGGTAAAATCCCATCTCTACTAAATATACAAAAATTAGCCAGGCGTGGTGGCAGGCACCTGTAGTCCTAGCTACTCGGGAGGCTTAGGCAGGAGAATCACTTGAACCCGGGAGTCAGAGGTTGCAGTGAGCTGAGATCGCGCCACTGCACTCCAGCCTGGTGACAGAGCGAGACTCCGTCAAAAAAAAAAAAAAAAAGATAGACTTAAGGGATGAAGAAAGGAACTGTCAGAAGAGATATAAAACTATTAAATGAGAGCCAAATGGAAATAAGAGATGTGAAAAATATAAAATAAAGTATGTCTTGGATGGACATAACAACAGATTAGGCCCAACAAAGCAAAGCATCTTGACCTTTCAAACAGATCAAGACAAACTAAATCAAGCTACTAACAAGGAGAAGAAAGACTTTCTGTTAAAATCGTAAAAGGAAACTCACTAACAGTGTAACAGATGTATAATAGTATTTCCAGAAAAGAACAAAAAGAGCAAGGCAGGGGGAAAAAACAATAGTCAAAAGTTTCCAGATTGGTAGGGGAACAAAAATCAAGCCAAAGATGCAAGCAGCTTCAGCAAATTTCAAGGAGGACAGTGGGGTGGGCGGGGTGGGCCACCATTGCATACATGAGCCCAGCTTAGGGAAACTGCAGAA
The DNA here is from genome assembly GCF_028885625.2 of Pongo pygmaeus. Lineage (NCBI taxonomy): Eukaryota > Metazoa > Chordata > Mammalia > Primates > Hominidae > Pongo > Pongo pygmaeus. The sequence continues at coordinate 27,207,766 of NC_072389.2, read as the reverse complement.
AACCAAAGAACAGAAAACACAAAAAGCAACCACAGAAAAAAGACATTTCATACAAAAAAAGAGATAAGACAACGACTCTCCATCGGAATCCATGCAGACAAAACAGCGGAAGGTCTCTTTTTGTACAACAGTCCCTCTCAGTTCCTGAAGGACAATTCTACATGGCCTTCCAGGTGTTCACACTCGGCATCCCCCAGCATGACTGCAGGCTGTGCACCACCCCACATGCTCTCAAGTTGCTCAGCGTCTTCTTTTGATCTCTGCCAGGGAGACTGGAAACACAACCAGGCCCTTTAAAATGAACCTTCACCTCAGAGGTTCCCAGACCTGAGAAGAAGCCGGAGTTCAGAAGAGCTCATGGCCAACCTCCACCTCCTCCCTTCCTGCCCACACCCATTTCTTGCTTTCTCCCTTTGCACCCCCCCATCTTTCCAGCTCGTTCTAGGACTGGCGGAGGCCTCCCACCTGTCCAAGGCAGTGGCTGCCTCATCTGGACTCTTGCTCCCAGAAGGGCCCTGCTATCTGAGGGTTTCTGTTAGGGTAATTTCTGACTGCCAAACTGAGTACTGACAGTTTTATTTTTGTCTCTGATATTTTGTCCAGATTTTTAATGTATTACACAGCAAGAAAGATTCTGGAACGAACATCTCTAATCCTCTATGTCACCAGCCATGAAAGCTCCCATCCCTCTTACACTCAATCACGTCGCCTCTTCTATGGGAACGTCCTGTAGCCCTGACCGTGTGCCTTGCTGCTGCCCTCACCTGCTCCATAGCATGGGGAGAGCTGAGAGGCTGGTGGCACCAAAGCACCCCCAAAGAGGCTCCTGAGTGAATGAAACAAACAGGTGCCAGAGTCCTGACGAGCCTCTTTGAATAATTCTACTTCCTGGAAAAAGATCCCTTCATGAAGATGTGAGCATTTAACCCATGCTGCATCTAGTTAATATTTCTTAACAATTTACACAAATCCAAAATTAGGTTAAACTTCAACCCTCTCAGTCTTTAGTATTATAATGTTCTGCAGACTATGCACAAACATGGTTAAACCCCAATGAATCATTAGAATTATTTGCATACTATCATTTAAAATTCAGAAAAGATCCTTAAGAAAATATACATCTAGAAAAAAATTGTTCACAATTTAGTACTGTGGATTAAAAACTGTCAAGGCTGCATGGCTGTACCTCAAGTTCCTGTTTATCAAATATGGCCTTCACAGGGGACGGCTGGGTGGCCGAGGCCAGCAGCTGCTGCAAGAGGATCATGGGGGGCTGCGGCCCTTCAGGAGACATGTCCCCAAGGTCAGGTGATACCACTGCTCCATCATCTGAATTTAAAAACAAAATATGTGTAAGATTCTATTCTCAACTGCGAACACCACTTTACTATTAAAGAAAATGCATTGAGCATGTTAAATCAGGTATGACTTCTGCCTCATTATGTGATGGAAAACCAAAATCTTCAAGGTTCAGACATCGAACCAAAACTAGACTCTAGGCTGGGTGCGGTGGCTCACGCCTGTAATCCCTGTACTTCGGGAGGCCGAGGCGGGTGGATCACGAGGTCAGGAGATTGAGACCATCCTGGCTAACACGGTGAAACCCTGTCTCTACTAAAAATACAAAACATTAGCTGGGCATGGTGGTGGGCGCCCGTAGTCCCAGCTACTTGGGAGGCTGACACAGGAGAATGGCATGAACCCGGGAGGCGGAGCTTGTAGTGAGCCGAGATCGTGCCACTGCACTCCAGCCTGGGCGACAGACCAAGACTCGGTCTCAAAAAAAAAAAAAAAAATTAGCTGGGTGTGGTGGTGCATGCCTGTAATCCCAGCTACTCGCAAGGCTGAGGCAGGAGAATTGCTTGAACCAGGGAGTTGGAGGTTGCAGCGAGCCAAGATCACACCACCGTACTCCAGCCTGGTGACAGAGTGAGACTCCATCTCAAAACAAAAAAAAAAGAACTAGACTCTAAACCACTTTCACTGCCTGCTTTTGGTCTCTGTCCTTCATTAGTGCATCTGTCTCTTAGAGCCAGCAAATGCTCCTTCCCAGATTTCTGCACTTGGTCTGATTCTTTCTCTTTTTCTTGAGATGGAGTCTCACTCTGTTGCCCAGGCTGGAGTGCAGTGGCACAATCTTGGCTCACTGCAACCTCTGCCTCCTGGCTCAAGCGATTCTCCTGCATCAGCCTTCCCAGTAGCTGGGACTACAGGCACACGCCACCATGCCCGGCTAATTTTTGTATTTTTAGTATAGATGGGGGTTTCACCATGTTGGCCAGGCTGGTCTCGAACTCCTGACCTCAGGTGATCCACCCGCCTCGGCATCCCAAAGTGTTGGGATTACAGGCGTCAGCCACCATGCCTGGCCTACACACTCTCTTTCGTGTTCACTCACGGCTTCAGTAACCCCTCACACAGACACATCCCACGTGCATATTTCTAGCTGTAGCTTTTCCAGCTAAGCCTTGTTGAGATCATTAAGTGACCCCAATTCCAAATGTGTCATGTGCTCAGGGTGATGGCTTTTTGTCTGTTATGAGTAGCTTTAGGTGCAGCCTTTAGGACTGTTTGACAGAGCCCCAAGGAGATCCACTGCCCTCAAGCCCAGTTCACACAATCTAGGTACTCATCCAGGTACTCACAGCATTTGCATGTGCTGGTTTTCTTCAGTGACAATTTCAACTAACTAGACCAGGAGGTGGAAATCTTTCTCTTAAAGGGCCAGAGAGTAAATAGTTTAGGCTGATGGGCTGTACAGTCTCTGTCCCAACTACTCAGCTCTGCCACTGTAGAGCAAAAGCATCCAGAGATGATGTGTAAACAAGTGGTGTGCCTGTGTTCCCATAAAAATTTACAAAAACAGGTGCACGGCAGTTTTGTCAATCTAGCTCTGTTCGGAGTCCCTGCTCGGCCCAAAGCACAGACTTGATCATCCTGATTCAGGTCTGCTGTAACTGCTCATCGGGCTGAGTGCAGAACATAACAGCCAATCCAATTCCTGGGCTCCAATCTCCCAATCTCTACAACTGGGAAATCTTCATGTTCCCTACAACCTCTATTATTAATTGATTCTATACTTTCAATCGATTTCTTTCATCCTCAGCAGGTTTAAAATTAATTTCATAGCATCCTCTCCTCTTAAGATTAAGAAACAAACCCACACACTCCACATTCTACTGGACTTGCTTATTTTTTTCAAACGCACCACTCACTATTCTCCCCTCAACTCAAGCTTAAAACAGCAGAGTCACCTTCCACTTTTTGCTGGTTCCCCACAAAGTTACCATCTACAAGACTACACCATCACAGTGGATGGCACCTTCCTTCCACCAGAACCTTCTTTCCCTTTTCATGCCTTCCCCCTCATCACCTGACACAGGAGCCATTCTCCATCTCTGTCATCTCCGGTTTCAGATACTCCTATACCTTCCTAGGAGGTGTATCATCCAAAGGTCAATGCTTACCATGTGGCCCCTACCACAGCTTTTCAAGTGGGCCTCAAGTTTCACCCTGGTCTCCCAGGTACTCTGTAACAGGATGTCACCCGCCCATCTAGCTTCAGCACCACCACTCATCGACAAACCCTGAGCTTCAAGCAGAGCAGAGCTGTTCAACACGCTTCCAAAGACTCGCCACTTTCACTCCTCTCCTCCTGGTCCACCACCAACAGAGTGCTTGTCTGCTGGCATCTGTCTGCCACAGCTTTCAAAGGCTGCCCGTCCAGTGCTCAGCTGCCACTGGCTCCAGACGCCTTTGGAACCACTCACATGCCTCACCGCCCCCTGGCCCCAGAGGACAAAGAGAGCCATCTGCATTCACTTCCTCTCCTCATCCAAACCCTAGAGAGCAATGATCACAGAAAAGGACTTTCCCTGAAAAGACTTAGCATAATGTCTTTCAATAGTAGGAGATCAAAAAATGTTTTTTTCTATTAAAAGTGACACAAGCTCATTCTAGAAAACTAAATATAGATGAATATAAAGAAAATAAAGACAGCCAAAATTCCACCAAAGATTACTGGGTCACTATTTCACTAAACAGATAACTATGGCATATCTATAAACGGATATACATAGCAATGTGCTTTTCTGTTTACTTATCGTTTTCATGTTTCCACGGCAATAAACATATACGACTAGCCCTCTGTATCCATGGGTTCTGCATCCAAAGATTCAATGAACCACAGATCAAAAGTATTCAGAATAAAACAATTTTTTAAAATACAATTTTAAAAAAATAGCAATAACAACTATTTACATATCATTTATATATATTTTTTTAATTTTATTTTTGAGACAGAGTCTCACTCTGTCGCCCAGGCTGGAGTGCACTGGCACGATCTTGGCTCACTGCAAGCTCCGCCTCCCGGGTTCACACCATTCTCCTGCCTCAGCCTCCCAAGTAGCTGGGACTACAGGCACCTGCCACCACACCCGGCTAATTTTTTGTATTTTTAGTAGAGATGGAGTTTCACCGTGTTAGCCAGGATGGTCTCCATCTCCTGACCTCGTGATCTGCCTGCCTTAGCCTCCCAAAGTGCTGGGATTACAGGCGTGAGCCACCGCACCCAGCCTATATATCATTTATGTTTTTTAAAGTATTTGGGAGGATGTGCATAGGTTATATGCAAATACTACACCATTTTATAGAAGGGCCTTAAGCATTAGTGAATTCTGGGATAACTGGGGGTCTTGGAACTCATCCCCATGGAGATTGAGGGAAGACTATATAGGTACCATCATTTTGAATGGCACCATGATATCACACTGTATGGATATACAACATAAGAATGGGTATTTTGGTGTCTACAGTTTTTCAACACAAAAACAATACCAAAAAAGAGGCCATAACGACACTGTTGAATACATTAACTTTTTTTTTTTTTTTTTTTTTTTGAGACAAAGTCTCACTCTGTCGCCCAGGCTGGAGTGCAGTGGCACAATCTGCACCCTGCAATCCGCACACACTGCAACCTCGGCCCCCCAGTTAAAGTGATTCTCCTGTCTCAGCCTCCCAAGTAGCTGGGATTACAGGCGGCCACCACTATGTCCGCTAATGTATTTTATTTTATTTTTTTTTGAGACAGAGTCTTGCTCTGTCGCCCAGGCTGGAGTGCAGTGGCGCGATCCCGGCTCACTGCAAGCTCCACCTCCCGGATTCATGCCATTCTCCTTGCGTCAGCCTCCCGAGTAGCTAGAACTACAGGCATCCGCCACCTTGCCTGGCTAATGTTTTGTATTTTTAGCAGAGATGGGGTTTCACCATGTTAGCCAGGATGGTCTCTATCTCCTGACCTCATGATCCGCCGCCCACCTCGGCCTCCCAAAGTGCAGGGATTACAAGCGTGAGCCATTGTGCCCAGCTGGTGAATACATTATCTTTACATGCCTTTTCGTGTGATAAAGTCCCACAGAATGACTTGCTGGGTCAAAGTATATAAATACATACATACATCTATGCATTTCAAAGTCCAACTCATTTCCTCAGATGCCCATTAGATGGCTACACCGACTGAAATTCCCAGCAGCAACGTGTTCATGGAGTGCGGCTGTACGCGCATTTGAAGAACCAGCTTAGGTTCTACTTGTTACAATACAGGCTCTATTTCTTTGGTCTGGGGTGTGGCCTGGGAGTCTGCATTTCTAACACATACCTGCGTGCCACCAATGTTGCTGACCCATGCACCACACTTTAAACGGGAAGGCATGAAAATACCTTTTTCCCTCCCCACCCACCGGACGCCCTCAGTCTTGTCTTATAAGATGACGATGACAATTTTATTCACAGTTGGTGGTTGCTGGGCAGGCCATGTGCCTCTCTTGTACATTTATAAGCCACCTATGTCCATTTTTATGAACTGATTGTTCACATCCTTTGTCTACTTTCTACTGCCCTTCTTATAAAGATTTAAGAACTTTTTAAAAAGATACCTGTGTGAACAGTTCCAGTCTCCTGAACAGCTGGCTGAGACAGGATCTGCCGCAGTTTATCCTGGTGGGAGAGCAGCGCCCGACCTGCTTTCAGGATGTATAGCTTCAACTGCTGGCACCGCAGCAGGTCCAGGTCCACTTGTCCTGCGGAAGGAAAGACTCAGTGAGAAGGGCGTGCCCTGCTCAGACTCCCTCCTCACCAGCATCAAGCCTCTGCCACATGGCGATGAGTACCGCTCTACCCTTCAGGAATCTGCCGACCGCACACACTGTCCGTGACGAAGGGCTCGCCTTTCCCAGTGTTACACTCGGTGCTTCTGGGTAAGCACCTTCTGCCTCCTGGGTCTTCCTTCCCTGCTCTCCAGGCACCTAACTTGATAGGACGCAGGATTCAATGGGTTTAACACGGTTAGAACCATGTCAGCTACTATTAATATGATCAAATGTTCCCCAAGTTGCTGAAGTTTCAGCTGTTTTCACTCTTCTTCTAAGACTCCTCTGAGAGAATCTGTCAGCCCCACTAGCTCTTTAACTGATGAAGATGGCAGCAATGCCCAAGGCTTATCTGAATACAGAGGCCACAGAAGCAGCACAGAGAGCATGGGGTGGGAAGGAAGGAGGGCTGCAGGTGCCGCTCGGGCACTGGCTCGACTAACTGGCAGACAGGTTTATTCACCACGATGGGAAACGGCAGCTACTAGAGAAAGCCAGCTGAATTTCGGACATGTTGTGATTTGCATGCACTGCACCTCCAACCAGAGATGTGAATGGGAGATCCAGACTTGAAAGTGCTTACATCATAAATGCTGAAGCAGCAATCGTAGGTCTGTGGGAGCAAGAGGGGAGAAAACTCAAGAAGAGTGGGCAGAATATGCCATAGTTATGGGTGAAGCCACACGGACTTCCAGGACATAAAGAACGAGCAGCGAGAAGAGCTCCCTAGAAACATGGAAAGAAACTCAGGAGAGCTGCATTCTAGACCCAAAGGAAGGCAAAGCCAAGCAAGGCTACAATCTCAGCCACCCTGAATGCCACAGGCAAGCCAGGTGGCTTCCGGGACAGAGGCCTCTGGATCCGGCAGGGAACAGACTGTGAGCCATGGTCCAACAGGGTGACTGGGGGGCCCTGGGATAGAGGGGAGGAGGGAAGAGGTGAACACAAACTTCTCTTCCGGGATAAAGGGTGACACGGAGAAGAGGGTGTGAGCCATGGGGTTCTTCAAGTGTGGCTCCGAACATGGCGACAAAGGCTGACTCGAAAACACTCATTACCACGAACACAGGGTTACATTGCCAACCGCAACTCAACAAATGGTGGGCCCAGGTGAACCCCAGGACTTTAGCACGTCTGTGAACTCACTCATAAAAGAACACTGTACAAACAACACGAGTTTAAGACGGCAGCTATTTCATCAAGAAGCACCATGTACTGACCTGCAAAGGCCTGTTTAGAAGATTTCTTTATGTTGTGCTTTTCTAACTTGCTTCCAGCGAGGTTCACCAACTGAGCCCAGACAGACAGCATGGGCTCTGTGAAGGGCAGGCTGTTCACATTAAAGGCCACGGCAGGGAGCTGGAGAGGACACAGAAGCTGTCAGCGTGTGGCCAGTATGACTAACCAATGAAACGTGCTGAAAGTCATCAAAACCATGGGCTTAATCCTGAAATGCCACACATACCCGGAAGCCTTTTTATAGCTGAGAATAATCATTTTTTAAAATGACATTAAAGGCAAGATAGAGACTTACACATATAATAAGTATAATCTATATTAATTTTTCTTTACAAACCTGTCAACAATAATTACATCAGTGTGGTGGTTACTATCTTCTCAGGTATTTTCTATATACTTCAAGTTTTCTACAACATGTATATATTCCTATAATAATAAAAAAGAGTACTTTATAGAAAATATAGTCAGGCCGGGCATGGTGGCTCACGCCTGTAATCCCAGCACTTTGGGAGGCCGAGGCGGGCGGATCACCTGAGGTCAGGAGTTTTTGACCGGCCCAGCCACCATAGGGAAACCCCATCTCTACTAAAATTAGCAAATTAGCCAGGCATGGTGGCACACACCGTAATCCCAGCTACTCAGGAGGCTGAGGCAGGAGAATCGCTTGAACCCGGGAGGCAAAGGTTGCAGAGGGCTGACAAGATCGTGCCATTGCACTCCAGCCTGGGTGACAAGAGCAAGACTCCATCTCAAAAAAAGAAGAAAAAGAATAAATAGTAAGATTGCACTTGGGCTACATGAAAATAATGTAAATGGCTCCTTCTCCTTGTGCATCCTTGATTCATAGATTAAGATGACAGTAGCTGCTACATTAAGTCACGTCACTCAAAACAATTAAGCATTTTCTACATGAAGAAAGGCTGTTTTTTTTAAAGGTGTTTAAACATGTTTGTTTTTTTAAAACTTGAGTTGTTCAATAAAAAGTAAACTTCATAAATTCACATTTTAAAATAATTAGAACTACTTCATAGATGCACGGTACCTTCTAGGTTGCTAAAGCCCTCTTCATGTCTCTGAGGCTGAAAAACACACGAACCACTGCTTTAGGTGCCCTGTGAGACAGGCCCTGCTCACCACAGAAGCGCAAGCTCACACAGCTTCCTGGAAGGCAAACTTGAAGTACCAGAATCAAGTTCTTTCAAGTGCTAATGTTGGTGCTGGGTTCTAGTGTAAAGCCAATTTCCCTTATCATACAGTAACTGAGCACAAGTTCACCTACTGGTTTCAGCTGATTCAATGGGCAAACGCGACACATCCGCATGTCAGAGAACTGCACGGTGATTTTGCCCTTCGGGGTGATGCGAGTCACGGTGCCTTCTCCAAACTCATCGTGCACAACTTGGCCGCCCAGGCGCAGGCGACCGTCGATGCCTCCAATCACAGCCAGGACCGCCATGAGGCCCCCCACTTCAGGGTTCTCAGAGTCGGGGAAGTAGTCCTCTAACTGGGCCTAGTGCAGACCAAACAGCGAGCTCGACGAGGGACACTCACAGAGCTGCCCAATCCCTACAGGTTTACCGTTCAACTAAATTAATTCTGAGAACACAAACCCACCCCTTCAGAATGCCTTCCCGCAAAGCTGTGGGTGATGGAGCGGAGCTGGGAGTTGATGTACTTGTTGATGAGCCCATTCCACTGAGTCAGGGAGTGCAGTGTGCGCAGCAGTGCCACCACCTCCTCCGCCAGTGTGCTGCTGTGGGTGGCAGTCAGCGAGGCCTGTGGGCGCACCCTGCGCCGCCTCGGCATGGACTCTGAGGAGGAAACAAGGGGAAAAGCTGCTGCACTGCTCTTCACCAGGGCACAAGGAAGGGAGACGGCCACCCACCTCTGAGTGATGGCACTACGCCGCTCTTCACCAGGGCACAGGGAAGGGAGACGGCCACCCACCTCTGAGTGACGGCACTGTGCTGCTCTTCACCAGGGCAGAGGGAAGGGAGACGGCCACCCACCTCTGAGTAACGGCACGTCGGAGGAGCAGGTAGTGAGCAAGCTCCCCAAGAAGTCAAACAGCTTCTCCACGAGGCATTTCATGTCCCTCGCCCTTTCGGTCTTGTCCCATGACGGAAGGACTGCTTGCAACAAATGCACAGCTAAGATCTGATAAAAGAAAATTTAAAACGACAAGCATTAAAAAAAATCTGATTAGGAAACTACAGATTGTTATTTTCTTTTTTTTTTTTGAGACAGAGTCTCGCACTGTCGCCTGGGCTGGAGTGCAGTGGCACAGTCTCAGCTCACTACAACCTCCACCTCCCAGGTTCAAGCAATTCTCCTTGCTTCAGCTTCCTGAGTAGCTGGGATTACAGGCACCCACCACCAACCCTGGCTCATTGTTTTTGGATTTTTAGTAGAGACAGGATTTCACTATGTTGGCCAGGCTGGTCTCAAACTCCTGACCTCATGATCCACCTGCCTTGGCCTCCCAAAGTGCTGGGATTACAGGCATGAGCCACTGCGCCCAGCCTCTCTTTATTTTCTGTTCTCATAATGCAAGTAATCATGTGAAAATGTTGAGATTCATTATTTTACAGCCAGGTAATTACACTCAAGTTGATTAGTGATTAGGATTGCCAAGGACTTTAGAAAAAAGCAACATTACAGATGCATGTGTTTAATTTAAAAAGAATTATTTTTAGTTTAATTCTTAAGACAATTACACTACAAATTCTGTGAAGCAGATGAGTGAGTAGTTGCAGGATTTACCACTTAAGAGAAAAGCAGGTAAACTAAAGGTTAGCAACTTACCAATTATCAAGGACCTCTGCCCCTTGCCTCCAGAAAATCTACCGTCACTTCTAGACCCTTTCTGCACACGTTACTGAATAAAGGCCCCTGACTCTGAGGGCAGGGAACTTCAGTACATGGAGGCTGCTCTCAGGGAACTGGTTTTGCCTGGCAGCACATTACCTGCCTCTGCAGCGAGGCGGCAGTGAAGGGTGTGTGCCCTTCCACGACCTTCATGAGCAGCGTGATCCACTGCGGGGAGCTGAGGGCGCCGCACACCTGCGGCGTGAGAGCAATGCTCCGCACAAACCCCAGCGTGCACCAGCTCCGGTGTTGCTCCCTGTACACCAGTCTGTTTGGAGAAGCTGCGGGAGGGAAAATAGACATGCTTGGTAACAAGTCCCTAAAGACTAAAGATAAATCCTTATTTTTTTATCAACTTATTTTATTTTTCTACAATAAGCTCCTTTACAAATATATTGCAGTTTGTAAATTAATTCAAAGTGAGAAGTGGAAGAAGGCTTTTAAGTTAGTTCAAGAAACATTTCTGAATTTTTCTTTTTTTTTTTTAAGAGAAGGGCCCTCACTATGTTGCCCAGGCTGGTCTAAAACTCCTGGGCTCAAGTGATTCTCCTGCCTTGCCCTGCCGAATAGCTGGGACTACAGGCATTTTTAAAACCTTCTAAGTATGTGTAGTAAAAGTAGTTAGGGAATTTTAGCTATGCATTGTTTCTAGGCAATAGGAAAATGATCTATAATTCAAATAGCAGTAATTTGCAACAGTGTGCATCTATTATATTTTTAATTTCGTGTTTTAAATATCTCCACAATCTTGCTTATATTTAATCTGCACCACTTAAATTTTTTTTTGTATTTTTAGTAGAGACAGTTTCCAATCCAAGTTTAATACATCTGCATTAACAAAATGAGTTTTTCACTAGGTTTACACCACTGGATTCTGGCCCCAGTGGGCCCACCTCTGCTCCGCCTGGCTCCAGGACTCCACTACTCCCTGAATGGAGGCTGAGGCTTGGAGGCTGGGCCCCCCAAGGGACCCCGCCCACAGCCCCACAGGACCTGCTCTCCCTCCCACCTCCCCCACCCTGCCCTCAGCTATCCAAGCTTATGAGGACACCTGCCTTCCTTCAGCACACTCACATGAGCTCACACACACACACTCTCACACCCTCATATGCATCCTCACACTCACACCCATACTAAGTTATTCAGACACACTCATGGGCACTCACAGACCCACCCTCACACTCTCAGGTGTACTCACACCACTGTCGTAATCACTAACACACACACAATCCCAGTCACACTTATGCACACACAACCTAAGATGCAAGCTGACACACACTCCTATGCACTCACATACACTTACCCCTCCCAATGCATACAAAAACTCACATATGCACTCACACTCCTAAACACTAGTCACAACCAATTACTCACCCACTCACACCTTTACCCACACTTTCTCACTTTACACTCACACCTACAGTTACAATCTCCCACTGACACAAGCAAAATGCTCACACTCACATGCATTCACAATGTCACTCGTGCTCACACTGACACAAGGCACTCATACACATTTACACAAATGCTCACACTCAATCGCACACTTACACTTGTGCCTGCCACCCACTCATACTTCCTCACACTCATCAAGCCTCACTGACTTACACTTCGTCTCACACACCCAGTAATCCCCTCACACTCACAGTCATGCCTCCCTCGTGCTCACCCTCACACACACACTGGCTCAATGCACTGACGCTTTCACTCCCACTTCACCTGAATGTAGTCACCTGCCACTCACACGCTCTCATGGACATACACACCACTCACATAAATGCACGCATACACACACCCACACAACCACATGCTACAAACACACCGTCACACTTGCAACACAAACGCTCAGCTACTTGCCCATCGACTGCTAACACACTCACTCTCATCAATATGTGCAGACGCTCCAGCACACCACTAATACACGCATGCTCTCACACACACTGGAGCACGCCCACATACCCACCCACACTCACATGTGCTTACTCTGTCACAGGCACACTCACCCCACTCCCTCAGCTCACATTTCTCATACTTACTCTCCACACACACGAACACTTTATGGATTAAACTGTTCCTGTCCCCCGACTTCACATACATTCGGAACCTCAGAATATGATCTTATTTAATGAGGTCTCTGTAGACGTCATTAAGGTAAGAATTTAGGTACCATCATGTTGGATTAGAGTCAAAGAAACTCAATGAAAGAGTCCTTTCAGAGACAGAAAAGGACATGCAGAACACAGGGGCAGGGGCCATGTGAAGACGCAGGCAGAGACTGGCACAATGCGTCCCCACACCAAGGAAGCCTGGAGCTCCCAGAAGCTGGATGAAATAAGGAAGGACCTTCCCCTAGAGCCTGTGGAGGGAGCATGGCCCTGCCCGCACCTGGATTTGGGACTTCTGGTCTCCAGAACTCTGAGAGAACAAATTTGTTGTTTGAAGCCAGTGTTATGGGTTGAATTCAGAATTGCAAAATTTGTATGTTGAAGCCCTAACCTCTACCGTACCTCAGCAGGTGACCTTGTTTGGAAACAGGGTCGCTGCAGATGTAATCAGTTTGATGAGGCTGAATGATGTCCTTATGAAAAGGGGAGATTTGGAGGCGACTCACACAGGGAGAATGCCATGTGAAGATGACGGCAGAGATCGAGGTGACACCTCTACAAGCCGAGGAACGCTAAAGAGATCAGCAAACTCCAGAAGCTGGGGCAGAGCGCTGAAGCACCTTCTCCCTCACAGCCCCAGAAGGAACCACCCTTGATCTCAGCGTTCCAGCCACCAGAACCATGAGAATTTCTACTGTGTAAGCCCCCAAGTTTGTAGTACTTAGTTACAGCAGCCACAGGAAAGGAATCCACACACATCCACAACCACCCACATGCACACCCAGACACAACAAGTGTGCGGCCCCCAGCGCTGACTCCCTGGGCCCTCGATCTCTCATTCCATACATGTCTTGTCCGTCGTTCCGCTTTCCACTAACATTCGCAGCAGTCCGCATAAAGTCTTGGTGGCTTCGCTCTGCATGATCTCAGCATGAACTCCGGCAGACAGACAAAGAGTCTGCAGTAAGTTAATAGTGCTGGTAAACATCATTGCAGTGGGGTGAATGTTCCTTTCAGTTTGTTCGGCTTCTAAAAAAAATAATCAAAATAACAAATGATATTCCCAAGTAAAACTGGAAGATAGTCTTGCACATAATTTAACAGCTTTAATATTACATTCTTGTTTTACTGAAGACTTGAATTTTAGTGCAGTTTTAGGTTCATGCAAAATTGAAAGTACAGAGATTTTTGTGTTCTTTTTTCCTTTCAGACAGGCTCTCTCTGTTGCCCAAGCTAGAGTGCAACGGCATGATCATAGCTCACTGCAGCTTTGACCTCCCAGGGTAAGCAGTCCTCCCACCTCGACCTCCCAAACTGTCATCTTTTCTGCTTTGGAAAAGGAAACAGATCTTTACAAGAAGAAAAGATGGAACTCAGAATGCACTAAATGTGCACCCTAATCATTTCTGTTCCCATCTTCCTCAAGAATCTTTTAAATAATAATTCTCGAAACAACATTAGCATATAACTCAGAAGCAATAAATGATTCCAAGGTTTCACTTCTTTAGAAACACAACTTATCAAATGTCAAGTGCTGGTTTCTGATGAGCTGGCTGTGTCCTGGATGAGGACAAAGCACCGGCATCTGTGGAGTGGGGCAACCAGACGCTCATGCAGCCAGCTTGGCTGGCTTTGGGATGAGGAGATGTGTGGCAAATGAGGCCGCCCTCTGTCGTGAGGCCACCCCTGCCCAGGCTCTGATGCCCCTATGGGGAAAGGCCCCAGGCAGGGAGTCAGGCCTGCTTCCTGCAGGCAAGGTAGGCTGAGGGAGGAAGCAGCGACTGGTGTCAGGCAGCATGCTATAGGCTGGACACTGGCGGCCAGCACCACATCCACCCTCAGGGACAGGGTTCCAGGTGCCATGTACGTCGCTCCTAACAGGCCTACGCAGCAGGCAACACTTCTGTTCACACCTGAGGGACCCAGGCCCCAGAAGTGACGTGTCAAAGATGGTGGTATCAGGATCTGAGCTGTGTGCCCCAAGCCCAGATGGTGCGCTATGGCATAGCCTCTTCCAGCCCTCATACTACCTGCTCTCTACTGAGTAGACCTTCTAAGATCTCGTGCTCACTGTCACAGCCATTTCTGAGCCTGACGACACTGTAGCCATGGTGGGCACCGCGGTGCTGGGAGGCAGCCCCAGCCTCTTGGATGGTCTTACCAAGCCCAGCCATGTGAAGCTTCATATGTCTTTTAGGAACAGCTAAGAAATGTCATGAAACCTCCTCCCACAACCTGGATCTCTACAGATAGGATCTAGCTTTCTTGGTCCACCCCTAAATTCTCACTTCTGCTTCCCTAGAAGCGATAAAGTGCTGACTAACTCCACATTACATGAAGAGTTCAGAGTCAGGGACCACAGAGGAAAGGTAAAGGCAGGTGGCAGGTGGGGTGTGCTCAGGTGGGGGCTCTCACTGGAGGAGGAGGCGATGGACTGAGACCGCAGGGCAATTCCACCAGGCCTCAGCTCACTTGCTCAGACACAGGCTCAGTGCCAACCACATGAGACTCACTGGTGGTGCAGCTGCCCCGGCCTGGCTACCACATTCTCAAAGAGGGGCAGGTGCACACGTGAGAGGAAAATGCAGAAAGTCAGTTCCAGCCAGATCGCCGGATCCCACAGGCACTCAACGCACCTGCATCGGAGGTGCCTGGGAGCTTATTTAAATTGCAGGCTCCGAGGACAGAGCGCCAGCTGCAGGTGCGTCCTGACATCCCATTCTAAGGCCCAGATGGCAGTGGTGGCAGCCAGCACCTGGACAGTTTGTGGACTGCCTTGGACTAAACGCCTTCCTGAGTCACCCACCAGAGTCGTCCTCTGTGTCCGAGTCCTCTGCTGAGGGCTGTGCAGCGGCCGGCAGCTCTGCCAGCTTGAGGTCGTATTTTCCTTCTTTCCCCATCCTGTAGGAGTTGGTGCTGCCCGTGTCCCACTGGACTCTTATCCACCCATCCTCTCCCAGCTCACCAATCACTCGGCCTAGGCCTGGAGGAGGCCCATCCTGAGAAAGCCAAAGGAGAGATCAGTTAGGAGGGTGCGTGCCCCGCCCTGGTCCTTCCATGGCTCCCAGCAGACCTGCCACACAGATGTCGCCATATGCCACCCTGTCTGTCAGGGGCTGTCCCCAGATACAGATTTCATCTCTCCTACAAAATGTGTGCTTGCATCATTTTAAATTAAATGGCATAAAATAACGTGATCATGCTGCTTTACCAAGGAAGTCGGGGAAATCTCATCTCAATGAGGATCCTCTGAGTCAATGCAGAGACAGGGCTTTGCAGCAAGTCCTGACCCCTCCATCCCTCACGGGCCTTGCAAGAGCAGAAACCTGAAACAAGCACCAGCACCTCCACATTCCCTTTGCTTCAGTTTCCCCCGGGCCCCAGGGGGAAGCTCTGTCTCTCACTTCTGCAGGAGAAAGCTGTTTCTAGGATGGATGCTGCTGTCTCCAGACACTGCTATTTCTAAGATGACTGTGACAAAGCCGGGGCTTACCAGCATGGCTGAGAAAAGCTAGACAGACCATGGGAAGGTGAACACTGCCCTAACTTAGCTAGGGCTGTGGTAAGTGACTTCCACCTGGGGGCACCTGGCAGAGATTTAGAAGAGACCTGAGATGAGGGAAAATGGAGACGTGGCCACAGGCCCATGAAGTATATCCCTAACTACTGGGTTCAGGGCACTTCACAGCACATGGCCATCAGCTCACAGGGGCAGCATCTGGGCTTCCTGCCTCAGAGCCTTCACTACACCAACTTTCAGAATGAGATTTACTCTCTTGCTCACTCTCACTCTTGCTGTTCCAGTGACCCATCAAACTGAGCCTCATGCCAGTGAGTTTCCTGAAAAGAGCTGCTTCTCTTTCCAGACTTGATTCTGCTCAGATGCCCTACTTATGATTCCCTGTTTGTGTTCACTCCCTTCAGCTGCTCGGGAACCAACACCTGTGTCATCGATCAATCAACACATCCTGGATTATTCCAATTTCCTCCCACCAATAGCGTACAGAACTGTGCAGAAGATAACTAATGTGTGGCTAATATGTTCCCATCAAATCTCTGAGTACCTGATCGCCCCATTTCCAGTCCACACCTCTCATGACCCTCGTTCCAATCTTCATCATGGCAGCCAGTTCTGGCCCTGAAACAGGGAGCTGCACAGGAGCCGTTTCCTTCCTTGTTTCTTCCAAAACTGTGGCAGAAGCACCTTGAGCAGAAGCATTCATATCTTCCTCAATGTTGTCACAACTGGGGCCTGACAGAGCGTCAAAAACAATAGCTGAGCCAACAAGTAGCTACAATGTCCCCTTAATACACACAAAACATTTAAAAAGTACTAATGAAGATCATAATTTTGAAGAATCCATACTATATGCTTTATCAATTAATATAATACTATCAATATTTTACTGATGTAGGACAAAAAGAAGATACACAGAAGGACGAAATACATAAATAGGATAAGAAGATATAAAGGATATTAAAATGCTCAGTAAAGCTGCTTTCTCTACTTCTAGGAATTACTCCCCCCAAAAAAGCAAAATAACTAAGTTAGAAAGATACTCATCACATTTTTTATTAATAGAAAAACAAAGATAACTACCTAAATATCTAACAGTGGGAAACTAACAAACTTTAATCATGGTTCTGTGCAGTAGACAGCTAACAGCTGGCACGAGATACAACCTCAGACAGGATTGCTGCAGGCTGGCCCTTGGCTGGAGTCTGGATCTCAGGAGGGCTCCCCCATTCCCTAGGAGGTAGGTGTGGTTCCCTGTGCCTGAACTGTCTGTACAAACAACATGGTCTGTGCTGAAACCTGCTTTCCTTGTTCTGGAACTTGGTACGCGCCAGGCAGGGGGTGCCCGTGTGATCAGCCCTGATGGAAACCCTGGGCCTGGAGTCTCTACCCAGCTTCCCGGCAGACAGCACCTGACACAGCTCGGTGCCGGGGAAGTTAAGCTCATCCTGTGTGGATCCTGTGGAAGCTTGTACCTGCTTTCCTCTGGACTTTACCCATGTCCTTTTTTCATGATTTTGCTCTGTGTCCCTTCACTGTAATAAACTATAGCCCTGAGTACAACTACATGCTGAGTCTTGTGAGTCCTCCTGGCCAACCATCAAACCTGGAGACCCCTGACAATTGGGGCCCTGGGTGGCTACAGAGTCATCCATAGCATGAAACAGAAGCTGAGCTGCTGTCACCTGAGAGAAGTAAAACTTACCAATGGATTTGAAAATAGGAGGCTAACCCTAGGAGAGTGGGCTAGATTTTTAACCCCCCTTTTCCCACTTGCTAAACTGAGAGGGGGTGGGAGTGCGGTTCTGCTAACTCCCTTGATTTTAGTTTCTCCTCCAGGTGGGAGGGAAAAAGATCCAAACAGTCCCAAAGGTGGGCTTGGGCGGACCAAAAAATGTAAAAAGTTTGTGTTTCTCTCTCTTCCAAGAGAGCAAAAAAGGGTATTCAATTCCCAGAGCTGGAGCAAAACTTTAGATAAACTAGTGGGGGAAACAGCCTTTCCTTTAGCCTAGCGGCTACTTTAGGGCCCCCAGGAAGGGGCCCCAAGGAAGGGACAGGAGTTGCATTCCAGGTGGATCTCCCAGGATCCCCTGGGCAGCTATACTGTTAACTCTGTAAAGACTGAATTTATTGCAAGGGCTTGAATAAATTTGCAACCAAAACTGGGGAATTTTTTATTTTGCATAGCTTTATGTTTTGTGGCTGTTACATGTGGATGTATACATTAAGCTGGTATAAAATATTATATGCTTATAATTTCTTAAATGACAAGAAGGATACCCTGATCAGGGCAGGCTGCAAATATAGACAGATATTCATGAGACACAACTTCCTTGCTTTTTGCAGTCAGTGGGCCAGATGAAATTTAAACATGTGACTACTAGCAACAGAACAAGTCCCCATACTTAATGATTTGTGCTGTGATTTTTACTTATTGGAACCTCTGGGGAAAAAGTAAACAACATAAAAAGGCCATTTCTCGATGGAGATATGCTTTGTAATTTTTAAATGCAACTTTTGGTTGCTAATGAGGCCTCAAGAAATCAGATATAACTCTTACTAGATGATTCTTTTCAACTGTAATACACATATTAAAATATATAACACAACATATAAATATAATATATAAATTAAAAAATAATTATATATATTTTATATATATATATAAATATATAATATATATATATACACATACAGAGAGAGAGAGAGAGACAGACAGACAGACAGATAGATAGAAAGACTCCCCCCGCCCCCAAGACAGGATTTCACTCCGTCGCCCAGGCTAGAGCCCAGGCTGGAGTGCAATGGCTTGATCTCCGCTCACTGCAACCTCTGCCTCCCTGGCTCAAGCAATCCTCCCACCTCAGCCTCCTAGGTAGCTGGGACCATAGGCACACACCACTATGCCCAGCTAGTTTTCGTATTTTTTGTAGAGACAGGGTTTCGCTATGTTGCCCAAGTTGGTCTCAAACTCCTGAGCTCAAGTGACCTACTGGCCTCAGCCTCCCAAAGTGCTACGATTACAGCCTGGCCTGATACATATTTTTGAATGCATTAATGTGAACTCTAAGACTGATATGATTAAAAGAGCTTGGGAAAACCTTGCTTTTTCACTGTGACTTTGACAACTGGCCCTGCAGCATCTCAGTTTTAGCCAAAGAACACCACCATAAACCAATCAGATCTAATAGACATATACAGAACATTTCACCAAAAAGAGCAGAATACATATTCTTCTCAAGTATACCACAGAACACTCTCTTAGACTGACCAGACCATATGTTAGGCCACAAAGTCTCAAATTTAAACAGACAAAAATCATACAAATTACCTTCTCCAAACAAAATGAAATGAGAAATTAATAACAAAAGGAAAAGTGGAAAATTCACAAGTATATGAAAATTAAACAACACACAGTAAACAACCAGTGGGTCAAAGGAGAAATCACAAGGGAAATTAGAAAATACTATGAGATGAATGAAAACACAACTACCAAAACTTCTGTGCTGCACCAAAAGCAGGGCTGAAGGGGCAATTATACTATAAAAGTCTGCATTTACAAAAGATTATCTCAAATCAATAACTTAACTCTACATCCGGAAGAACTAAAAAAATAAGAACACAATAAAAACCAAAGTTAGGCCAGGTGTGGTGCCTCACACCTGTAATCCCAGCACTTTGGGAGGCTGAGGCAGGTGGATAACTTGAGCCCAGGAGGTTGAGGCTGCAGTGAGCCATGACTGCGCCACTGTACTTCAGCCTGAGGGAAAAGTAAGACCCTGTCTCAAAACAAAGACAAAAACAAAAACAAAAAAATACAAAGCAGAAAGAAGGAAATGATAAAGATCAGAGCAGCCATAAATTAAATAGAGAATAGAAAAATAACAAAACCAAAAGTTCAGTTTCTGGGAAGAACAAAAAATCTGACAAATTTTTGTTAAATTAAGAAAAAAAGAGGCCAGTCAAGGTGGCTCACGCCTGTAATCCCAGCACTTTGGGAAGCTGAGATGGGCAGATCGCGAGGTCAAGAGATCGAGACTATCCTGGTCAACATGGTGAAACCCCGTCTCCACTAAAAATACAAAAAAGTTAGCTGGGTGTGGTGGCAGGCGCCTGTAGTTCCAGCTACTCGGGAGGCTGAGGCAGGAGAATCACTTGAACCCGGGAGGTGGAGGTTACAGTGAGCACTCCGGCCTGGCAACAGAGTGAGACTCCATCTCAAAAAAAAAAAAAAAAGAAAAAGAAAAAAAAAGAGAGAAGATGCAAATAACTAACATCAGAAATGTAAGTGGAGACAGTACTACCAACATAAAAATAAAAAACATTATAAAAGAACACTGTGAACTACTGTAGGCCAACAAATAAAATAGCCTAGATAAAATGGTCACATTCCTAGAAACATACATTACCCAAACTGACTCAAGAAGAAATAGAAAATCTGAATAGACCCGTAACAAGTAAAGAGATTGAATCGGTAATTAAAAATCTTTCAACAAAGAAAAGCTTAGCTGGTCAACTCTATCAAACATTTAAAGCAGAATTGACACCAATCCTCAAACTCTTCTAAAAACAGAATATATGGGAACACTACCTAGTTCATTCTATGAGGCCATTATTACCCTGATATCTGTAAAACAATAAAACACTGCTGAAAGAAATTAAAGAGGACAGAAATAAATGGAAAGACATTCCACATTCAGAGAATGGATGTTAACATTGTTAAGATGGCACTATTCCCCAAAACAATCTACAGATTCAATCCCTAGCAAAAATCCCAATGGTCTTTTTTGCAGATATGGAAAAGCCAGCCTTGAAGTTCATGTGAAAATGCAAGGGACCCAAAGTAGCCAAAATAATCTTGAGAAAGAAAACACACTTCTCAATTTTAAAACAGTACAAAACTACAATGTTCAAAACAGTGTGGTACCTGCATAATTATCAACATACAGAATGTGATAATGTAATTGAGAGTCCAGAAATAAACCTAAATATCTACAGCCAACTGATTTTTGCCAAGGGTACCGAGAACTTCAGGGAAAGAACAGTCCTCAACAAGTGGTATCAAAACAATCAGATCATCAAAAGAAAAAGGCTGGACTCTTACCTCACACTGTGTAAAAGAAATTACCTAAAAATGGACCAAAGATCTAAATATAAGAGCTAAAACTATAAAACTTACAGAAGAAAATATGAGGATAATCTTCATCAACCTTGTATTTGGAAATGGCTTTTTGGATACGATATCAAAAGCACAGACGACAAAAGAGAAACAGATAAAATCGAACTTCATCAAAATAAAAAACTTCTCTATCAAAGGAAATACAATCCACAGAACAGGAGAAAATACCCTCAAATTATATAGCTGATAAAGGTCTACAGATCTGTGAAGGTCTAGTATACACGAAATAATACACGAAATTTTTAAAGAGTCTGAGGACTGGTGTTAATTCTTCTTTAAATGTTTGGTACACTTATATAGTGCATTTATTGGTACAACAACAAGATGATGACAAATAACCCTATTTAAAAAGGAGAAAGGGGCTGGGCGCAGTGGCTCATGCCTGTTATCCCAGCACTTTGGGAGGCCAAGGCAGGCAGATCACCTGAGGTCAGGAGTTCCAGGCCAGCCTGGCCAACATGGCGAAACCCCATCTCTACTAAAAATACAAAAGTTAGCCAGGTGTGGTGGCGTGTGACTGTAATCCCAGCTACTCGGGAGGCTGAGGCATGAGAAGCACTTGAACCTGGGAGGCAGAGGTTGCAGTGAGCCGAGATCGTGCCACTGTGCTCCAGCCTGGACGACAGAGTGAGACTCCATCTCAAAAAAATAAAATAAAAAATAAAGAGAAAGGGACTTGAATAGACACTTCTCCAAAGAAGATATACTAATGGCCAACAAGTACAAACATGTAAAGAAGCTTAATGTCATTCATCATCAGTGAAATGCAAATCAAAATCACAATGAGATACCACTTCACACCCACTAGGATGGCCTTAATCCAAAAAAAAAAGAAAACCACAAAAAATAGTGTTGGCAGCGAAGTACAGAAACTGGAACCCTGGAATCCTGCCCACTGGTGGTGGGAATGTAAAAATGATACGGCACTGCGGAAAAGTTTGGTAGTTTCTTAGTAAGTACACACAGTTGTACCATATGACCCTGTAATTCCAGTCCTAGGTGTATAATCAAAAGAACTAGAAACAAGTGTTCAAACAAGTATTTGTATATAAATGTTCCTAGCAGCACTATTCACAAAAGTCAAAAGGCAAAACCAACCCAAATGTCCATCAACAGATAAGTGAATAAACAAAATGTTATATATTCATACAATGAAATCTTTTTCAGCCATAAAAATACAGTACTGATATATACCAAATGAAATAACCCAGACACAAAGGCCACAAATGGTATGATTCCATTTATATGAAATATCCAGGATATGCAAATCCATAGACAGAGAAAGCAGATTTGTGACTACCAGGGGCTGGAGGGCAGGGGAGTGAGGACTGATGGCTAAATCGGGTGCATTTATAGTGATGAAAAAGTTCTACAACTAGACAGTGGTGATGACTCTAGAAAATCGTGAATGTATTTAATACCGCTGAATTGCGACGTTAAAATGGTACACTTTCTGCTATTTGTGTCTTACCATAATTTACAAAAAGGTTTTTTTAAAAAAAAAAAAAAAAAAGAAAAGAAAAGAAATCAAGGCAAAATCTTGACGTTTTCCCAAAGGCTCTCAAGCCGGTGCAGACCTACCAATCAGGCGCAGTGCCGTCTGCGTGAGGGCCAGCATTCCGGAATTGAGCAGAAGGTTGAGGTTGTTTGCGCCGTGCTGCAGGGTGAGCATGCTGAGCATCACCAGGAGGAAGCGGGCTTGTGGGATGGTCCCCAGGCTTGGTCCCGATGGGTTCTCATTGGTGATGGTTTGCAGGGGAACCGGCTGGATACCTAATGAGCATTGGCACCCACTGACATTTCTTGTGATGGATACAAGAATAAACGTACCGCAGAAAGCACGGGCGATTACTCTAAACATCTGACTATGCTGACACCCACTGACATTTCTTGTGCATGGATACAAGAATAAACGTAACGCAGAAAGCACGGGCGATTACTCTAAACATCTGACTAATAAGCATTGACACCCACCTACATTTCTTGTGCATGGATACAAGAATAAACGTAATGCAGAAAGCACGGGCGATTACTTTAAACATCTGACTATTTTCCAGGGCTTTCCACTGAGTGGGCAAGCTCTGTCATGCTGCACGATGGGCCTACCCCCTGCATTCTATGCACAGGTCGTTCCATCTGTCTACAGGACTTAGCATGTTGCTCTCTGAATACCCTGGTGCCCTAGTCCATTCCTTCCATTTCAAATGTAAAAGTTATGTCTCCCTTTTCCTCCACAAAACCAATCTAATCAACTCTCTGTAGATGCTCAAACTATACAGAAAATAAATATTAATATAGGACACAGACACTTTAGGATATGTGGTGATACATATAAAAATGTCAAAATGTAAAAATGTTATACTAGAGTACTTCAACATTGTGTCTCCTGCTAAATTTTAAAGTTTTGTTTAAAATCTGAGAAAGCTGATAGCAGCACAGATTATACAAGTACAAAGTACAAACTTATTAAAGTCTTCTCAAAAGCAAATATTGGCATTTGCAAGTTTCCACAACATATAATTAAAGGCAAACTATAAAATAACATTGATGCAATTGTTGACTCACCAAGCTCTTTAAATTTGGCACTGGCATCCATCAAAACATTCCGAATGTTCTGAACAGCCCAAGCATACAGCTTGCCAAAGGTGACTTCCAGCAGCATCCGATTAAAAGGTGGGATCAAATCAACATCCTTTAAACAATCAGTAAGAGGTTCCCTTTCAAATAAAGATAAAGAATTTGACTCGGGACACTGCCAGACTTCTGTTACAGAACAACATTTTGTTGCCGCAGCTTCCTTAATTAAGAAAAATATGCTAACGTTTTACCCTATATCGATTCCCTCAGGAATAAGTCTCTGCCATCCACAAAACATCGCATACTGCACAGATGGAAGTAAGAAATTCTTGCTCGCCAGTTTTAAAATTGTATCTATCCCTTCCAGGCGAACCTCTGCTCTCTCCAACTGCAAAATATCAATGCATACAGTTAAGTGTTATGTATATTACCCAATGCAGACATGCATTTCTCATCAAATGTTACCTGTTTTAGTAGACACTTTCTCATTTTTTCCACATCCACTGGCTCTTCTTTAAGGGCAAATTCAGCAATTGTACTGAGGAGTGGAGACTGCGGATAAAGACCCTGCACATTCTGCTTCAACCACTTGTATTTGTGAACACCTGTAACAGTACTCAACAGCGGCTGCCATTTGTCCTAACAAAGGAAAACAATTTTCATCATTAGTCTACCCTATTTAATATTAAACTGTGCTCTAAAAGTTATTCAAGTAAAATATAAATAATGCTCATAGGTTTAAATTGGTTAAAATATGTTAAATTTAGTAATACATGGTTTTAAAACTATGCTATAAATATACTTATAAGTGAATTTATAATCTCTATACTAATATATGTTGGAACAGGCTAGCTTGGCATACAAAGTTAAGTTATGGTTCATATTAATAGCCACAGGGCCCAGCACTGTTTCTGGAACAAAGAATATATTTACGGAATGAATGGTGACTAATTAATGATACAATCTACTACCAAAAATAAAAGGAAACCCTTCTCCAGCTACAGCTCTGACCAGGACATCATAAGTCAAGTTCATGAAGCATCACTGGGGCCGTATTTCTAACAACCACCCGTCCCTCCCTCTGGATGCTCAGGTACAGAGGTACAAGACTGTGGATTCCTTTGCTACGTGCTATGATTCTATTCAGCCAGCCTCAGAATCACAGAAAATACTGCACCTTGGGTGATTTAATTGCAATGGGTCTCTTGTCCACATTTATTGGACTATGAGGCAAAATGCAAGCTTCTTCTAAATCACTCTCTTCGTTTCCAATTTTTTCTTCATCATCTGTAGATTCTGGCTTCTTAGGAACTGTGTTTTAAAACATCATTCACTATAAAAATTATACACTTAAATATAATTTTAAATTAAGAAATACTTAGATTTGCATGAAGGACAAATATTTCATTCAAATAAACATCTGAACAACATTATAAATTGCAATGCTCAACAACAAGAGTGAAATGATCACCCTGGCAGAACAAAAAGACAAAGTGAGAGTGCGACTAGGGGAGAAGCCCCGAAGCAGGGGAAGCCCGGCAGCCAGCAAGCTCTTCCTCAAGTGCCAGAGAGTGAACATTTGAGTCTTTCAGGCCATGCAGTCTGTTGCAAATACTCAACTCTGCTGCTGTAGCACAAAAAGTAACCACAGATAAAGCAACAGGTGTGGCTGTGCTCCCGTAAAACTTTATTTATGGTGCTACAATTTTAGCTTCATGTAATTTTCATGTGTCAAAAATAATATACTTCTTTTAATTTTTAAAAAACAATTTCAAACTGGAAAAAAATAAAAGGTCTTAGTCCATGGGCTACACAAAGCAAGAAAGAGGTGGAATTTGGCCCACAGTTCCTGGCTTGTCCACCCTGGTCCAGTTCAGTGGTTCTGTTACTGTGTAACTGAATCAATTGAATTCACTGTGATATGTGGAATTTCCTCCCTATATTTTATCTCTTTTAAAATTTTTGGTCTAAATCTCTTTAGCATATAATATAAAAAATAAGCAACATGATAATACACCTGGGCAGTAAAGAGCTAACACAGCAGGCCGGGGTTGCTCAAACCCTGCAAATTCCCAAGGAAGGTCTGTCCCTTCAGGATTGGTCCTTCTTCTAGGAGCTGAGCTCTGAGCCCTTGGAACATCCTGACTGATAAGTTTTTTGGTATACCTGACACCCAGGACCTTGTGGCAGTGGTCTGGCCAGGTAGTTTATGCTAATGACGTGACTTGCGAGGGACCACTTGTTTTTGCACTGGGGCATTGGAGTCTGAGTAATTGAGGTCAGTCACATGGGCACTGCCTGTGTATGTGACTGGCCCCCAACAAAATCTCTAGACTCTAGGCTCAGGTGCGCTGCCCTGGTTAACAATTCTTCACACATGATGTGACCCACTGTTGCTGGGAGAGCTAAGCACATGCACGTGATGCCACTGGGGAGAGACACCAAAAGCTTGTGCCTAGTTTCCTCTGGACTTCCCTCCATGCACCCTTCCCTTTGCTAATTTTAATCTGTATCCTTTTTGCAGTAAAAAAACACAGCTGTGAGTATAACAGCTCTTCTGAGTCCTTTTAGTGAATCATCAAGCCTGAGAGAAGGCTCAGGGATCCCTGACACAGCAACAGGAATATTAATCACTTAATCTTTTCAAGTTACTTAATTTCCAAAAAAAAAGAAAATCAGCTTGAAACAACACACAATAAATCTATAAACCCACAAGAAACTCTAAAAGTGACAGTGTGGGCTCAGAACCCACGGATATGAGATGGCAAATGGTGGAGTCTCCCTCCCTCATGCTGAGGCAGCCTGTCTCCTGGGCCCGGGCTGAGTTCCTGCATGCCTGGGTTAAAGGAATCACAGAAGTGTGACTGCTGTGACTTCCTGATCCAGAGCACCCCTCGGATTCAGACAGGCTGTTATGGTGTAGGGTTTGTTCAGGAACAATCAAATTAGGATGGCTTCTAAAACACTTTAGTCTTTCATAAGCTTATTGTTCAAAATGCCCATCAGAAACTCAGTAATTAATACTGTTCAATAAGCAGGTTTGTGAGTAAATCAGTATAAGTCATAAGAATATGATCAGAGGCCAGGCACGGTGGCTCACGCCTGTAATCCCAGGACTTTGGGAGGCCGAGGCAGGCAGATCACGAGGTCAGGAGATCAAGACCATCTTGGCCAACATGGTGAAACCCCGTCTCTACTACAATACAAAAATTAGCCAGGCGTGGTGGCACGTGCCTGTAATCCCAGCTACTTGGAAGGCTGAGGCAGGGGAATCGTTTGAACCTGGGAGGTGGAGGTTGCAGTGAGCTGAGATCGTACCACTGCACTCCAGCCTGGCAACAGAGCAAGACTCCATCTCAAAGAAAAAAAGAAAAAAAAGAATATAATCAGAAATTTCTGTAGTTTATTTATAATCACAAGTGACTAAATTCTAAACTATTTTATAATTTCTAAGCATTTTTATTCAAATTTGGATTTAATGCAAAAAGACTTTTCTGTACCCTTACACAGCTACTTCCAGGAAAATGTCAGTAACTCTTTTAGCTTCCCTTTATAATTCTCCATGTATCAGAATACTCAATATTTCCAAACAAAAAACATATCTTTAGAAGAACGGCAATAAGTTTAAATGTTCCCATTATATCTCATTACCAGGATAACTAATAAAATAAAAATACTTCCTTGTTCCCATTAATTTAGTAAAGATTATTTATGTTTTCAACATCAATTTACTAGTAATCAAATCATACCACACTCAATTCCTAAACTGCCTCATTGTCTGATTGCTTGGAAAAATAAGTGAGATCTCTGTATTTAATCATAACTACACATAAAAATGATGGCAGCAGGTAGAAATGTCACATGTAATCAACAGTAGAGAAACTTCACTCTGAAATCACAGATCCAATGTGGCAGGGTGAAGCACATGCTTTAATAGTATCTTCTGTCCTTTTACATTCTTACCTCTCTTTTTCCTTCGTTCTCGAATTATCTTCTGAGCTATCCTCCTCCAACGGGGCAAAGAACTTAACAATTTAAACTTAGACATTATAGAGAGGTCATTACAAACAGCAGGTCTCAATTCATTAAAGAGGAATCTCAAACGTTCAATGACAGGAGCGCAGACCTCCTTGTAAGAACGGCCCTGTTCCTGATGAGTCTGCAAAGTTAACCAGGAAAAGACAACTTTAACAACAAATATTTCAGCAACTGTCTGCAAAGCACAGAATAAAAAGAATTAAAATCTATCACCTTAATGAGCGAACATTTTGCTTGGTAGACAACTCTACAAACATCCACCACTGACTTAGGCAACGTTCTGTGCTTTACTTGCTCAATACCAAGTGCACCTGCATGAACTAAAGATAATGCCACATGACCTGTAAAAAGACATTTAAAAGAAGGGCAAGGAAGGAATGAATATGTACCGCAGGTTAGTCGAGGAATCTGCAGTGTAGCTAAAGTACACAGATACTGAGCTCCATACCTAAATCTTCATGTTTTAAGAGGCAACATAACAGCAAGCGACCGACCTCTTCCACGGGATGCTCGGGGGGAAACATGATCGGCGTGGTCAAATGGCACTGCCTACAGTACCTTTCTATTTGACACAAAAAGTCCTGCAACAGAAACAGCTGGAGGTAACTTCAGGGCCACCCAGTGAGTCTTCACAAATCTTAAACATGTCACAGCTTCTGACGCACTTGCAGTCAGTAATGCTTCTGACACCTCGCTAGCATGTTAACACAATCAGGTTCTCACCTCAAAACCCTCCAAATAATACATGAAACAAAGTCTGTGCTGTGTTAACCAAAGAGCACGTAAGTATTCCTATGTCAAAGTCCTCAGATAAACAGAGCACTGAGGTGGCAGTGGGGGCAGGCCTAGCTCACCTTCACGTTGTGATCCTGAATGTTATTGTCTGCAATGGCTTGCAGAAATGCCTGAGAATGGTCCCCCAGGGCCCGCCTGTGGGAGCAGAGTCGAGATTTGCTGGCAGGTGTGCCCCCTGGGGAGCTGCAGTGGTCCTCGTCTTTCTCCTCGTTGTAGCTGTAGTGGATCTGGCTGGTCTGCAGGCCTCCAGAGAAGATGGATGACTGAAGCCATTCTAGAAAATGCACATGCAAACATGAAAGAGAAACTCAAGTGCACAACTCAAAATAAATACTAAAAAAAAAAAAAAAGATGCTCAACTGAACACTGAATTTAGAAGGTGAAATTCAGCATCATTCATATGAAAGAGCTCCACCTAACATGTTTACACAGGTTGACTTATAATTCCTCTATCTACGTGAACACACTTTCTGGTGATTCCACACGCCTCAGGCATGGCATCAGAACTCAGGATCGTAGTTCCAGTCCAACATTCTCTGGACACCTGTGCTCTGCCTGCAGCTGCCTGGTTCCACAGACACCGTGTGAAGACTGAGTTGCACATTTTAACAAGGAAGGCAGCAAAGGGCACTGCTGACACAAATAATCACAGGATTTCAAGTCCGAAACTATGTGCAACGGATGACTATGGGGGTACCAGGGAGACCGGAAGACAGACCACCGCTATTCTGAGGGTCAGTAAGGGACTTGTGAAAGCAACAACTGAGCTAAGATGAGGAATAAGACCCAGACGCTGAGTATCCAGGCAGGGAACAGCACATCTGAAGGGTTTCTACAAAGAATTACATCCTCAGGGTAGGCTACGTATTCCTAGAGCACTTACAAAGGAACGAAAAGGAGAAAATATTTAACAAACACACAATCTTTAATGAAGGATAGATCCTTGGAGATGGGAGGGCCGATGAACTGGAAAGGAGACCTGTGCGTGGTGCAAGGCACGGGATCAGCCAGTGCGAATGTTAATTACTACCGCTTATGGCAACTTGAGGGAGTGCACCACTACAGATCTCTATTAACGATCTGTGTTATCAAATACTGCTCCAAATCCAAGCAATCAAAGCGGGGATGCACTTAAGTGTTCTTTTACTGGACATTTAGATTTTAGAGCACTCAGGAGCATTCCCCAACCCAACACATTCGTTCTTCTGAAACACTAATCCAATGCCGACTCTCTCTGGCCCTCTCTCTTTAAGCACAGGACAGCCCCTCCTTACTGCTCCAAGATAAGCCTCTGATCCTCCTGTGGATGGGACCCACCTGCCAGGGCCCATGGCACCCTCTGCCCTGGAGCTCGCCAGCCCTGCCCTCCTTGCCAATTTAAACAAAGCCCATCTTCTGGCAAGCAATGAGCCTTGAGGAGGAGGGAGGGTAGCAGACACCTCAGAGGGCACCACAGGCAGCCCAGCACCCAGCACTGCACAAAGGTCCACCCAACAGGGGGGCTGTGTGGACACCAAGATCCTCCTTCCCCGCAAGCCTCTGCCACACCCACTCTCGCAAGCAGCAGGAAAGCCCTGCTCCTCTCAGCAGTGCCCTTGACACTCCTGCGTTTTCTGCCCAGAATGCTCCCTCACACAATTTCAGGACTGCTGCCAATGTGAAGCCTTTCTTCTCCCAGAACCACGTATGAACGTCTCCATTTCACCATTCACCACCTTGTAACGTGACCTGTTTAGAATGCTGGCTCATCAACAAGCAGCAGCTGAAAGCAGAGGCGTGTCCTATCCGTCACTGCATCCTGAACACCTCGCATGGTAACGGCACCAGAAAGCAGAGGCGTGTCCTATCCATCACTGCATCCTGAACACCTCGCATGGTTAACTGCACCAGACAACTGCTCAACAGAAGCTGCTCACATGGACGGACAGACAGACAGATGGGAAATGCACAACTACATGAAGGAAAATGTAAACCCATCTTAGGAGACAGGAAGGAACTTATTACTTTAGGTGGTTACAAAGGCTGCCATCCTGAACTATAACTGACTTGAGCCTGGTCTGGTAAAAACGCAGTCCTCAGGTAGAATGCTGTTCCCTGAGAGGACAGCTGATCCACATTCTGTGCAATTTCTGGGCATGCAGGGAGACAAAAGCCATGCTGGGCCCATCAGGCAGAGGCTGCAATATGTGAGAGCACCACAGGGTAGACGGGTAGACATTCCTGCACACTTTTTAGCTTCGTCTGCAGCAACAGACCATGAGGGCACATGACAGCCACTCACAGCTGTTTCTACCTGATTGAGTCTCACTATCCTTATTATTATTTTTATCATCATCAACTGTGTTGAATCCTCCTCTTCTTTTTTTTTGGAGACAGAGTCTCACTCTTGTCACCCAGGATGGAGTGCAGTGGTGCGATCTCGGCTCACTGCAACCTCTGTCTCCTGGGTTCAAGTAATTCTCCTACCTCAGCCTCCTGAGTAACTGGGATTACAGGCACCCGTCACCACGCTCAGTTAATTTCTGCATTTTTAGTAGACATGGGGTTTCACAACATTGGCCAGGCTGGTCTCAAACTCCCGACCTCAGGTGATCCACCCGCCTCAGCCTCCCAAAGTGCTGGGAGTACAGGCATGAGCCACCGCCTGGCCATCTCCTACTTTTTCAAAGAGAGAGTCTTCCTCTGTCACCCAGGCTGGAGTGCAGTGGTATGATCATGACTCACTGCAACCTCAACCTCCCAGGCTCAAGCGATCCTCCTACCTCAGCCTCCTGAGTATCTGGGACTACAAGTACGTGCCAACATGCCTGGCTAATTTTTGTGTTTTGTGTAGAGATGGAGTTTTGCCATGTTGCCCAGGCTGGTCTCAAACTCTTGACCTCAAGCAATCCACGTGCCACAACCTCCCAAAGTGCTGGGATTACAGGCATGAACCACTGTGCCTGGACCTCTCCCACTCTTAATGGAACTTACAGTTCAAAAAAATAATCTGCTGATCAGCAAAAAGCAAAGATTTTCTTACTGGCACATTCAATCTCGACAGGAGACAGCGGTGTGCTCATTGCTAAATAGGAAGCGTGTAATCCGAGAAGCAGGCCCAGATTCCTCTCTGTGTCTATCAGAGGTGAAGAGAGACTCCCCAGATCTGGTATGGTGACAACTTCTTGGTCAGGCTGGAAAAATAAATTTCATCATCAATCTGAGGAAACAGAATTAATTAAAAACATAAAACCAAAAGGACAGCTCTGTCCTGCAACTGTACCGCATGTGAGCCCAGGGGTGCTCTGGGCGTTCTGCCCCTCCATCCTGTAATGAGTTGATGCTGCTGTGCCCAAGTAACAGCAGATACCACATAAACCCACATGCCCAATGCAACCGCACAGCCCTACTGCAGAAAAACTAAACCACAGATACGTGATTTGGCTAGAATATTCCTTAGGAATCAGTTTCCAAAGTGACTGTACACCACACTTCAGAAAGTATAATAAATTGTTACATGCACAAAGAACCCACTGGGCAACAAATCTATGACAAGTATTCGATGACAAGTATTAGTGGACTGTGACCACACATGTAGAGGAAATGAAATTTATTCTAATAAAAATCTGAAAAAAGCAAGAGTTCAACTTTTCCAGTCACAGAAGATATTTACAGCAAAGTTAATTCTCCCCTTCATAAAATGTTTTAAGCCCTGCCCTAATGGCATTTAATACATCTTATTACTTGTGGATACCTGGAAAGCTAATCCCAATATATAAATTCTATGTGTTCGTGAATACATAGGAAGGACATATTTCTATTGTAAAGAATTACACTTCTACATAGTTCTTCCCAAAAAATACATACCTCAAGATAATAAGCCATTCCAAATTTCTACATAAAACCAAAGTTTAACCTCTTTTCTTGTGGAACACTGTCTATATTTCTTACAAATTGATCATTTAAAAAACAAATTTTCAAGACCAGTACATCACAGATCTTAACATGAATAAATGTAAATTCATTTATGACAAAACTTCTAAAGGATCTTTATATTTATCCCTAATGCCCCCCAAAAGACCCAGATATCAGTACTTCTAGATCCAAATATTCCTATCACAAACACACAGAGGGTATCCCCTGCCATCCTCTGCATCACTCAAGGCATACAGCCTCACCTCCAAATACTGGCCAACACAAAATGCGTGCATGGATTCCCGGGTGTCTTCAAACTGCAAAGCAGCTTCCAAAGCTACCACTGGGTCTTCCCCTGCAAACTGAGCTGAAACAAAAAGGGAAAAAGCAACATGAGTTCAATTCAGCTTGCCTGGAGAGCTATAGGAGAAATAGTGAGTAGGAAATAAGTTAGGTGCTTAACTCAAAAGTGAGGGTTACCAGAGTATAATGACCTCCCACTGTCTCCCAGGGTTGCCGGGGCCGACTCAGAACTTGAAATGAGTTCCAAGTATTAAAACAAAAATGCATAATGAAAGCAAATTCTTCAAATGTGCTCAATTTGTTGATAAGACAGACACCAAAGCCACCGATACATTAAAGTATGCGGGGGCTGGCACAAAACTAAAGAAATCATTTATAAGCCAAATACTCTGCTTAGAATGATACAGGCTGTAACTTTTAACCAGGAAATAAGAAGTGTAATCTTACCAAGAATACTATTTCCTGTTAACGACTGTGTCTGGAAGTCCTTTATATCATATACTTTCCCGTCAATCACAGTCCAGAAGCCTCCATCTTTATTATGGTTCTCCAAATCAGCTTTGCGTATAAGTGTCACTTCCTCATTATTTCTACAGTTCTGACCTGTAAAAAATGACTCTGTATATACAGAAACCAGAATCAGTCCATCCATCAACCAATAGGTAAAATGAAAAGAACAAACTGTGTGAAAGAACTACAAGCAGAAATAAACAAATCCACAATCACAATGGGAGAAATACATACCTAGCTCTGAAACTAATACCACACATGCAAATTCTATTAAATATAAAATGCTTCAAAAAAAAAATCTAGGCAGCATGAATATCAAATCGGGCCATGCCAGGCCACAGAGCAAATCTCAACAGATTTCAAAGAAATAAAGTTACAGAGCATGTGTGCTGACTACAATGCAGTTAAATTAGAAACAGGTTTTCAAAAATTCATTCAAAATAAATAGAAAATTCATCCACATATTTGAAAATTATAAAATACACTTATAAGTAACCCAAAATTCTAAGAAAAAAATGACTATGAAAATTAGAAAATGTGTTCAATTAATAATCAAAATACTGCAGATCAAAATTGGTGACATACAACTAAATGCATGCTTGAGGGCATTTACGCCTTTAAATGTGTGTATTAGAGGGAAAAAGCTAAAAAAGAAAAGAAACACCAAATCAATAAAAGTCTATTAGTTCATAAAAATACTCAAAAAAAGAAAACCTGAGTGGTGGTCACCTATGCAAGTGCTAGGATACCAACTCAATATTACGAAAAATAGTTAAAGGGAGGTGGCAGTTCAAGAAGTCAAGCTTAGACTATGTCCTTCCTGTACACATTGTACCTCCTGCTAACCAGACAGCAGAGGGCAAGGTTGGTGGGGATTTTATAGAGGACACGCAGCACATGAATTCCCTGGTCTAGTTCACAGAACTAAAGCGGGAGCCATCCAGCACTACAGGCCTCCTAAGCCAACAGAAAGCATGCAGCATGACTCCAGACATAACACCACCCCAACGAGACTGAATTCAAATCCAACCAAACCTCTAGATCTAACCAGCAGATTAATGGAACTAACAGAAGAACATGTTGGTCTAGAATAAGAGAATGCAATCAACCAAGTTCAGAAAATGTGAAGTTCTCCAAAATAACCAACCTGCTTCTTTGAAAAAGAAAACGGTATGATCAGAGACAGGGAGAGGAGGGCCTGGAGCCATGCTGTTTGGAGAAACAGACTAGAAGCATATGTCAAGCAATGCCAACACGGAGAACGTGCTCAGGTCCTAATTCAAAATTACCACCTAAAAAAGGCATTTTTGAGATAGTCCAGGAAAATGTAACATGGACTGCATGTTAGATTAAGGAATCACTGTTAATCTTATAGACAGGATAATGATATTGTAGGGTTTTTTAAAATCCTTATCATTAAGAGGTAAAATGCCTTAAAATGTTTTAAAGACAGAGTTATGCTTTAAAATAATCCAATCGGCCGGGCGAGGTGGCTCACACCTGTAATCCCAGCACTTTGGGAGGCCAAGGTGGGCAGATCACAAGGTCAGGAGATCGAGACGATCCTGGCTAACACAGTGAACCCCCATCTCTACTAAAAATACAAAAAATTAGCCGGGCGTGGTGGTGGGCGCCTGTAGTCCCAGCTACTCGGGAGGCTGCGGCAGGAGAATGGTGTGAACCTGGAAGACAGAGCTTGCAGTGAGCCGAGATCGCGCCACTGCACTCCCGCCTGGGTGAAAGAGCGAGACTCTGTCTAAAAAAAAAAATTAAAAAAAAAAATAAAATAAAAATAATCCAATCAATCAACAATACAGAGAAGTATGAGAGGGGAACGTATTCACCTGTTGAAGCTAGATTCATTTTACTATTTTTCTACTTTTATCTATGTTAGAAAATTTTCATAATAAACAGATTACAAAAACAACACTGTGCTAATAAGTATTCATTTCTCAAAAAGCAAGAAAAATAGCAGATTAAACCCTAAGAAAGAAGAAAGCAATAATAAAGAAGAGTATGGCACTGGAGAGACAAACATATAGAAAAATGGAATAGAATGGAGACCCCAAAAACAATCCCTCACGTATTTGGTCATATGATTTTTGACATGGGAGCCAAGACCACTTAATGGGGAAAGAAGAGCCTTTTCAATGCCTGATACTGGGAAATCCAGACATGCACATGTAAAGAATAGAGGTAGACCCTTACCTTATGCTACACACAAAAACTAACTCAAAATGGATCAGAGACCTAAAAATAAGTGCTAAAACTATAAAATTCTTAGAAGAAAACACTGCGGAAAAACTTCATGACACTGAATTTGGTGACATGTCTTGAATAGGACACCAAAAGCAGCGCAGGCAACAAAAGGAAAAACATAGGTAAGTTGGACTTGATCAAAATCAAATACTTCTGTGCATCAAAGGAGGCTATCAAGAGTGAAACGGCAACTGAAAGAATGCAAAACAGATTGCAAATCATATCTATGCAGAATATATAATTAACTCCTAAAACCCAACACGACAAAAAACCCAATTAAAACACGGACAAAAGACTTGAATAGACATTTCTTCAAAAAAGGTATGCAAATGGTCAATAAGCACATGAAAAGATGCTTGACATCACTAATCATTAGGGACATACAAATCAAAACCACAATGAGATACCACTTCACACCCATTGATGGCTACTATCAAAAAAAAAAAAAGTGTTGGTGAGGATGTGGAGAAACTGGAACTCCTGCACACTACTGACAGGAACATAAAATGGTGCAGCCACTCTGAAAAACATTATGGCAGCTCCTCAAAAAAATTAAATATAAAATTACCATATAATCTTACCAATTCTACCTCTGGCTATATAGCCAAAAGAAGTAAAAGCAGGCCGGGCACAGTGGCTCACTCCCGTAATCCCAACACTTTGGGAGGCCGAGGTGGGCAGATCACGAGGTAAGGAGGTCAAAACTATCCTGGCCAACATGGTGAAACCCCATCTCTACTAAAACACAAAAAATTAGCTGGGCATGGTGGTGCACACCTGTAGTCCCAGCTACTCAGGAGGCTGAGGCAGGGGAATTGCTTGAACCTGGGAGACGGAGGCTGCAGTGAGCCGAGATCGCACCACTGCACTCCAGCCTGGGCAACGGAGCAAGCCTCTATCTCAAAAAAAATAAACAAATAAAAATTTAAAAAAAAGAAGGAATGCAAATGGATACACACACCCACATTCATAGCAGCTTTATTCACAATAGCCAAAAGATGGAAACAACCCAAGTGTCATCAACTGATGGTTGGATAGCAAAATGTGACATATTCATATAACAGAATATGATTTCACCTTAAAATTAAGGACATTCAGACACTTTCCACAACACGGATGAACCTTGAAGACATGCTAAGTGAAATAAGCCAATCCCAAAAGGATAAATACTGTATGGTTCCATGTATATGAGGTACCTGAAGTAGTAAAATTCAGAGACAGAAAGTAGAATGGTAGTTGCCAAGTGCTAGGGAAAATTGGTGTTTAATAGATGCATAGTTTCAGTTGGGAAAAATGAAAAGCTCTAGAGATGAGTGGTGGTGATGGCTGTAAAACAATGTGAATGTACTTAATGCCACTAAATGGTACACTTAAATGGCAAATTTTACCAATCTTATACACACCCTTCCAAAAAAAGAATAGGCAGGAACATTCTCCTACTCACTCTACAAGATTAGCGCAACTTTGGTTACCAAAACCTGAATGTCTATTATGTTTTCCTACTATCGGATCCATCAGCCAGTGTTTCCCTCGACAAGCTAATGTTCTCTGGTGGATAGATGGAAACTAACAGGTTGCATGGGACCTATCTTCTTCCTGAATTATAGCTTCTTTGTTAGTAAAGGGGTGGTGGTTACCAATAACAACAACAAGTTGCAGGGCATTACAAGAAAATAAAATTACAGGTCACTGAAAAATTATGAGGAAAATGACATGCAAAATCCAGAAAAATTACAACTACAGATGCAAAACTGTCTTTAAAAAATAGCAAACCAAGACCAGAAATATCTATCCATATGACCAATATTATGAGCAAAGTAGTTTTATTCCAGAAATGGAAGGTTGAGTCAACATTTGAAAAGTCAGTAATTCACACATTAATAGAAAAAAATAAAAATTATATGATCAAGTAATGCAGGAAAAGCATGTGATGAAACTTAACACCCAATCATAGTTAAAACTGCATCACAAAGCAGCAACAGAAGAAAACATTCTTAAGGTTCAAAAGTACTTACAAAGAGACTCCTAAAACAAACATCATACTTTCTGTGTGAAATCTGGAAAGCTTTTTCTCTGCTACTAAGAAAAAGGCAAGGAGGTACACTGTCACCATTTCTACTCCACAGTGCACTACAGGTCCTAGCAAGTGCAATAAGTCACTAGGGGAAAAGCTGCAAGATCAGACCAGACACAAGTATAGACAATCACTTGGTTCAGACAAAGGCGACACCCCAGAAGAGTGACCAAGGACAGTCTTTTCACCCAAAGGTGCTGGCACAAAGATGCTATGGACAAAATGCCCATGGAAAAAAAGTGACATGTGACCCCTATCTCATAACATGCATGAAAATCAAGTCCAAGTGCACTATAGCTCTAAACATGAAAGTTAAGGCAATAAAACTTTTAAGGTGTAAAAGAAAATCTGGGTAAGAAAAAGATTTCTTAAGGCCCAAAATGAACAACATTAAAATAGAAACAAACTGGATTTCACGAATATTACTTCTGTTCATCAGAAAACACTTTTAAGTGACTATACAGGCCTGAGTGAGAGAAAAAGCTCCATCAGAAATAGAGCCAAAAATTCATATCCCAAATATACAGTAACACTCACATGAATGACTAAAAAGAAAAAAAGACAACCAGATAGAAAAATGGGCACAAAACTTGAATTGGCACTTCACAAAAGAGAATTTCCAACTGATTAATGCACATATGAAAAGGTATCAAACCTCACTAATAATCTAGAAAATGCTAATTGAAACCACAATGAGATACCAGTGTACACCCACCAGAATGGTTCAAACAGGGAGTGCTAGCAATGCTAGGTCTTGGCACAGAAGTGGAACACTGAGAATTCTCACTTTGCAGTGGAGATGAGTAGCAGCACAATCATGAGTAGCAGCACAATACGGAAAACTGGCATTCTGTATTAAAGGCATCCTCTACAAACCAAGAGTCCCACCAAGAAACAGACAGAAAGAATGATGAAAGAAACAGATGTAAGAATGTTAACGTATTGGCAGGAGCGCTGGCTCATGCCTCTTATGTCGGCACTGTGGGAGGATCACTTGAGCCTAGGAGTTTGAGACCAGCCTGGGCAACAGAGGGAGACCGTGTCTCCACAAAAAATTTAAAAATTAGCCAGGCATGGTGGCGCATGCTTGTAGTCCCACGTAGGTGGAAGGACCTGCTTGAGCCTGGGAGGTCAAGGCTACAGTGAGCCATGATTGCACCATTGCACTCCAGCCTGGATGACACAGCAAGACCCCTGCCTCAAAAAAAAAGGTAACATATTTACTTTAACCTAAACCTGGAAACAACTTACATTTCCATCAACAAGTAGAATGAATAGGTTGTTGTATATTCAAACAAAAGTATACTACACATGGCAATAAAAATGAAAGAACTCAATAACAGGGTGAAGCTCAGAAACCAAAAGGTACATACCATCTAGTTCCACTTATATGAACTCCGAGAACAGACAGAATTAAAATGATGTTGGGTAGGGACAAGAACTTAGTATAAGACGATCAGAAGTAAGGTGGCGATGACCACACAGCCTGGGGAAGGGCACTTTTCAGAGAAATGAGTCAGAGTTTGGGAGGGTCCTGCCACCATCCAGGCTAAGGTTTGAATGGCTGTGACACAGTTCTCTCTATGATCAATTACAGCTATCTACCGGGTACTTTTGTGTATGTGTTACTTATCACAATTTCAAGAGGCTTTACAGTGAGTAAGCTGCTGATCTGATCAAATGAATGCCCCTCAACCGTATGATAATAGAGAGACAAAATAACATTGGACTAAGCTCACTCCTTAACAAAAGGGGAAGAATGGTGCTGAAAGTATTGACTGTTTTAAAAATAAAAAACCATGTTCAATGTCCTGGGGCTGTTTTCCTCAGGACAACTGCCACCTCTTGTTTTAAGCTCCCACGTTAGGGGGATGATGGTCTAAAACACGAGAAGAAAAAAAGCCCACCCAGCTTGAGATTTCATGTAAATCAAAGTTTAACCCTGATTTTGACTGATTCTGAGTCCAGGAAGCTAGAACCATAGAAAGCATGGTGACTTAGATTCAAAAACCCAAAACTCAAAACATTGAGAAGATAAGTCTCATTCCAATTTGAGATGCACTGTGCTCAGATGACTCCAGGAATTCTGCATCTCACTAACATCAAACAACCAGAGGACTCTGGAGAGTCTTCCCATATCAATCTCTGCCTCCTGAGCTGGACCACAGATAACCACCCCAACAGCACCTTCTGGAGGCACCACGATTTTGTAAAATTTCATTTCAGTACTCAACAAGGATTACTAATGGAAAAATCTTCCTTAAATATAACCGAAATATAGCCAGGCACAGTGGCTCATTCCTGTAATCCCAGCACTTTGGGAGGCAGAGGCAGGTGG
The DNA here is from genome assembly GCF_028885625.2 of Pongo pygmaeus. Taxonomy (NCBI): domain Eukaryota; kingdom Metazoa; phylum Chordata; class Mammalia; order Primates; family Hominidae; genus Pongo; species Pongo pygmaeus. The sequence continues at coordinate 27,167,924 of NC_072389.2, read as the reverse complement.
ATCACTTGAGGTCAGGAGTTCGAGACCATCCCGGACAACATGGTGAAACCCCATCTCTACTAAAAATACAAAAGTAAGCTGGGCATGGTGGTGTGCACTTGTGGTCCCAGCTACTCAGGAGGCTGAGGCAAGAGAATCACTTGAGCCCAGGAGGCGGAGGTTGCAGTGAGCTGAGATTATGACACTGCACTCCAGCCTGGGCAACAGAGCAAGATGTAGTGTCAAAAAAAAAAATATATATATATATATACACATATATATATATATATACACACACACACACACACACACATATATATACACTCATATACACACACATACACACATAAACACACATATATTTGGTTAATATATATATATGACCCAAATTTCTTCTGATTTGGATTATCTTCTTTTTTTACTTATACTACCATCAGTAGAAATGGCAAATAATTGGTCTTCCTTTGTAAAGTATTCTTTCAAATTGAAAGGCAAGAATAGGTTAGACAAGGACAATACAACTTTCCTCAGTAAAAGTCCTTTAAGACGCCATACCCATTATGCCAGGCCAGGCTAACTCTTCATGATCATCCCGTTCCTTTCCTGGTGCCAGGTGGTTGAACCGATCCAGATGTTCCAACAGGCCACCCAGCAGAGGTACAGCTCCAGCCTCTTGCATGAGACCAGCATTTTTACTGAGCAGAAGCACTATAGAAACTACTAGTTCTGGAAGGAGAACACCTACATTTAAGAAATAAGAAGATTTAAATAAGTATTTATCCTATAAAAGCTATTTGTAAACTTGTTCTGTGTTTAAATTCTGCTAAGTCACAAAATAAGAAATATTTGTCCTTTAGCATATTTCTAAAGGATTGTCTTATATTTTATATTGAGACAGGTATAGCTATTAAACAGAACCCTTTAAATTACAAAAATATTTTCCAAAACACCGTATTTCAATCACAGAACTATGAACTAAGAGTCTTCTATTCAGAAAATTAAATGTTTATTGATATGTTTATCATCAGGGAAAAAACACTAAAAAATAATGCTCTAACCTCAAAAAGTTAAAACATACCAGGTAATATCAGAATTTTTAAGATCCTTAAATAGGTACCTAATTTTTATTATGCTGTCAAAATAAAATTAGACAATTACATTTGACCTCATTATTGAAATGTCAATAATGGAAGTATAAATCTAAATTACCAATTACATTTAAAGTGATATGAGTCCCATACCAGCTGGCTTAACAACAGAACTGTCAGTAACTAAAAAAACAAAACGAAGGTGAAAGGGCAGGAGGCCCAGAAAATTTAGAGAGTAAATGCAGGCATGCTGATCAGCAAAGAAGACACTTTAGCTTTCATCTATCTCCTAAAATAAACATGTACACAAGCAGGAAACAAAAGGTACCAGTAAAGTCCCCTTCCACAATGCAAGCCACCTCTGCGAAGTGCCGCCAGCTGGTAGAAGCAATGCTGGCGGCCACAGGCAGTATATCTCCAATGTGCGTGCACAGGAGGGCTGTGTACTTCTTCAGCAAGGAACCAACACCCATTAGCTCTGGACCTTGAAGAAGGATTGAGAAATTTTCATTTTCACTACTAAAATTTTTCTTTGTAAACAAACTAACTGCTCCATGATGCTACTCTCATCTACACATCTTTTACCTATAATAATTTTCTCAAACAGAAGCCTGTTAACCCTTAGTCCTTGCGCTCTTTCTATATCATGTGACTGGAGGGACAGGGTTTTTATGTCAAGTTTTATACCCTGCACTACGGAGTACCTAGAAATTTTGGGTGTATAAACACTAAAGTCATAATTTAACTTAAAGGTTTTTTTTTTTAAACAGACGGAGTCTCACCATGTTGCCCAGATTGGACTCGAACCCCTGGGCTCAAGTGATCCTCCTGTCTCAGCCTCCTGAGTAGTTAGAACTACAGGCATGCACTACCACACCCAGCTCTAAATTTTTAAAATTTTATATCCAGTACACAAATGTTTCCTAAAAGCTTGTAAATTATTCCCAAAAAACAAAGTTAGGTACTTTTCTGCTCCATAAAATCTTCAGTTTTTCTGTCTACATGGTTCTTTTTTTTTTTGAGATGGAGTTTCACTCTTGTCACCCAGGCTGGAATGCAATGATCTCGGCTCACTGCAACCTCCACCTCCTGGGTTCAAGCGATTCTCCTGCCTCAGCCTCCGGAGTAGCTGGGATTACAGGCACCTGCCACTACGCCCAGCTAATTTTTTGTATTTTTAGTAGAGACGGGGTTTCACTATGTTGGTCAGACTGGTCTTGAACTCCTGACCTTGTGATCCGCTCACCTCGGCCTCCCAAAGTGCTGGGATTACAGGCGTGAGCCACCACACCCAGCCTCCTACATGGTTCTTAATAGCTTTTCAGTCCTTGTGACTTTGTCTTTAAGATGGTCACCTCTTTCAAACTATCAACTCACCTACTGAAACCTGAAAGTTTCCATTACTGACAAGAGCCTAACTCTTCAGAAAGTAATTAAGTTACTTTGGGAAAAAAATAGCTACAAAACTACTAATGGAAGCAGCAGACCTTTCCATCCTTGACAGAGAAAGCCTCATGATGGAGGGCCAGCCGCTGCCCTGGATGCTGAAGGAGGGGAACCATTCCCTCGACAGTGCACAGCACTGAGCACTTACACACCATTCTATTCTGATCCTCACAGGCTGCCTCAGGGATTATCCCAAGTCTGCAGGTGAGAAGTCTTTGGCCCCATTAGACTTGGTCTAATGTCTAAACTATTAAGCAGAGCTGTAACTGAAACCCAGGCTTTCTCCAACAGTTCTTCCCATTCCACCCAGCTGGCTCCCCCATGTGACATATGAATAGGATGTCACTGTTTACTTCCTACATCATGCCAGTCTCCAGCATTCCATAGCACATGGAACAAATCTGATAAATCTTTGGTAAGACTAAACTGAACATACAGGGTGTCATTACTGATGTCTAAAGAATTTAAATACTAAGGCAACAAAATTAAAAATATTAACGAGGCTATTATAGAAAGGTCTGACTCAATAAAGTGGATGCAAAATGAAGCCCCAAAATTGGTGCATTTAGTAGTATAACAACTACACATCTGGGCATATAGGATAGACACGTTCAAAAGCCTAAATTAACGAGCCCCGATCACATACAAGACACTTTCACATTTTAAGCAACTTACTAGAAATATCTGAGGTCTGACCAATACTTTCTCCTGGATAAAGTTTACTAATAAGCAAACGTTGAAAACGCAGTAACAAATCCAATGAAGCAGATCTTTCACGACTGTGTTGCTCAAAGTCCAGACATGATGAAATCCGACGGGCAACATCTTTCAATCTGGCTACAGTCTGAGAAGCAATGTTTCTATACAGGAAAGAAGAGGATTACAAAATTAAACAAGATATTTCTATTAAAAAGAAAAAGGGATGGGGTAAATTATGACAAACTAGTATCACAAACACAGATCATACATGATGACCTGCAGCTGGCTTCCCTCCCCAAATGTGTCCAATAAGCGCAACCTCAGCCAAAACAGAGCAGAAGGGTACGGAAGACTCAAAAAAGATAATGATGCCCTCTTGCTTCACTAATGTGCACCTATGGAGCTGCGTGCAGTGGTCCAAACTGCAGAGGATCTTGCTTCCAAAGGAATACTTCCGCATTCCCAATGTCTAAGGAATGTAAACATTAAGACAACGAAATTTAAAATATTGATGAGGCTAATATAGAAATATCTAACCCTCTAGAAAGAAAAAACACAGTGTCATTATTTTTTGTCCAAAGCTGCATTTCAAACAGCAATGTGATACTACTCTTCAAGACAAGACTCGCCTGCATTGCTGTATCTGCCTTGCAAGTCCACCTTGAGCCCTTACTCGCAAGCAGCACTGGGGTGGGCCATGCAGCAGGTGCCGAGGGCTCAGGGAGTCCAGGAAGGAAGACCAAAGCAGGTGCCCAAAGAGCACGGCAGCGAAGAAAGTAGAAGAGGCTCCAGTTCCAACACTGTGATGTGACTTGAGCCATGAGCCATGGGAGATGAGAAGAGAAGAGAAGAAACATACGTTCCCAGAAGGTAAAGTTAGGAGAGCCGTGAATGTTTCTGGTTCCTCAGCAGAACACCAAGAAACAAGGGCAGGAGAACAAGACAAGGAAGCAAGGGAGAGACAGTGCAGGTAATGGAATGTCAGGCTGTGGGACCAGAGTCTGCAATGCCAACCCACCAAGGTTATGATAGGAAAATAACACCTTCTGTGTGTTTAAGGAAAGTAACTCTTTTTTTTGAGACGGAGTCTAGCTTTGTTGCCAGACTGGAGTGCAGTGACACGATCTCAGCTCACTGCAACCTCCGCCTCCTGGGTTAAAGTGATTCTCCTGCCTCAGCCTCCCGAGTAGCTGAGAATTACAGGCACACGCCACCATGCCCAGCTAACTTTTTTTTTTTTTTTTTTTTTAAGTAGAGACGGGCTTTCACTATGTTACCCAGGATGGTCTCGATTTCCTGACCTCATGACTCGCCCGCCTCAGCCTCCCAAAGTGCTAAGATTACAGGCGTGAGTGAACACGCCTGGCCTAAGGAAAGTAACTCTTATGTCAGTGTGAAAGCAAATCAGACAGGACATGGGAACACGGAGGGGAGGAGAGCCCAACCAGGGCCTGGTTCCAGACCCAACCCACCCACCCCGTTGAGCCAGGAGCACAAGTGGATCTCTGCACAACACCAAGAGCAAGGACATGCTTTCAGCTCCACTTTAACTCAGGTTCCTAATGTGACAGCAGGCTTGTCAATCCCACTTGCCCCCGTGGCTCGCACCAGAAAACCACCAGCAGTGTGAGTAAGGACAGAAGCAGGAGACAGAGGAGCCAGGGTTTGGGAATCCCACAGCAACCCACAGGCCCTCATCACACACAGCAAGGATGTGCCCTCACTGGGCTCACCACCACCACTCGACATCACCTTTCAGCTTCACTACCTGATAACCTGCCTGGGTAACACCACTGTAACACAAGAAACAGGTCTAGAATCTAGCATGTATGCTATACCTGAAGGAGCAAAACACGGTAATAAAATACAATAAAACTTTTAGTTTATTTATTTAATACAAAATTTAGAGCCATAATCAAAACGTGTAATTCTGTTGGGGTTCACTACTTATGAAAGCTTCACAGCGCTTTATTTTCAAATGCAAATGGTATTCTGTGGCTCCTTGCCAGCAGGTAAATAACGATTTACTCTGAAATGCTTTTCACGGCATATTTTTGTCAAGCAGTGATTTCTTCAACCCACGTTTTCTAACGGAAAAAAGGACATGAAATGTCTCCAAAAGTCTCTTACAATCTTTAGATAAACTACTGTTCAACAACTGCATCCGCCAAATCAACACATCAAGAATCCTTCGATCACAAACATTTAAGGTGAGAAAACAGTGTCTATCCATGCAGGAGAGGGACACATTTATCCATGCTTATGAAGACAGCCTGGACTATCGGCTGCTGAAAAGCTGTGAATGCATTTTTCTTTTTATACTTTCCAAAATTTTTGTGAGGTGATAACTATGTTTGTGTCTATTCTTTTTATTTTGTATTTTTTAAGTACGTACATCCTTATTATAAATCTGCTGTAGAACCAATGTCCCATACAGGACCCCACATGCCACAGGAACCAAAAAGTCACATGCAGCGAAGATGAAGACACAGGAGAACCTGTGTGGACACCACAGAGCCACCTGCCCAGGACACCAATGGAGCTACAGGTGCAATTCAAAATGTTCTTAGTTGTATTAATAAACGTGGCCAGGTGCAGTGGCTCACACCTGTAATCCCAACACTTTTGGAGGCCAAGGCGGGCAGATTACCTCAGGTTGGGAGTTCAAGACCACCCTAGCCAACATGGGGAAACCCCATCTCTACTAAAAATACAAAAATTAGTCAGGTATGGTGGCATGCACCTGTAGTCCCAGCCACTCAGGAGGCTGAGGCAGGAGAATCATTTGAACCCAGGAGGCAGAGGCTGCAATGAGCTGAGATCGTGCCACTGCACTCCAGTCTGGGCAACAGAATGAGGCTCCATCTCAGGGGAAAAAAAAATTGTCCTTAGTCACATTAATAAAAGTTAAAAAAAAAAAAACAAAAAAACAAATAAAACTAATTTTAATAATGGTCAGGCGTGGCGGCTCACGCCTGCAATCCCAGCACTTTGGGAGGCCAAGGCAGGCAGATTACTTGAGGTCAGGAGTTCAAGACCAGCCTGGCCAACATGGTGAAACCCTATCTCTACAAAAATACAAAAATCAGCAAGGCGTGGTGGTGTACACCTGTGGTCCCAGCTGCTCGGGAGGTTGAGGCAGGAGAATCACTTGAAGCCAAGAGGCAGAGGCTACAGTGAGCCAAGATTATGCCACCACACTCCGGCCTGGGCAACAGAGCAAGACTCCATCTCAAAAAATAAAAATAATTTTAATAATGTATCATACTTATCCCAACAGATTGAAAATATTACCATTTCAACATGATATCACTATAAGAAAAATTATTGAGATATTTTACATAGGTTATTTCATATTAAGTCTTCGAAAACCATCAGGGTAGCTTACATATGTAGCACATTTCAATTTGGACAGTGAAATTTGCACTGAAAATATCTGATCTGCCCTTAGACTCATAAAATACACAGTTGATGAAGTAGACTCACATGGCCAAGTGATTCTAAACATACTTAAATGCTTCCTAATAACGGAATCAAGTTTTTAAACCCGCATTTTAATTAATAAAAATTAAACAGATAAAATATTCAGTGTTTCAGCTATGATGGATACACTTCAAGTGCTGATCAGCAAACTGTGTTGAGCGTAGCCAGACGGGCCAGGGCAGGCTACACAGCTGCAGCTCAAACAGCACAGCTGCAGGTCAAACAGGCCAGTCTCTCCGCACACGGGAACAGTCTGAGCAAGCAGGAGACGGGGAAAACGGGCACTGCCCTCGTGAGAACAAAGGACCCACAACAGTAACCCTGCACTCACCCCCTGCCAAAGACACCAACGGCCCATGAAGCAGCCTCCTCAGAAAAGGGAGGGGCATTCAAGAACTTAGAAAAGCACCACTGGAAAAATGCTCACTTTAAAACTTTGCATGTAACTTTACATTTTAATTACAAAGGTTTTAACATCCATGTTCTTATTCTTAATTAACTCCATGAAAGTAAACACGGCTTTTATTCTTATTCCTACAGTTACTGTGTTGGAAGTTCATCTATGTGAACAACTGTTGCAACTGAAATTTTATGAGAACAAATTCCAAGCTCTTTCCATTAACACAAACTATATGAAGTTTAGTTCTCTTTATTTCCATTGGTTAAAGACCAGAATGTGTGAAATATGCATTGTCAGATTAGAAAAACAAAACAAACATCAGAAAAAGGTTTTGCAAAATAGAATTTACTAAAATCTATGATAGAAACTAGCTCTACAACTTCCTGTTTCAAAATTTCACTGTGTGTCCACTAAGTTTGTTTTTCTGGTTGTGGACAACAGGCCCACCGCGCACCACAGGCCCACCCCATGCCACAGGCCCACCCCACACCACAGACCCACCTTGGCCCCATGAACAGGCCAGCTGAGAGCTGCGGCCACTGCCCAGGGCTCCCTGCTCTGTGCTCGGCTGCCTGATCCAACCTGCCAGTGCTTTGCTTTCTCTATGTGTAGAAACTAAAACCAGGAGCCCAAGTTTACAAAAAGCAGATTTTTATTACATAGAGGTACAAATGTGTTTCACTTTCTAATAAATCTCTTTCACAAATCACCTTGCTTTTTTGCTCTTCTTGAGTGACCATTTTTACACAACACTGTCTGACCGTTTTGGCTTCTGCCAAGGTTAGCCTCTGTTCACAGGCTGTCTGACTTCTTCTTCCCACCTCCTCCTAGTCTGGCCTTCCAAAATAATGCTCACCATTCTTTCACATTGACTTTAGTTTTGAAAAGAAAAGTTACCTTACAAAGTAGTATGTATAACTCTGCAATATGTAAAGTGAGGCAATGATAGAACCAGTTTTAAAAATAACCTTCCATGATGATTTTCATTTGCATCCACCTGCTTATTAGTAGGTAAGAATCTTTTTACTTGTTTACTGCACACCCGAATTTCTCTTCAGTGAAAAACTTTTGAGTATCATCATACCCTCCAACTTCTCCTCTCACCTATATTTAAAAGGGTTTGCTCTTTATCCTAACATCTATACTAGGTAATTTTCAGAATATTCCTTCAACCACCAAACAAATTTTTGAGATCCTTGTGCTAGATTTCACTATCTTAATATGAAAACCAATAATCACCTACTAAAATATAATACAGGCCGGGAACAGTGGCTCACGCCTGAAATCCCAACACTTTCAAAGGCCAAGGCGGGTAGATCACCTGAGGTCAGGAATTTGAGACCAGCCTGACCAATATTTCGAAACCCCATCTCTACTAAAAATAAAAAAATCAGCCAGGTGTGGTTGCAGACGCCTGCAGTCCCAGCTACTCGGGAGGCTGAGGCAGGAGAATTGCTAGAACCCAGGAGGCAGAGGTTGCAGTGAGCCAAGATCATGACACTGCACTCCAGCCTGGGCAACAGAGCGAGATTCCGTCTTAAAAAATAAATATTAAAAAAAAATAATAAGTAAATAAATAGGCCTGATACCTGTAATCCCAACACTTTGGGAGGCCAAGGCAGGCGGATCACCTGAGGTCAGGAGTTCAAGACAAGCCTGACCACCATGAATAAACCCTGTCTCTACTAAAACTACAAGATTAGTCGGGCGTGGTGGCACACGCCTGTAATCCCAGCTGTGCGAGAGGCTGAGGCAAGAGATTCACTTGAACCTGGGAGGCAGAGCTTGCAGTGAGCCAAGATCGCGCCATTGCACTCCAGCCTGGGCAACAAGAGCGAACTCTGTCACACACACACAAAAAAAAGTAAATAAATAACATACAATACAATACAGCTACTACGATTTACCTAAGAAGCTGTTGTATGAGCTGAACCAGAGGCAAACACTGTTTGCCAGAAGACTCACAGATCCCTGTATTAATAAGGTCTTTATCCAATGGAGTCCTGCTTCTATGAAATGTTGAGGCATTTGCTTCCTGTTCATCAATTTCTTTTTCCTTCTGTGCTTCTTTTTTGGCTTCAATATCCTGTAATTCATAAACAGAAATTGTTTACAAGTGATCTCATTACCAGGTGTGAAGACACACGGGCTGGCTGAGCCCTGACCCCAGTGCCAAGCTATCCCAGCCTCTGTGGCTAACGCACACACCTACCCAGAGGCCCCCACCTGCCCTGTTGGAAACCCTAACTCAGTTGTGCAGTTTCAAACAGTGTCTTCTTTTTACAGAATCAAGGTCCAGGCTGCCTCTGCTGATGCTCTCCAGCCTCCTTCTGTGAAGTCCCTAAAATCCTTAACCCTGCTACTGGCTCTCACAAAACCCAATGTGATCTGCCCCACACACGCAGCATCCAGCTGCTTTGTAAGGACAAGAAGCAGCTGGAATTCTCACACACACTGGTTCAAATGTAAATGGCAAAGCCACTTGGGAAAACTATGAACACACACCTGCTCCAGTACCTAACAAATTCCACTCCAAGTGTTTACCCAAAAGGAGAACATATGTTCACTAAAGTACTTGTACACAGCACAATCGTGGCAGCTCTACATGGCCAAAAACCAGAAAGCCTGGACGCAGTGGCTCACGCTTGTAATCCCAACACTTTGGGAGGCCAAGGTGGGGGGATCACTGGAGCTCAGGAGTTCGAGACCAGCCTGTGCAATACAGTGAAACCTTGTGTCTACAAAAAAAATCAAAAAACTAGCCAGGCATGGTGACATGTCTGTGGTCCCTGCAACACAGGAGGCTGAGATGGGAGGATCATTCGAGCCTAGGAGGACAAGGCTGCAGTGAGCCAACATCAGGTCACTGCATCCAGCCTGGGTGACAGAGCAAGACCTTGTCTCAAAAAAAAAGACAACAAAAACCAAAAGCTATTACATGTCCTTCAATAGGAGAATGAACTAACAGTACTACACCTATAAAATGGAATACTTCCCAATAATAAAAACAAAGTCACAATACACACAACAGTGAGTGAATCTGAAAATCATTCTCCAAGGCAAAACAGGAAAGAGTGCATACTATACAGTTATATTGCTGCGACACTCAGAGCAGGCAAAATGAATCTAATCTCAGGGCAGGGGAGTATCCTGGCTGCAAGTGCCAAGGGCACAGGGATCTTTCCAGGTGACGGGAATGGTCTACATGATGAACAGGTTACCTGTTAACTTCACTGAAACAGAAAACCTGTAGTATTTTATCATAACTAAATCATATCTCAATAATTTTGTAAATTAGCACATAAAAGAATTTTAATTTAAAAAATACTTGGATATGATAAAAGTTTAGCATTTTACTGTCTTCAGTTATTCTTCACATGTGTGAGTGTGGTATTTCCGATCTCAGCGCACCACCAGGTCATGTGTGCCTCCAAAGCCATACCTGGATCTCTGCAGTAATGGCTGCGTGTAAGGCTGACTCCAACCCTCCATCAGCCATCAAGCTGCCCACCAGAAGATCAATCATGAATCGACGACCTGGACTTATGTTCACTTCATTGCCTGAAACTGAAATAGAAAGTGTGTGGCAATTGGAGTGAAACGCCATCCCCTCCCAGCACCCTGACCCATGCCCTCTCCTGTTCCTTCCCCGAGCCCACCTGCACAGGGCAGGAGAGCAGAGAGTGCCCGGGCCCGCTCCTCCGCGGTGGGCAGCAACACAGACCAGCCACTCTGCAGCACGGCCTGGGCGGCTGACTGCACGGTGCTCAGCACGCCCGCACTGCTGGCCAGGGTCACGATCGTCTGCTTCAGGCTGTTCAGGAGGACGCTGCCCAGACCTAAACCAAGGAATTCTGGGTCAACCTGGTGACTAATGGCAGCATGCAACTGAAAGGAGAAAAACAGTTTTCACTTAGAACCCCTAAAAATGAGTGAATTTCAAAGTCTTATTAAACACTGAATAAAACTCAATTTCAAGTACTATTTAAAATAGACAATTTCTCAGTTTACGTATTTTTAAAAACTGGACTAAAAAAACTCTTACCCACAATAGTTGAGGTGTTTGCTAGAGGAATCTTTTTAACCCCACTATGAACACGTATATGGAAAGCTCAAAATCAGCAGAAGAGCTAAACAACTAGCAACAGCAACCTCCACCCCGCACCAACAATCTGCACCAAACACAGAAATAACGGCTACAACTCAATCAAAAAAGCTGCCACAGGTGCAATCTTGGCTCACTGCATGCTCTGCCTCCCCAGTTCATGCCATTTTCCTGACTCAGCCTCCCGAGTAGCTGGAACTACAGGCACCCGCCACCACACCTGGCTAATTTTTTGTATTTTTAGTAGAGACGGGGTTTCACCATGTTAGCCAGGATGGTCTCGATCTCCTGACCTCGTGATCCACCCGCCCAGGCCTCCCAAAAGTGCTGGGATTACAGGCGTGAGCCACCGCGTCCGGCCCAGATCATGTTTTTTAAGCCTCGCATCCATTATTAGTGCATTACAATCTTACTTTAAAATATTTCACCAAACAGGCTAAAACCCATGCCCTTCAAAATACATAAACCTTCTTACAAATCCCTAAGACACTTATAAAAGGAGGAAGAAGAAGGGAAATCATGAATACCTGAAGTCGTAGAAGATTCAGCGTTGCCACGGCCACACACTCTTTCTCCTGGGGCGGGGGCCAGTCCGCGGAGCCGTCCATCCCCTCACTCACCTGCCGCAGCAGGAGATCCAGCTGCTCAAAAGTCATTGAGCAAATGTCCACCACAAAAGGGACACGGAGGCCAATGGACCACTCAGAACATGATGACCAAGCAAAGCTCTAAGAGGAAACGCAACAATCTAAAATGAATCTCCAAATGCAGCTGCTGGTCTGTTCCACAGGAGTCACCAGCGTGTGTGATGGAGCTGCCTTATATTATTATCTATCATCCCTCAAACTGCCCAGTCCAAAGGCATTCATGGGTGTCTAGCTCACACACTATCAGCTTCCAATTTTCACACCCATTTCACTAGCCCCATCTCATTTGGCCATACCTAAAAAAGTAAAAGCATTTTTAACAATCTTTTCACTCTCAAAAGGATTAATGCACATTAATGGATGGCAGTGAGGATCTCCATCCACTTGAAGTGGTATAATAGCAACTCTAACTAGACAACGAATTGTTAGATGCATATGACACACACACACAACCTTTCACAGTGAAAGAACAAGTAATCGGCAAAGATCTAAGAGAACTGTGGAACACTATCAATAAACTGGATCTAATTTATAGAACATTTCACCCAACAACAGCAAAATACATATACTTTTTTTTTTTGAGACGGAGTCTCTGTCACCCAGACTGGTGCCTCAGCCTCCCGAGTAGCTGGGACTACAAGTGCCTGCCACCAAGCCTGGCTAATTTTTTTTTTTTTGTATTTTCAGTAGAGACAGGGTTTCACGGTGTTAGTCAGGATAGTCTCCATCACCTGACCTCGTGATCCACCCGCCTCAGCCTCCCAAAGTGCTGGAATTACAAGCATGAGCCACCGCACCTGGCCATACATATACTTTTTAAGCACATACAGAATGTTCACTAAGAGAGAACATATCCTGAGACATAAAACAAATCTTAACAATTTAAAAGAAATGAAATCATATACAGTTTGTTCTCCAGTCACAATGGTATTAAACTAGAAATCATGAACAGAACAATCTACAAACACTTCAAAATTAAACAACATATTAATAATCCATGGGTCAGGCCGGGCGCAGTGGCTCACACCTGTAATCCCAACACTTTGGGAGGCCAAGGCGGGCGGGGTGGGGGATCACCTGAGGTCAGGATTTCAAGACAACCTGGCCAACATGGAGAAACCCCATCTCTACTAAAAATACAAAAAAATTGGCCGAGCATGCTGGTGCGTGCCGGTAGTCCCAGCTAATCAGGAGGCTGAGCCAGGAGAATTGTTTGAACCCGGGAGACAGAGGTTGCAGTGAGCTGAGATCATGTCATTGCACTCCGGCCTGGGCAATAAGAGCAAAACTCCATCTCAAAAAAATAATAATCATCATCATCCATGGGTCAAAAAAACAATTCTCAAGAGAAATTAGAAAATATTTTGAACATAAATGAAAATGCACCAAAATTTGTAGGTTTAATTAAAGCACTGCTAAACAGGAAAATTTATAGCATCAAATCATTATATGTTACAAAAAAAGATAGGTCTAAATCAGCAATCTAAGTTTCCACCTTAAGAAACTAGAAAAAGAACGAAGTGAACGCAAAACATGCCAAAGGGACAAATGACAAGATAAAAGCATAAATCAATGAGATTGAAAGCAAAACAAAAGGGAAAAATTAATGATACCAAAAGATTGTTCTTTGAAAAGATCAACAAAATTGAAAAACTCTAGCAAAACTGACAAAGAAAAAAACAGAAAACATACAAATTATCAGAATCAGGAATGAATGAAGGGACATCACCGCAGGCCCCACAGACTTCAGACAGCAAAAGAATACTAAGGAAAACTTGATGCGTAAAAATCAGACAACGAAGATGAAGTAAAGCACGTCTGAGGGCCAAAAATCAGGAAAATCCTCCTAGAAACAAACAGGTCACCTGAATACTTCTATATCTGTTAACGAAATTGAAGTTGCAAAATCTTTTTTTTGTTTTTGTTTTTTTTGTCTTTTTGAGATGGAGTTTCGCTCTTGTTGCTCAAGCTGGAGTACAATGGCACCATCCCGGCTCACTGCAATTTCCGCCTCCCGGATTCAAGCGATTCTCCTGCCTTAGCCTCCTGAGTAGCTGGGATTATAGGTGCACATCACCAAGCTCGACGAAATTTTTGTATTTTTAGTAGAAATGGGTTTCACCATGTTAGCCAGGCTGGTCTCAAACTCCTGACCTCAGGTGATCCACCCATCTCGGCCTCCCAACGTGCTGGGATTACAGGCGTGAGCCACCGCGCCCGGCGTAAAATCTTTTAGAAAGCAATCTCCAGGCTCAGATGGGATTCAGAAACACTTAAAGAAGAGATAACACTAATTCTACACAATCCCTCATAGAAAATAAAAAAGGACAGAACACATGCCAATATTTTGTATAAGGTCAGCTTTCCCCCGATACAAAGTCAGACAAGACAGTATAACACAAAGAAAGAAAACCACAAACCAACATCTCTGATGAGCATCAACAGAAAAATCCTCAACAACCTGTTAGCAAGTCAAATTTTGCAATACAGAAACAGAATAGGGCCAGGCGCAGTGGCTCACACCTGTAATCCCAGCACTTTGGGATGCCAAGGAGGATGGATCACTTGAGGTCAGGAGTTGGAGACCAGGCTGGCCAACATGGTGAAACCCCATATATACTAAAAAGAAAAAAAAAAATACAAAAATTAGCCAGGCATGGTAGTGCACACCTGTAATCCCAGCTACTCAGGAGGCTGACGCAGGAGAATTGCATGAACCCAGGAAGCACAGGTTGCAGAGAGCTGAGATTGCACCAATGCACTCCAGTCTGGGTGATGGAGCGAGACGCCACCTCACAAAAAAAAAAAAATAGAGTAGTAAATTGTGGCCAAGTGACGCCTATCCCAGTAACACAAGGCTTGATCAGTATTTAAAAATCAGGCTGGTGCAGTGCCTCACACCTGTAATCCCAGCACTTTGGGAGGCCAAGGCAGGCAGATTGCTAGAGCTCAGGAGTTCGAGACCAGCCTGGGCAACATAGTGAAACCCCTTCTCCAAAAAAGAAAAAAAAAAAATGTTTAAAAAAAAAAAAGTAAAAATCATCATGTAATACACCATACTAACACACTAAAGAAGGAAAACTGCATGACCATTTCATTTGAGAAGATTAAAAGCATTTAACAAATTTTAACATCCAGTCAGGATTTTTTAGAAGCTTCTAAAACGGGGAATTAAAGACACTCCCTTAATCTGATAATAAGGCATCTACATAAATACCCACGGCTAACATCACAGTTGATGGTGAAAGATTGAACTGCCTTCCCCTACAGTCAGGAGCAAGGCAGGGCGCCCACTGTCACCTCTCCTATTCAGCTTCACACTGCAAGTCCTGGCCAGGGCAATCAGGCCGGGAAAAGACACAAAAGGTGAGCAGATTGGAAAGGAAGAAATGAAATTGCCCCTCTATACAGACAGTATAATTGTCCATGAAGAAAACCCAAGGAAACTACAGCGAAGCTCATGATAAATGAGTTTAGCACAACTGCAGGACACAAGAACAACAAACAAAACTCAGTGGTATTTTCTATATACTGGTAATGAACAACTGGAAACCAAAATCCTCCAAAATACCAAATCAACCTCTATATTCAGTACCTGCGCAGGCCCACAGGCAATTCCCACTATGTGTTTGGTGTCCAGTCCTGGCAACGCTGCAGGTTCTGGCTTGGTCACGCGCAAGGTGTCAAAGTGCTGGCACTGGTCGTTGCTCCCCCAGCTGTGGACCTCGCTGTCCTCAGTCAGAGCCAGGCAGTGGGTGGAGCCTGCAGCCACATCAATCACCTTCTTCCCTACAAGGAAAAAGGGATGCAGATGCAGATGCAGCTTCAACCCTATGACTTCTACTGCAAGAAAGATATTTCCTGGGCCATTCAGGTCAGACAGCTTTTAACATTAACTTCTTGAGGATAATCTGCTTTGCTTTAATATTAAGCACAATTCATTTGCTTTGGGTGTGTTATTAAAACTGCTGTATTTTGTCAGCTACTATTCGTTAGGACCCACAGTCTACAAAGATCATAATACTAGGATACAAAAAGGATCTGTTCTTTTTTCTCCTCCTCATTCACATTTTCAATCAGAAAGAAACAAGGTGCTTTTAATTAACTATTAGATCATATTCTCCCATCCCAGATTTAACAATGCATAGCACACTCTTCACTGAGGAAGGCTTCCTAAGAAGAAATCTATTGTTCTCTCAGAGTTAGGTGATACCAATATTTAAAACATTGTTTCTATTTAAACACTTAGCAAAATATTCTATTTTTCCTTCCTGGTAAATCTAACATGGCCAACACAAAGGGTGTTTTCGCAGAAATGTCAACATATAAAATAATTCAGCTGAAAAAACACACTGCAGTAAGGGGAACAATTCTATCCTAGGAGCTTACCATAAGTTAACATCAGCAACAAAAAAAGGTGTTTCTCAACAGTAATTTAAATACTTTCAAAGTAAACGATTTCTATACTAATGATTGTCGTAGCTTTCCTATACTAATGGAGGGGAATATAAACAAGAAGGCAAATGAAATTCAAATACCATTCAATGACACAGAGTAAACTTCTTACTCTGCAACTTATCTCAGAAGCTTAGAAAACAATAAATACCGTATGGGCACACAAAACTCTCAGTCATCAAGATATTAACCTGCTTTAAAATAAAACTAATGGAGAAAGGAACTGGCAAGTCTCACTTAAAAGTCCCACTTCCAAACCCACTTGGTAAAGAACCAAACACACAAAGAGTGTATGTAGTACCAGGACCCAACGAACTACAGCCCCCACACACAACGCAGCCCAAGGCCTGCTTCTGTGAAGACACTGGTGTTGGAACACAGCCAGGTCCACCTACTTCAAATACAATCTGGCCCTTTAAGAAAAAGGCTGCCCACCCCTGAGAGAAAAGAACCCTAAAGAGTCCATCTGATGTACCTCTCACACTGCCTTTTCCCTTCTTCCTACTTTCTTGTCAACTTGCCTGCCCTTCAACAGTTCTCGACTAGGATGAAGACTATCTCCCAACCACTAGGCCAGGTGGTACGGAAAAGTCCAGTTTTACCTTAGAAAAATCCCTCCATCATCATAGTTTTGATGGCCCCCACCCCAACTTCCTGCAGCATTACATCCCTAGTAAGCACACCACAGAAGAATCTCAGGGTCTTTTTGCAGAGGCTCCCATCCTCTCTGCCTGCGCCGGCAGCCCACACTGAAGGCGCCGGCACTCTTATCTACATACATTGGCTTCCATCTGTTGCCTCCAACTACAATTCATGCTGGACACCTTTGCAACTGAGCAAGCAGGAATCACCCACCAAGGATGAGTTCACATGAGAGCGTCCCAGGTGGAACCAATCCCACCTCCCAATGTGGCTCCACAGCACAACGCACACTCACGGTCTCAGTGTGCCTGCAGTACAAGTACAGGTGACCTCACCACACAGAGGGAACCCTTACTGAGTCCAGCCTGCTGAGTGATTAATGGGTGCCTGCCACAGAAAGTGGCAGTGTCTGTAAAACTCAACGGGTTTAAATTACATTTGGTAAGAATAATTCAGTCATTTTGTAATAGACACCCACTTTCCAATTAGTGTCAATACCTATACGAAGTAGGCAGTAAAAGTTTCTAATGACAGTCCATTCATGGAATGTCAGGTTAAGAACATAAAACCTGCAAACTTTAAAACATTGCTAAAGAAACTGTCCTGAAGGTTTTAAAAGTCTACATTTGCACTCACCTTGCAAGCCTTCTAAGAGTTTTGGATAACGAACATGTTCCTCTGTTCCATGTCCAAGTCTCTGGTTGTCACCTTTTCCCCATGAATAAACTTGGCCATCTTTCGTCAAAGCAATGGAAAACTGACTTCCACAGCGGACTTTGACCACATCCAAGTCTTGAAGCTTTTCAATCAGCTTTGGGGTTTTGCAGCCATCACTACCACCTCTGCCCAATTTCCCATAGTCACCATCTCCCCAAGACCACACTTGCCCTAAAAAATACAAATGCATTTAAATAACAACTCTGCATTTCAATGAAAAATTTTAAATGACTGAAAATAATATAATGAAAAACGCACACTAATCTAGACCACTCATGTACATAGTTAACACTACAAGGGTGGCTACTGAGCAAATGAAATCTAGGTGACACTTGAGGTTGACATAGAAGCAATAAAGAAAGGGAAAGCTGAGTTTTCTTTTTGTTTTCATTCCATGAAAAACAAAGTCCTGACTCTTACTAGCCTGGGCTCAATGTTAACTGCTTCACAGAACCAAAGGCCCACTGCCTCCATAACACACAGTAACTGGGGCCTGGCACACTGCAGACGCTTGCGGACCACCCTCCCGTTTGCCTGCCTGCTTCTGCTGCCACCATGCTGACCGGTGGTCAACTGTACCACTATATATGTTCCCAACTGCATATATCAGCATAATTATGTAAGTTGATTAAATATTACATAAAGGGATAAAATGCAATTGCAAAAGTAAGTATTTTTATTTTTACGGTGAAAACTAAGCTGAAAACTTTGCAAAAACTTAACGAAAGTGAATTGCTAAAAAACAAAATTATTAGACTCGGCACGGTGGCTCACACCTGTAATCTCAGCACTCTGGAAGGCCGAGGCGGACAGATCACTTGAGCCCAGGAGTTCGAGACCAGCCTGGGCAACATGGCAAAACCCTGTCTGTACTAAAAATACAGAAATTAGCCAGGCATGGTGGTGAACATCTATAATCCAGCTGAGGCATGAGAATTGCTTGACCCCGGGAGGTGGAGGTTGTGGTGAGCCGAGACTGCACCACTGCACTCCGGCCTGGGTGACAGAGCAAAACTCTGTCTTATAAAAAAAAAAAGTGCAATTACATAAAGGTGAAAACTGTAAAAGATCCGGAAAAAGAAACCAGAGAGGATATCAGATTGCTCCACAAGTTCCCACACTCTATTTTATAATAACTAAAGATAGGCAAATATTTTCCTCAACGATCAGATGGTAAATATTTTTAGCCTCTGTGGGCTTTCTGTCCCAACTACCCAGCTGTGCCACTGTCACAGGAAAGCAGCCACAGACAATACATAAATGAGTGGCACGCCTGTATGCCAATACAACTCTACCTGCAAAAACAGGCCAACCCAGAGCAAAATGGAAACTGGAGATGACACACTATTATGTGGTCAATGAAAGCGGCACAGCAGACCTGAACACAGAGATCAGAGCGTGCATTTCCATACGCTGTGCTGAAAATTATGCTGTTCACATAGCCTGCCTGGCTATTTCCCACTGTCCCCCAAGGCCAGACTGCAGGGTAGGATACTTCTACTGTAACAGCCGCCTCAGAAAATAGCAGCACAGCAGGGACACTCCCCTACAAGATCTGCACCAAAGAAACACCAGTGTGAGGAGGACAACATCCACAGCAGTATTCAAGGCAGTTTACTCAACATATCATCACAAACTTTAACTAAAGTAGTAACTACACATAAAGAATGCAAGGCTAATCTCCTAACACAGCCTAGACCTTACAAAACTTTTAACCGGGAAATATTTTAAGGCCTGCAACTCACTCAATAATAGATATTTTAAAATGACGAGATGTCAAACTGAAAGCTCCTTGATAGCAGGAGCCTTTCAGATGAGACCATCTTTGCTCTAAGACTCACAAAAGCAGAAACAACATGGCTCTGACAAGGTCTGTCCCGTCAATGGCAGCGGGACCTACATACAGGGAAGTATCTAAAATGATTTTTCATCTTTCACCTAAGAAATGCCCAAAAGTCACTCAATTACCAAACTGCCATTCAACTTCTGCAGGAGAGAAAGCAAGCTGACAGTACCCCAGCTGATTATAACGGAAAGACTCCACAACGCCAGAGACACACAAGATGCCAAGGACAGACCGCCACAATACTGAAAGATGAGTCGTTTCTAAAATATTAACATGACTTTAACCATCAAACCTCATCAGGTACCCTCGAAAAAAGATAAGGATGATCTCACTTAGGAACACAAACACAAACACAAAACCAAAATTCAAAGCAAGCAGATACCGTAGCGTCAGACTACAGAATACAGAAAGACATAGCAGGAATTACCACAGGGAATCAAGAGTTGCCGAACGTTAAGAAATGTAATAATACTAACCAGAGACAGTTCAGAGTGTCCATCATTCCATTTCAACTCTCATTCTTAAGAAATAAAATGCCCACACAGGAATGGCGGCAGCTGCTAACCAGCTGACAGGCCCCAGGCAAACAAGCCCAGTAACCACCCAGGCCTCTTCCCCAATGCCACTGAGCCCCACACCCACTGGGCGACAGGGTGGGCAGCCTCGTGAGGCCCACTGTACTCATCTCACTTCCTCCAGGGAGGCTGCCATGCATGTCCTCGTGGGCCTGTCCAGGGTGGCGAGAGCTCTACGTACCGTTCTCAGTGACAGCCAGGGTTTGAGCGTCCCCACTCCCACATGCCACATCGATGACCTTCAGTCCTTTAAGCCCAGCTACCAGCATCGGAATGGCCTCGTCCTCACTGGAGCCTTCAAACAGATAGAACGGCCGTTACTAAGTCCTGTAAGAGGCCACCTCCTGCTGCACGCTCCCACTCATGCAGAGCTGATGTACCGTGGCCCAGCCGGCCGTAGTTCCCGCGGCCCCAGGTGTACAGCTCCCCCTCGGCAGTGATGGCCGCGCTGTAAGTGCTCCCGCAAGCGATGTGCACCACGTGCTTCCCGGCCTGCTTTCCAGAGAAGGCGGAGATCACCTTAGGCTCCTCCAGAGGCCTTGGGGAGGAAGGGAACAAACATGAATGCCCTTCTTCTTGGTGTTATTTCTTATTAATGTTAGCAAAGGAAATTCACTATCCAAATTTAGACCATCACAGCATCAGGCCAGTTTCACCTTCCAAGTACCTTGTGAAAGAAGGAAGAGAGAATTCCAACACCTAACACCCCATGACTTTTTGTTCAGTTGGAACCCAATGCCAAACATGGTACCCAGTAGAAATATAAAAATAGTGTTTGTTAAAGACTTGTACAATAGGCCAGGCGTGGTGGCTCACACCTGTAATCCCAGCACTTTGGGAGGCCAAGGCGGGCAGATCACCTGAGGTCACAAGTTTGAGACCAGCCTGGCTAACATGGTGAAATCCCATCTCTACTAAAAATACAAAATTAGCTGGGCATGGTGGAGGGTGTCTGTAATCCCAGCTACTTGGGAGGCTGAGGCAGGAGAATCGCTTGAACCTGGGAGGGGGAGGTTGCAGTGAGGTGAGATCGCCCCATTGCACTCCACCTTGGGCAACAAGAACAAAACTCCATCTCAAAAAAAAGAGACATGTAAAGTCCACTGCAGCTTTATTCACAATGGCCCAAAACCATGGTCCATCTGCAACAGGAGGAATGAATTACCCATACACCCAACCCAACATGGCTGGATCTCAAGACATCAAGCTAAGTGAAAGACCCCAGAAACAAAACACCATACACTGTATGGCTTTGTTTATATTAAATTATGGAAAAGACAAAATAACAACAACAGATCAGAGGTTGTCAGGAACTGGAGGTAGGAAGGGGGCATCAACTCAAAGGGTACAAAGAGGGCCCTGGAAGCGATGAGAGCGCCCCACGTCTTGATGGTGGTGACTCAACTGAGTGCACTTGTCAAAACCCATCCAACTCTACATCTGAAACTCATGCATATGGTTGTATGGAAGCCTTATAAAGCTGACCAACATTTGTATGTATTTGTTAAATGAATGTGGATGGAATGAAGCCAGCACTCTGCAATCTATACTTTACAAATGAAAAGTATGAGGCAGTGGGGATTAGGGTAGAGAATTATTACTAGTTGAAGAAATTGCAAAGTTAGCAAAATACCCTATTCTTAGGATCCAGAATATGTTCCTATGATGGATGACATTTTCTTGAGAATCTACAGAAGCCAGGCCTCTCCTTTACTCACTTTGTGACCTACTAGTTTGCAAAATACACACAGTTGCACAGGCGCACACAGGGATAGCCCAATGACTCCACTCCAGTACAAACTCTCCCTTATTCAGCTTAAGTTTCAACTTCCCCAAAAGGTTATCTCCAGCTTCTGCCATCTGCACTCATCTCTCTTCCTTCCTTGAAGTCCTAGAATAAGGCATAAGTTACTCATCCCAGCACTTACTCTCCACTGAGAATTGTTTTACTATGAAATATTTTATAGAAAGTCAGTTATAAATACCATAAAGGAAGTAAGCAGACATACCACCCTGTCCTGTACCTTGATGCCTTTCAAGTCCCGTGTACCCCATGTCAATCCCAGCCTTTACGATCCAGTGTGAGAGTAACAGCTATAAATTCCAAGGAGATCAATCTTTTCTTTTTCACTCATCTTACATTTGTCTGAATCCCTTACAACACTGTCAGGGTTGGACTGTTCTGAGCTTGGCATACATGTACCACAAGGGCAGTCATGGCTTCGCTCATTTCAAGCTCTGCACTGCCCGCTCCCTGCTCAGGGCTCCAGCCCGCAAGAAATGGGCTTGCTGGGTTGGTGCGTACACACATCCTTCATTTAAACCTAATGCCAAAGTTTCACGCACAACAGCAAAGTACAAGAGGGTTCCCATCACTCCATGGGGCTGGCAGACCTCCCAATTTTTACAACCTGCCATTTATAACAACTTTCTGTTTCATTTCTGTTCTTTCACAATAAAAGGTTCCGCCAAGTAGGATAATATTAGGAAGAAACTGCTGACTTTTGTTCCTGTAAAAATAATATATGGTTCAAGAAAAGGGTGACAACCTTATCTATGAGAGAGAGGGTGAACTGTTTGTGAATGAAGGAACAGCAGTGTGGGATTTGTTTTGGCAAACTCCACAGTGGGGATGCAGTTTGAGTAGATAGAAGGCTGGCCAAGGCTGCACGGGGTGAAAAGAGCAGAAAGGCCAATTCCTGTTGCCCTCCACGCACGGGCAGAGCTCCTAAGCCATCACCAAGGAGGGGACATATCATAGTGTCCTGCTCCACCCCAGTGCTACATGTCAGGGCAGTTGGAAAACACCTGGACACACTTCTGTGCTCCATCCTGTTTAGGATACAGCAACATAAAAGGAGAGTGTGTCCCCTACAGAAATGAGCAATACATACACAGTGTCCCCATGGCCCAGCCGTCCGCCATCCCCACAGCCCCAGGAGTACACCTCTCCAGTGGCAGCCAAGGCTAGGTAATGGTGACCATCAGAATGGGCAGCAATTTTTACAATGTTTCTGGAGGCGAGGCCTTGGACCAGCTGTGGGGCCTAAAGAAGGAAAAATACGAAGAAAAGTAGTCATCAGTCCAAGGAAAATGAAACCAGCTCAGCTCTCCGTTATCATGTATCCCCAAGCAAAGCCTGCTCTAACTGGAAGTGGGGCATAAGTCTCTGGGGGCCACGGGGCCGGCTCTCCAGCCCTTCCCACCCAGCACCAACAGAACAGCGGGCAGCCTCCAAGTGCTCTGCAGCAAGACCAGAGCCGATGCAGGGACAGGGCAGCTAGCCCCATGCCCAGAGACATGCACCCGACAGGGAGGAACACCTCGCTTCAATGAAAACATGCCACGTCCCAATTTGCCACTATCCCCATGAGGCCCAACTCCCTCACCTGTCACCTGTCTGGCCCCAACATCAAATGAGTTTACACATGGAAAATGAGTTTACAAATGGGAATCTCACGATTAGCAATGAGTTTCACTGTAAGGACTTCCTAATCTTCACAACCCAAATCTTGACAATATTACAACTGAGATCATTAAACATAATATACAATAAGCAGAAGCTTATCAATCTTCAGAAATTAAATGGCTTAAAGAAACACCAGAGCTTGTGCATCTGTAGGACAGACCCTGCCCCCCAAGGGAACACTGCAGGCGGTGCCCAGAACACTCACCAGTGTGTCACTATTGTAGGCCTGTGTGTACACGCGGCCATTGCGTGACAGAATCAGGAAGCGCTTCTCTGCGCAGGCAATCTGTGTGACTCCCAGGTTGGCCAGGCCTTCACACTGGATTGGACCAATCACATTGGCATAGTATTTCCATCCTATTAACCCCCAACCTATGACCTCTTGTAATGATCCCTGTAAGATAAGAAAGTACACATTTTCTTTTACAACAGAAAAAAAAAAAAAAAGGCTGGGAGTAACATTGAGCTATTACAAGATAAAAACAAAGCAAATAAAGAGAAAATATGCTGATTCAAAACATCAAAATAGCTCGTACCATGCTGTATTACCTCATTTAACAGGTATGATGAAGCAACTGAACAGGTTATTTTTCCATTTCCATTGCAATCATTTTAACAGAGCCCATTAAAAAGTACTATAAATGGCCCTTAAATACTAATATATTTTTGAATGCTCAAACTATATCAGGGTCACCATTTTGTGCTTTAGCAGGCAAAATCCCAAAAGCCCACACACAAGGCTGGGAGACCAGCATCCATGTTGGTGGTGAGAGAAATCAACTTGTACGGGAGCAATCTGGTGACAACCAGCCCACACTGGGTGCATCCTCACCTATGCATGTGCACAGGCACACATGCATGCACACATGGAGGACACGTGTTTGAGGTCAGGCCTTGCAGCACTATTTGTGTTTGTTTTTGTTGTTGGTGTTTTTTGAGATGGAGTTTCACGCTTGTTGCCCAGGCTGCAGTGCAATGGCGCGATCTTGGCTCACGGCAACCTCCGCCTCCTGGGCTCAAGCGATTCTCCTGCCTCAGCCTCCCGAGTAGCTGGGATTACAGGCATGTGCCACCACGCCCAGCTAATTTTTGTATTTTTAAGTTGAGACGGGGTCTCTCCAAGTTGGCCAGGCTGGAGAACCCACTCTTTTTATTTATAGATAGATAGATAGACAGATAGATAGATATGTAATATAGATATATAATATATAATATATAATTATATTGTCACTACTATAACCAGCGTTACATACTAAGACAGCCCACATTCAGAGTATAAAGAAGGCTGTGGAACCCCCTGCAGAAGGTGGGAGGGCCTGGGGCTGTGGATAAAGGGGAGTTCTCTGGGGCTGTGCCACCTGAACCTGGAACCTGGGCCCCCAGGTTGGGTCCCCAGGCCTGTGTGCCTCAGCTTGCTCATCATTCACTCTCAACACGGATAACACCTTCAACTGCAAACACGTTTAAAAACCACAGGCCAGCTCCCCCTACCAATACCAGAAAAAGCAAGTCTCCACAATGGCCCAGCATGAGAACCTAGAAGTGGTACTAGCTACAAAACACCCGGAGAACACGGTTCTTGCACATACCTTATGAGACGTCGGAGAGCTACACAGCGGAGGCATACAGGGCGTAGCCAGACGGTCTAAATGGGCCATGACAACAACCGCCGTTTGTCGCAGATCAATGGCAAGCTCGTTGTCTTGTGGAAGGGTGAGGTACCTCAGGAAACTCTCATTGGGGCTCAGAGGGCCAGACAAAAGCTAGAAAGGAAAAGTAAACAAACATTCAGAAATGGTGGGAAAAATTAAAGTAACACAATTAACCTTTAACCACTCTTTATATTTTGGTATTGACTCATTTGACCCATCAAATGACAATGCTGATGATACGGTTATACTATACAGCTATATAGTTATGCAGCATATAAACTGACTGTACAAATGTCTAAATTTGCTGTATACACGTACACAACATTGACTCTGCATGTACACATTTATGATACCACAGGTAAGATTGATTCACACAGATTACTAACACAACCAAACCACCCTACAGGCCTAGGACCCCTGGAGAAAGGCAGAACCACCTCTGTGGGAACCCAGCACAGCATCTCAAGCTGGCCTTGAAATCTAAAACCAAAACCTTTATTTTAATCTAAATGTTCCCCACTCTGGAGAACACCCACTTTCATCTGCAAATTAAATCATAGTTCTAATTCTTCTAAAGGCAGAAGAGCCCTATTATCATTAGTTTAAAGACTGCCAAATAATAGGCTGGGCATGGTGGCTCACGCCTGTAATCCCAGCACTTTGGGAGGGCAAGGCAGGCAGATCACAAGGTCAAGAGATCGAGACCATCCTGGGTAACATGGTGAAACCCCATCTCTACTAAAAACACAAAAAAATTAGCTGGGCTTGGTGGTGGGTGCCTGTAGTCCCAGCTACTCGGGAGGCTGAGGCAGGAGAATGGCGTGAACCCAGGAGGCCCAGCTTGCAGTGAGCCGAGATCACGCCACTGCACTCCAGCCTGGGCGACAGAGCAAGACTCCATCTAAGGAAAAAAAAAAAGACTGCCTAATAATAGAAAAATTAAACGAAAGCACGATATTGGAATGCCTAAGACTTTCCCAAAAAGACTGGCAAAATCCAACTTGTACTTGACATGTAAAGACCAGCAGTCCTGGAGGTTTAGGCCCAGGGCCCCGCACGCCTGCTCCTCCCCCAGCTCGGTGTCCACACCTGTTAAGGGGGGAGCTGGTACCAAACAGAGTGACAGCTCAGGTGACTTGCCCTGCAAAGAGCCCAGTACATAGGAAGGGCCAACAAAGCAGGCCACTATTTTCATTGTTCTTTTCTGGTATTTATTTAAAAGTGCATGTTTCAAGCTTGGTTCTGTGCTGACAAGGAAGTCAGTGCTCACTGATCCGAGTCTTCTCCACAAACAAGTGACCTCCCACACCTGTCTCATCTGACTCGCTGCTATTACCACCAAACACACACACGCCAGAGAAAAACACTGCCGTGGACATGCACGCTGGTCTTGCTTTAAAAATAACTAGACTTGAGTGCCACCTGAACACAAAGTTCCATCATGACACTCACGTGCATGTCGCCCTCGGAGTGGGGTGTATCCTTCCTGCAAATGATGCTCTGGAACCTTTGCAGCAAGGGCAAAAGTGGGGCGCTGGTGCCCTGGGCGGAACGCTCATTGTCAGTCTCCTGTGCCCCGCTGTCCCACAGCTGAAGCAACAACAGGATGGCAGACAACATTTGGCTAAAGGAGAAAAGATATTTATTCCTAGTAAAAACAGATTAACTTCTTTTCTTCACAGTTGATCAAAAATAAAAGCAAATAGCTAGATAGAAGTGAACAAATACTTGGGATTTGAAAGGAAACTAAAGTAAAGCCATGGTAATTAAATCACTGAATTGACACCGAGATTTTAGCACAAGACACCGCCTTCTGCTGATAAGAAAGACCAGTTAAGAAGCTCAAAGAGCACGTTTACATGAAAGTTCTAGGATCTTAAATTCATGGAATAAAAATAATTAAATGAAGAAAACTGAAAGAAAAAAAAAAAAGAACAGTTTCCAGGCTAGAAAACTGAGCATAAAAAAGGAAGTGAAGAAAAGGAAAAGAGAGAGAGAACTCTGGGACCTAGTTTTCTGTACAGAGCACCACATACACCACGGTCACACACGATTCAGTGAAATGCACACAGTGTAACAGGTATTTGGATACAGAGGCACTTCCCCAAAGTGTTCCCATCTGCAGCAGCCCTCACCTCAGCGTGCCTCTCTGCACAGCCAGCTCCAGCAGGATGGCCAGGGCCAAGTGCTGGTCCTGCAGGGGGATGCTTCCTGGCCCTTTGGTGGCTGGCGTTCCATGAACATCCCTGAAATGAAAGCAGTGGATGCAGGAACAAAGCGACCTCCAGAAAGACAGCATGGTTACAATCACACTAACACGTTTACTACACGCTCCCTCCCAAGGAAGGAAATATTTTTAATATTTAGAATCAAGTTTCTGATGTTTGCTACTCAAATTTATTCAGAGATTGTAAGTGTACAATTAGCTTACACAACTATATTTTAAGTGTTCACTCAGATACCATATTATAGTAGATGACATACTCCAAGTATGTGAAGCATAAAATAATTTATCTCATTATCTAAAACATGAGTAAAAGAATATCTAGCTATCTTTTCCAGTTTCACTGACGTGTAAGACTATACCAGTATCAGCATTCTCCTACAGAATTAAAGAACCAATTTCTAAAACCACCTGAGAATCTGGAGGCAAAATGTTTACACTAATTTCTATCTCTGATCAATGAACTATTTTTAACTTTTCTATGTTACTCAATAATAAATTTTTTAAAATTCTATCCCAAGACCGCAGAGGAAAGGATTTTATGGCATCAATATTACAGCTGAATTTTTGAAATCAAGTCCAAGCCTTATGTTCAGGGCCTCCAGTGTTACAACTCTGTGGCGATGCCTTCACCAGCAGGCTCAGGAAGTGGACTCAGAGCCGGGGGCGCAAATGCCAAAGGCCTCCTGCCGGCTGGAAGAAGGCACAATGCTGACCTCTGGCAAGCAGAGTGAGGAGTGGCCTCCCTTTTCCTCTGCATCTGTCCTTCCTGTTGAATTTTAGATTTTCTTTAAATTTAAAAACCTTAACAAAAATGCATAGCACCCAAGACCAGTTCATGTTTTTCCTTAAACACAAATGATTCCTATTCAAAATTTTTTACACTAAAAAGACCAGCTACAGGACTAAAGAATTTGATCTTGAGTAGTTGTTTATTCCCACATTATCTGTAAGACTTCAAACCAAGCGCCACTCCGCACTCAGAACAGCAGCTCCTAATCATCACAGAGAGACACACAATGTAAGCACTCAAACCTCTACGAATGACTGATGGCCAAATCTCTAAGCATCCTCTCTTGTCTGTCTCATTTAGTATCACAGCTTCCTGGGTCTAGTCAGAGTATCATAAATCAAATCACCTGCAAAGCTGAGAACCCAGACCCAGAATCACAGCATTGACAGCCCGCTGTAAACAGGTGAAAAACCAACCTACTAGGCTTCTTAGTTCTAAAGCGAGGGTGGTAAGAACCAGCCTCAAGCAGACCAGCTGTCTGCGTGCAGAAGGCAAGAAAGGAAAGAACTCACCCCGTCACGACGGACCTGAGGAACCTGGTCGCTCTCTCCACCACCTCCAGCCACACAGAGGACACAGTGCTCTCG
Organism: Pongo pygmaeus; assembly: GCF_028885625.2. NCBI lineage: Eukaryota > Metazoa > Chordata > Mammalia > Primates > Hominidae > Pongo > Pongo pygmaeus. The sequence continues at coordinate 27,139,117 of NC_072389.2, read as the reverse complement.
TCGAAGAGCGAGGCCTCGGGAAGTGCTCGCAGGGCGTCCAGGGACTCCTGCAACAGCTCACTGCAGAGGTCCGCATCCTCGCCTGGGCGCACACATGCGTCAGAGGAGCCCCCCACTCCCCTTACTCTCCCGCTGGGCTTCCCACCCCTCAGTGAGAGATGACGCCACTGTCACCTTTCCAATCCCTCACTCAACAGGCCAAAATCTAGCGCAGTTGTTCCAGTCAATTCTGTGTTTCACAGCTGTCACATGAGCAATACACTAACTTCTTGTCCTTCTAGAATTAAGTCTGTACTCAGGTGTTCCATGGTAGTGGTTGACGTGGGGGTGGGGGTGCATGCACTCTCTTTTTTTTTCTTTAAAGCACAGATGTGAAAAGCCAAACAGCCTCTGCAGCCTCTCATCTCACAAGCAAGGAAACTGAGGCGCAGACAGCACATGGGATCAGCCGAAGGGCACATGGTGGCTGAACCGAGCTCAAAACCCAGTCTGTTGATGCATTAGGGAAGCAAAACAACGCGACACACCAGGGACCGTACCTGATCGCCAGGCCCTGCGCAGGAAGGCAAAGGCGAAAGACAGCGCCGCTCGGGATCCCACTCTGGCGAGCCCCTCCACGCCTTTGCCCGCAGGCCGGGAACTGCAGACGACACACACGGAACATACAACCAGTCAGTAGCGGAGGGTGCAGATACTAAATAAAATCAATACTATGAAAGGGTGTGTACCAAAATCCAACCAATGGTTTTCTTCAAGTGACAGGATCACAAGTGGATTTTTAGTTTTGTTGTTTAACAACTTTCATCAAATGTCTTTTGTAAAGGAAGTTTTCTCTTTAAGAATCAAAGAAATGTATAAGGAATTTTAAATGTCTTGGGAAAATACTCATGAAATGACCTCCCAAAGTGAGATTCTAGTGGGAGGAAGCAGACAATAAGCAGATAAATACATAAACAGAGGGAGAATAAACCCCACATGGGAGACCAGGCCGGAGAGGAGCTGGAAGAAGAGCAGCAGAGCCGCAAAGGATAGCCTGGCTTGCCCCCTCGCCCCAGCTCTGGCGTCCTCCACTCGGGGTCTGCTCCTGGCCACGGGTGAAGCCCTGCATGCTTGACCCACCCTGTGGGGAGTCGCCCTCTTCTGAGGGTGGTGCTCATCACCCTCCTTTGTCTTTTTAAGCTTTTCACTACGTGTGCATGTTAATTTCACAAGTCACAGTTTCATTCCAGGTGTTATAAAAGGTTATGCAAATGGTACATCATAAAAATCATCCTGTACAAGAGAGAAAAGGCTAGAATACAAAAACGCATATACAGGGAGGCTGAGGCAGAAGAATGGTGTAAACCTGGGGGGTGCAGCTTGCAGTGAGCCGAGATCGCACCACTGCACTCCAGCCTGGGAGACAGAGCAAGACTCCATCTCAAAAAAATAAAATAAAATAAAAATGCATATATAATCTCAACTCAATCATGCACAGCAAGTAATTGTATGTTATACTTTATACTATATCATGTTTCTAATACTACAGTATTGCTACTATAAACTATATTCTCCAAATTTACTAAAATTTGCTTTCATGATCAGGGGAAATCCTGTAAAAACAGGTGATACGGAGTTCAAGACCAGCCTGGCCAATATGACGAAACCCTGTCTCCACTAAAAATACAAAAATTAGTCAGGTGTGGTGGCGGCACACCTGTAGTCCCAGCTACTTGGAGGCTGAGGCAGGAGAATCACTTGAACCTGGGAGACAAAGGTTGCAGTGAGCCAAGATTGCACTTCTGCACTCCAGCCTGGGAGGCAAAGCAAGACTCCATCTCAAAAAAAAAAAAAAAAAAAAGAGGGATGTTATAGAAGGATCTCCCCAAGATACAATATGTAATAAAAATGGCAAAGAAGAACACGGCTGGCCAGGGGCAACAGCACACGCTTATCCTCAAGTGCCTGAATAATGCACCGGGAGCTGAGAGAAGAAACACAAGAACCTCTGAGAAGGGCACTGGGTACCTGGAAGACGGAAATCTTTGCTCCTAAATGAGAAATATGAACATCACAAGACATAGACATGTAAGAGGACACACAGTCCTTACAAGAGAAAGCACATGGGCCAAGTGTGGTCAGAGGAGGTGGGTGAGTCACTTTAGGTCAGGAGTTTGAGACCAGCTTGGCCAACATGGCAAAACCCCGTCTCTACTAAAAATACAAAAATCAGCCGGGTGTGGTGGTGCATGCCTATAGTCCCAGCTACATGGGAGGCTGAGGCAGAATTGCTTGAACCTGGGAGGCAGAGGTTGCAGTAAGCCAAGATCACACCACTGCATTCCAGCCTGGCCTGGGCGACAAAGCGAGACTCTGTCTCAAAAAAAAAAAAAAAAAAAAAACAAAAACTACTCAGCCATAATGAAATAATGATATATGCAACGACCCCCTTGGGAAAATGTCAAGGGGATTATGCTGAGTGAAAAAAGTCAATCTTGCTTGAGGCCAGGAGTTCCAGACAAGCCTGGGAAACATAACAAGACCCCAGTCTCTACAAATACAAAATTAGTTGGGTGTGGTGTCATGCATCTGTGGTCCCAGCTACTCAGGAAGCTGAAATGAGATGACTGCTTGAGCCCAGGAGTTTGAGGCTGCAATGAGCTATGATTATATCACTGCACTCCAGCTTGTGGGCATCAGGGTGAGACTCTGTCTCCAAAAATGACAATAATAACAATAATACAAAATTTAAAAGCCAATGTCAAAAAAATCACATAATAGACACAGAGAACAGATGAGTGGTTGCCAGCAGTTAAGATGGGGAGAGAAGACGTGAATGTGGGTATAAAGGGCCCTTGTCCATGTACCGATTACAGTGGTGGTGTCTCAGAAAATCCACACCTGAAAAAATTGCAAAGAAATACACATGCAATTGAGAGCACGTAAAACTGGGAAAATCTGAATAACATAGGCAGGCTATCAAAGTTAACACCCTCGTTGTGATGACTGTGTCACAGTTTGCAACTAACTACCATCGAGGGCAACGGGACGAACAGTAAAAGGAATCTCTATACTGGTTCTTACAACTGTATGTGAATCCACAATTATCTCCAAAAAAAAAAAAAAAAAGGGCTTTTTTAAAATTTTAGGAATTCTTCCACTTAATGAAAGATACATTCCAATTAATCCACCAACCCTATGTCATCACAAAGAAAACAGCAGAGAAAAATCAGCTGGGCTCTCAGCCATTTCTGCAGCTGAGGGAATTCAGTTTGATTCGACAAACACACAACAGTGCTTGGAGAATCTTAGCACCTACCGCCCACCCATACATAACACTCTGACTGATGACCATCACAGCCGCTCAGGACGGAAGGAAAGGACATGGCACTCCTATTACAAAATGGGCAGGAATCTCATCTGTCTCTTGGTTTAGCTTACCCTAAAACTATTTTCAAAAATACAACATGTACAGTTGTCCCTTGGTATCTGCAGGGGATTGGTACCAGGCCTGCCCCACCCTGGCTCCATACCAAAACCCTAGGTTGCTCAAGTCCCTGATATAAAATGGTGCAGTATTTGCATATAATCTGTGCGCATCCTCCCGTATAATTTAAATCATCTCAGCCAGGCACAGTGGCTCACACCTATAATCCCAACCCTTTGGGAGGTCGAGGTGAGAGGGTCGCTTGAGCCCAGGGGTTCAAGACCAGCCCGGGCAACATGGCAAAACCCCATCTATACAAATTAAAAAAAAAAAATTGGCCAGTTATGTGGCTCATGCTTGTAATCCCAGCACTTTTGGAGGCCAAGGCAGGCAGATCACTCGAGGCCAGGAGTTAAGAGGCCAGCCTGGGCAACACAGTGAGACCTCGGCTCTACAAAAAATACAAAAATTAGCTAGGCATCGTGGCACACGCCTGCAGTCCCAGTTACTTGGGAGGCTGAGGTGGGAGAATCACTTGAGCCCAGGAGGTCAAAGCTGCAGGGAGCCATGATGGCCCCACTGCCCTGGGCAACAGTGAGACCCCCATGTCAAAACAAACAAACAAAACCATCTCTAGATTACTATAACACCCAATACAAGGTAAATGCTCTGTAATTAGACGTTATATTGTATTGTTTTTTCTTTGTTTTATTGTTGTGTTGTTTTTTATTGCTTTTCTTCCAATATTTTCGATCCACAGTTGGTTGAATCTGTGGATGTAAAACCCACAGATACAGAGAGCCAACTGTAATGTGATTTCAACTATATTTAAACATAAGGAAACAAAAAAGGAAAACAAACACAAAAATTAAAACATAAGAAAACAAGGAAACAACCTACAAGTACCGCTCCTGTCTCTGGGGAGCAAGACGATCAGGGTTTTGCTCTTGTTTCTTTCTGCCTCCTGTACCTTCTATGTGCTCTCCAGGGAGTCAAAGTCACTATCACAGTCAAATAAAGCCAACACTCCTAACTACACAAAATATAAGTTTCATCTGGCAGTCTTGTAGTTTAACCTTCTGAGGACAAAAGTCTGATAGCTTCATTTTGGAAAAGTATAAATTTACATAAGCCTTAAACATTCTAGTGGCTGTTAGCAAATAGGGGAAATCTGTGATATATTAACAGGCATCAACAAATTAAAACTCATATGCCCAAAAGCATCTCTTTTTTTTGCTTCTTTTTGAGACAGAGTTTCATTCTTGTTGCCCAGGCTGGTGCAATCTCCGCTCACCACAACCTCCACCTCCCGGGATCAAGCAATTCTCCTGCCTCAGTCTCCTGAGTAGCTGGGATTACAGGCATGAGCCACCAAGCCCCGGCTAATTTTTTTATTTTTAGTAGAGATGGGGTTTCTCCATGTTGGTCAGATCTCGAACTCCCAACCTGAGGTGATCCGCCTGCCTCGGGCCTCCCAAAGTGCTGGGATTACAGGCATGAGCCACCACGCCCAGCCCAAAAGCAACTCTTGTAATAAAAGAATAAGAAAATCACATTAGGAAGGAAAAACATGAAGCATCGAAACTAGTTGGGCACTAAACATTACAATCTATCTCCTACCCAGTAGCAAAATAAAATAAAACATATACAACGTTGAGAACTCATTTTCCAATTTATATTTGAGCTGATCTAAAGCTGTGCCTGGCTTCTACAGTTACTGACAGAAAAATGTCCTTACAATAATGACACAGAGCCAGTGCAGTGTCTCATGCCTGTAATCCCAGTACTCTGAGAGGCTGAAGCAGGAAGATTACTTGAGGCCAGGATCAAGACCCCATCTCCACACACACACACACACACACACACACACACACACACACACACACACGCACACACACACACAAATTGTTTTTATTTAGCCAGGCATGGTGGCATGTGCCTGTAGTCCCAGCTACTCAGGTGGCTGAGGTGGGAGGATCACTAGAGCCCCGGAGTTCAAGGTTACAATGAGCTATGATTACACCACTGCACCCCAGCCTGGGTGACAGAGCAAGACATTGTCTCTCCAAAAAAAAGAAAAGAAAAATTTTATTGAATAAAATAAAATTATGACACAGATTACACAGCATGGTCTGTTACCAGATGAGCAAATTGGCAAATCCATTTTCCAGATTATACAAAACATACAAAAAGGGAAAGCAACAATAAATTTCAGAAGGTGAAGACAGACTATATTGAAAACCTTAAACTTTCTGAAACAAAACAGTCTGAATTTTATATTTAACTGGCATCAGGATTCTTTCTTCGCTTTATTGTTACCTTTTTTTGTCCACAGGAGGCAGAGAAATGCCGCTGCTTTTCCACTTAACTTTGACATTCTCCTGAAAAACCGTTCTATTCAAGGCAATGAAATAGCGCTCCAAGATCACCAGCCTCTGCTTGAGTCGCAGGGCTGAGAGGGTGGTGGTGGCTGACTGGATGGCCAGGGCCTGCTGCTCTTTAACCAGCACAGAAAGACACTCCTTCAGTTCATTCACATCTAGAACACAAGACAAGATAACATCTCACCTGTGGACAATGTGGCCACAGTTTGTTGTAATGTTGAGAAAATGGATGATGACGACAGGTAGTACTCAAAGGCATGATATGTGGCAACGATGGTTTTAACCACTTCACACACATGAGCTCAGGCAACCCTCACACCCAGCACTGTCAAGCAGTGCTGTCCATCCATTTTATGGATGAAGAAACTGAGGCACCGAGTGGTTAAGCAACTTGTCCGAGGCCACACAGAGAAGTGTGGCACATGACAGAGACCACTCTGAGCCACCATGGCACACTGCCTCTCTCTCTGGAAACATCATACAAAAGATGTTGGCCGGGCACAGTGGCTCACACCTGGAATCCCAGCACTTTGGGAAGCCGAGGCAAGTGGATCACTTGAGGTCAGGAGTTCGAGACCAGCCTGGCCAACATGGCGAAACCCCTTCTCTAGTTAAATAAAAATACAAAAATTAGCCGAGTGTGGTGGTGCGTGCCTGGAATTCCAGCTACTCAGGAGGCTGAGGCATGAGAATTGCCTGAACCCAGGAGGAGGAGGAGGTTGCAGCGAGCTGAGATTGTGTCGCTGCACTCCAGCCTGGGTGACAGAGTGAGACTCTGTCTCCCAAAAAAAAAAAAAAAAATACTAACACAGAACTTTGAAGTCAATATTGGTCAATATTTATCAGCAGCACACCTCCTAAACAGAGAAAAACACTAGCCATTATTTTCATGTTACAAAACCAAATTCAAAATAAAAACGATGTCTTGATAAAATTACCCAGCATGCATGACTCATGAAACACATTTATGGACATATTTTAGAGGAAGATAAAATAACCAGTTAGAATATACATTCTAACTAGTAAGTGATATTTCATTATATTATTCTCTCTTCTTCTATGTATCTTTGAAAATTTCCACACTAAGAAGTGTTTTGTAAGTAGCTAGAAGGCAATCACATGAGTCAAAATAATTCAAAGGATTCTGGTCTTTCAATTAAGCATGTGTCTGCTTCAGAGTACAGATCATTATAGGGGAATTGTAAGTTACCTCCCACCAATCCCCTATAACACCACAGCTCCCAGTGGCGAGGTGAGAGCTGGTCTCTTTTGTGCTTGCCTCTCTGCTGCTTACTAGCCTGGAGGCAACCAGCCACCAGCCTCGCAGCCCTGGATCCTGACAGGTAATAGCAACACCCCTATGGCCGCCTCCCCTTGGGCAGAAGACATCAGTTTTCCAGCTACCCATTACCTGGATATGCTCTCCACGGGACGGGAGGGCCTTAGAAGGCAGGAGAGGGACACATCTCACCACTCACTACCTGGAAAGGCACAGGGTGGCGCACACTGTGCCCAGCACCAGCAGTAGGATGTGAGACCTGGAGCTTTGCAGCTAAGAGCTAATCGTTATTTAAAACGACATGAAGAATACCGAATTGCACACTGGGCTCAAGATGGAGAAGTGAAAGACTGACAGGTAAAGCAGTGCCCCTGCCCTTCTCAGGACATCCCCACCGAGCCACCCTTCAGGCAAGGAGCTGGCCCAGCACTTCAAGGGCTAAGCCCTTTCTGAAGAGTCACTGCATTTTCCACTTTTAAATAATACATCTCCCTTCTGCTTGGCTGCAGAGCCCAGAAACAACCCCAAAGCTCCAAGAGGGCAGCTCTGCCCTTGAGCACCCACGTGCCCTTCTCCCTGACACCCTCCTGCTTATTCCGTTGCAATCCTGACTGCCCAGTCCATCATTCATGTACATTCTAAAACAGTGGGTGAGAAAATACACAAACCATGGACACCACTGGGGAGTTAGAACTCCTACCCCTGCCTCACAGTAACCAGGGGCCTCTAGGCAAAGTGGGAAGCCTGGACTTCGTCTCCAGCTGCCAGCGATGAGGTGAAGCACGCCCTACCCCGGCCAGAGCAGGGTCACAGAAAGATTTAACCACTTACACAGAAGATTTAAGTAAGACCTAGAGTCGCCTAACAACATGTTCCATTGAGAAACTCACTCATGATACCAAGAACCAGAAAGATCTAAAACCAAATTTTAAAAAACAGTTATAGAAATACCACGATGAAAGATGTGGGAATAATGTGGCAAATAATTAAAAACAGTCATGATAAAAAGGCTTCAACAAGCAATTAGAAACACATGTGAAATAAATGAAAAAATAGAAAGCCTAAGACAAGAAAAGGAAGACAAAAAAAAGAAACCAAATAGGAAGTTTAGAACTGAAAAATCAATAACCAAAATGAAAAGCTCAGTGAATGGACACAGCAGTAGAATGGAGGAAAAAGGGCAAAGAATCAGTGATGTAAAAGATAGAAGTTACCCAATGTAATAACACAGAAGAAATACATGCCCCCAAGGCAGGGCACGGTGGCTCACAGCTGTAATCCCAGCACTTTGGGAGGCCGAGGCAGGCGGATCACAAGGTCAGGAGTCTGAGACCAGCCTGGCCAACATGGTGAAACCCCATCTCTATTAAAAATACAAAACTGAGCCGGGCATGGTGGCGGGCACCTATAATCCCAGCTACTCGAGAGGCTGAGACAGGAGAATCATTTGAACTAGGGAGGCAGCGGTTGCAGTGAGCCGAGAACGTGCATTGCACTCCAGCCTGGGAAACGGAGAAACTCCGAAGACGGGAAGGGACGGGAAGGGACGGGAAGGGACGGGATGGGACAGGATGGGACAGGATGGGACAGGATGGGAAGGGAGAAAGAAAGAAATGTCCCCGCAAAAAAAAAAAAAAAAAAAAAAAAACAGTCTTGGGGACCTATGGGACTATAACAACTCTGGTCACTGAACTCACGAAGGGACAGGAGAAAGAAGGTGGGGTTGAAACTGTACTCTACGAAGTGATGGCTTAAAAGTTCCCAAATTTGGCAAGAGACATAAATCTACAGATTAAGGTAAGCAAACCCTAAACAGGATGAACCCAAAGAAATCCAAACTAAGACATATAATAATCAAACGCCAAAAAAGAAAAGACAAAACATTTCAAAAGCCACTAAACAGAAACTGCCTTAAATATCATGCATTAACAAGTCAAATGACAGCGAATTTCTCACCAGAAACCATGGAGCCCAGCTGAAAGTACAAAATATTTTTCAAACAATGAAAAGAACCATTAACCCAGAATTCGTATATCCAGCAAAAATGTCCCTCAGGAATGAAAAGGAAAGTAAAACATTCTCAGAGGAAGTAAAACAGAATTTGTCACCAGAAGACCCACACCAAGAGAAAGGCTAACGGAAGTTCTCTAAGCAGAATGGCAACCATCAAAGAAGAAAACCCTGGAACTTCCGGAAGGAGGAGATGACAAGCACACCAATGCATAAATACAACAGACTTTTCCCTCACCTCTTGATTTTGCTAAATTATGTCTGAAGGTTCAACCAAAAATTATAACATTGTCATATGTGGTTATCAATGTAAGCAAATGAAATATTTAAGGCAAGTATATTACGAACAGGAGAACAGAAAGGAACGTCAGGGGAGGTAGTTTCTATATCCCTGAAACTAGTAAATGACAACACCAGGTACAATCTGGTAAGTGTTCATATATACACAGGTTGAGTGTCCCTTATAAAATGCTCAGGAGCACAAGTGTTCCACATTTCAGATTTTTATCAAATTTAGGAATATTTGCATATAAATAATGAGATATTTTGGGGATAGGACCCAAGTCTAAATACATTCATTTACGTTTTATATATACCTTATACACAGAGCCTGAAGGTAATTTTAGATAGCATGCTTAATAATTTTGTGCATGAAACAAAGTTCATGCTAAGTACTTATGAATAGAATTTTCAATTTGGGGGCATCGTGCTGGAGTGCCAAAAAGTTTCAAATTTTGGGGCATTTCAGATTTTGGATTTTGGGTTTAGAGATGCTCAATCTGTATGTAACATATTACCTAGAAAAGCCACTAAAAAAGCTATACAAAAAGATACACTCTAAAACACTACAGATAAAATAGAATGCTAAAAATGGTCAAGTAAACCACAAAGAGCCAGGAAGAACCAAACCGAAAAAATGAAAGACAGAAGAAATAGAAAATACAAAACAAAATGGCAGTGTTAAGCCTCAGTTTACCAATAATGACATTAAATTAAATGTAAACAGTCTAAATACATCAATTAAAAGACAGACACCAGGAGAGTAGACTAGAGAACATGATCCAACTACATGTTGTCCATAAGAAAGTGACTTCAAACAGGCAAACTGAAAATGGAAGTATAGAAAAAAAAAAGATCATGCAAACATTACTGAAAGGACAGCAGAAGTTGGCTACATTTATATCAAATAAAGTAAACTTCAGAGCAAAGATAATTACCAGGAGGGCCGGGCACAGTGGCTTACGCCTGTAATCCTAGCACTTTGGGAGGCCAAGGTGGGTGGATCTCAGGAGTTTGAGACCAGCCTGGCCAACATGGCAAAACCCCATCTCTACTAAAAATACAAAAATTAGCTGGGTGTGATGGCAGATGCCTACAATCTCAGCTACTCAGGAGGCTGAGGCAGGAGAATCACTTGAACCCGGTGGGGTCGGAGGTTGCAGTGAGCTGAGATCGTGCCACTTTACTCCTGCCTGGGCAAAAGGAACGAAACTCCGTCTCAAAAATAATAATAATAATAATAATTACCAGGAACAGATGGCAACATTACAAAATGAGAACTTGGTCAATCCACCATTAAGACACAGCAATTCGAAACGTGCATACACCAAACAAACAAACAAAAAGAACAGAACTGAAAGGAGAAAAAGACATTTATACTTTCATAGTTGGAGACCTCAAACTCTCTCTCTACAGCTGATAAAATTAGGAGACAGAAAAGCTGCCAGGATATAGAACTCAACATCACCGTCAATCAACTAGATCCAATCAAAATTTATAGAACACTCCAGCCAATAACAGCAGAATACATAATCTGTTCAAGTATCCACAAAACAAATACTAAGTTAGAACATATTCTGAGGCATAAAACAAACCTAACAAATTTTTTGAAATTAAAATCACACAGCATATGTTCCCTCAAACAATGGAAACAAATTAGAAGTCGACAAGAGAACAATTACAGGAAAATTGCCTAACTCTCAGATACTAAACAATAAACTTCTACATAACCCATGGATCAAAGAGGAAGTCTCAAGGGAAATTTTAAAATATATTCTGAACTGAGAGAAAATGCAAGTACAATACATCAAAATGTATGGGAAAGAGTTACAGTGGGTGATGAGAGAAATTTACAGCACTAAATGAATGGTACATTAGAAACTTGGAAACAAATCAATAATATAAGTGCCCACCTCGACAACCTAAAAGAAAAAAAAAATAGCAAAATCAACCTAAAAGTAAGCAGAAAGGAAGAAATAATTAAGGTAAGAGTAGAAACAAAGTGAAAACAGAAAAACAATAAACAGTAAAGCAAAAAGCTGGTTCTTTGAAAAGATCAATAAAACTGACACACCTCTCTAAGCAAGACTGACAAAAAAAAAAAAAAAGACATAAATTACCAACATTAGTGATGAAACGGGCTCTAAAGATACCAAAAAAGATAATTAGGAATTACTAGGAACAACTCTACACACGTAACTTTGACAACTTGGGCAAAATGGACTTATGCCTCAAATAATACAAATTACCACAACTCACCAAATATAAAATAGATCATTTGAATAGCCCTACCACTATCAAGAAAACTGAATTCATAATTCAAAGAATCCGAAAAAAAAGAAATTACCAGACCCAAATGAACTCACTGGATAATTCCATCAAACATTAAAAAAGAATTAACACAGACTCAAAACAATCTCTTCTGGAAACTAGAAGAGGAAAAACTTCCCAATTCATTTGAAGAAGCTAATATTAAGAAGCTAATATTAGAAGCTAATATTAGCATTTTAAGAAGCTAATATTAGGTACTGTACCTAAAGACAGTACAAAGTACAGAACTATATATATATATAGACACAAAAATACTCAGCGAATTATTAGCAAGTAGAATTAAACAATATATAAAAAGAATTCCATATCATTGCCAAGTAGTTTCATTCCAGGAATGTAAAGCTGGTTCAACAGTCAAAAATCAATGTAACCCACCCTATTAATAGGCTAAAGAACAAAAATCACATAATTACATATCAATTGATTTAGAAAAAGCAAATGACAAAATTCAATACTCATGAATGATAAAAATTCTCAGAAAATAGCAACAAATTGGGAACTTCATCATCTTGATAAACAGCATTTACAACACCTTAAGCTAAAACCTATGCCAACAACAATGTCAGAAAGGGTCCTCCCAGACCTATTTACACAGCAGAGAGAGTCATTGAGAATGATTTAGATAGTTACTAAGAGTTTACTCTCCTAAGAGATTACAACACCCAATGGCCGGCAAGCCCTTTTCATTAGACAAAAAGAAAAGCTGTGATCTGTCAACACTCTCAGAAGGTTCACTGTGAAATGTGCACTTCTGAACTCCTGCTGAGGGCCTACACGCTGCAATGTTGAGAAGCAAGTGTCCAGAGGTCTCCTTGGAAACACTGCAAAAAAAATATGAGGGACTGATGGATGAATAGAGGGACGAAAAGGTGGAGAGAGCGGTGATAAAGCACGTGGGATAATGCCAGCAGCACAATCTCAGGTGGTGAGTATGTGGGTGCGCACTGTAAAATTCTTTCAACTTTTCTGTATAATTTTTTTCTAACAAAATGTTGGAAAAAATAAACCTGTGAAAAAGGAAGCTTTAGTCAAACCTATCTAAGAAAAAGAAAAAACAAGTTCTAAATTCCTATGGCTCAAATTAATGTGTTTTTCTTTTTAGGTTGAGATGAAAGAGCAAAAAACAGAAAAAGGAATGAAAGAAATAGGAGCTATTCTAACAGCTACAAATTCCACTTGCAGTTTGATTAATGACGGCGTGGCTCAAGAATATGCTTTGAATCCAAGCCCCTTCAAGGCTGCCAGGTAGAGAGTCGGTTCTGCGAAAGCTCCATACCTGTGAGCAAGCAGAGCTTCCAAGTAAACCCTCTTCATTAAAGCCGCCCTGAGTCAACAAGCTGGGCTTTAATCTGAGCAAGCAAGGTGTATTTTTGGTCTAGTTACCCACCCATAACTGTAGGTACTTTGATACCTAGGTGAGGGGAAAGAAGGAGAAAGGCAAAACAACAGATTTTTAAAATCACAACAAACGTTTATCAAACATTTGTGCCAGGCACTGACTTAGGAGCTTCAAATGCATTATTTCATGTCATCTGCACAGCAACTCTCTGAGTAAGTACTTTCACGTATTTTATATATAATTTTAATTATTTACATTATACTTATTCCTCTTTTTTTTTGTTTTGAGATGGAGTCTCGCTCTGTCACCCAGGCTAGAGAGGTGGCGCAATCTTGGCTCACTGCAAGCTCCGCCTCCTGGGTTCATGCCATTCTCCTGCCTGAGCTTCCCGAGTAGCTGGGACTACAGGTGCCCAACACCACGCCCAGCTAATTTTTTTGTATCTTTAGTAGAGACGGGGTTTCATCGTGTTAGCCAGGATGGCCTTGATCTCCTGACCTCATGATCCGCCCACCTCAGCCTCCCAAAGTGCTGGGATTACAGGCGTGAGCCACTGCTCCCGGCCACTTATTCCTATTTTATACATGAGAGGCCCAAGGTGAGACAAAGTGATTTGTGTAGAGTCAGAGATAAAGCCAAAATTGATACCCAGACAGACGGAAAAACTTCTCTGTCAGCAGATCTAGAAATAGTAAAGGGAGATCTTCAAACTGAAGGAAAATTATAACACAAGGCAGCTAGGATAGAAACAAAACCTTAAGGGCCCACAATGGTAAAATGTAAGTTAACATAAAAAACTTTTTTCTGGCCAGCCATGGTGGCTCTTTGGGAGGCCGAGGCAGGTGGATCATCTGAGGTCAGGAGTTCGAGACCAGCTTGACCAACATGATGAAACCATGTCTCTACTCAAAAATACAAAATTAGCCAGGTGTGGTGGCGCATGCCTGTAATCCCAGCTACTTGGGAGGCTGAGCCAGAATCGCTTGAACCCAGGAGGCAGAGGCTGCAGTGAGCCAAGATCATGCCATTGCACTCCATCCTGGCAGCCTGGGCAACAAGAGCAAAACTCCGTCTCAAAAAAAAAAAAAAAAAAGAGGCCAGGTGTGGTGGCTCACACCTATAATCCTATAATCCCAGCACTTAAGGGTGGCTGAGGCAGGTGGATCACCTAAGGTCAGGAGTTCGAGGCGAGCCTGGCAAACACAGTGAAACCCTGTCTCTACTAAAAATACAAAAACATTAGCTGGGCACAGTGGTGCGTGCCTGTAATCCCAGCTACTAGGGAGGCTAAGGCAGGAGACTCGCTTGAACCTGGGTGGCGGAGGTTACAGTGAGCTGAGATTGTGCCATTACACACTCCAGCCTGGGCAACAACAGCAAAACCCCATCTCAAAAAAAAAAGACTTTTTTTTCCTCTTTTCAAATTTGAGGGGAAAAATGTAATTGCCTATTTAAAGCAAAAACAAAAACATCATATTGTGAGATTTATACCATGTTTTACTTGGACATATGACACAGCAGCACTACCAACCAAGAACATGTCAGAAGCAGGAAGCTACAGTCAGAGCACTGCCCCATGGCTCAGGCAGTGTAATACCATTTGAGAGTGGACAGTGACAAGTCAAAGATGTAACTGAAAATGCCAGAGATGACAGACTTAAACCCAAGTAGTCTAAAGATTCCAAATAAAAAACAGAGGTTGTCTGGGTGAATAAAGAAGCAAGACCTAATTATATGATACCTGAAAGAAATCTACTTTACACATACACAAAGGTTGAAAGTGAAAAAAGCTAAACTCGGCAAACACACCACGCAAACACCAAATCAGAAGAAAGGAGAGTAGTCAGACCAAGGTGATTTCACAACAAAGAATGTCACCGGAGATAAAGGGGGTCAAATTTACGAATATGACGTAAAAATCCTAAAAGTGCATGCACCTTATAACATAGTTCTCAAATACATGAAGCAAAACCTGCAGAGCTGAAAGAAAATAATCCATAATTAGCATGAGAGATTTCAATTCTCAGAAGAAGAAAGAGGAACTAAGCAGTGAAACTGCTCTTCATGCCTCCCCAGCACAATGGAGATACTCCTGGGAAATAAAGCCAGTTGCTGGGGCTGATCTCCCCAGAACGCTGAGACTGGCTTCTCTATAAATAAATGACTGGTATTCGCTAAGAGAAGTGTCCTTATCTATGAAATGTTTTTAGCAAGATGTGGTTAGTTTAGGATTGTGTTTGGTAAACATGCCTAAAATCCATGGACTTATGGGACACGGCTCCCTGGAAAACGTTCCCTAAGGTGTATAAACTATCTGACTACAAAACGGAAACACTGCACATCCTTAATGCTCCTGTGCAGTGAGATGACAACACACCTCAGTGAGAGGATGACACACCTCAGTGAGAGGACCACACACCTCAGTGAGAGGACTACACACCTCAGTGAGAGGTCTCATCTCTCAGGCGGGGTTCAAAGAGGACGGACCTGCGGGAGTTGCACAGACTCTCCCACATCTCTCCCCACTTTGCCTGAGCACACAAGTGAGGATATTACTTGTATCTTTAAAGTTACTAAGTAATCAGGAACGGGTAAGACCTCTGAGATTCATGTCAAACTAATGTAGTAAGCCAATCTTGTGTATTAGTTCAACTCCTCTCCTAACAGTGAATAGAACAAGTGGGCAGGAAATTATTTCAAGTCAAGGATACCTGAACACTATCAACTTGATCTCATTAAGCTTTACAGAGCAGTGAAATACACTTTTTTTTTTTTTTTTGAGATGTAGTCTCACTTTGTCACCCAGACTAACGTGTAGGGGTGCAACCAAGATTACAGGCGCCCACCACCACACCCAGCTAATTTTTGTATGTTTCGTAGAGACAGGGTTTCACCATGTTGGCCAGGCTGGTCTCGAGCTCTTGACCTCAAGTAATCCACCCACCTCAGCCTCCCAAAGTGTTGGGATTACAGGCATGAGCCACCGCACCCACCCACATTCTTATTACGTGTGCATGAAACATTCCACAGAATACACCATATTCTGGGGCTTCAGACAAGCCTCAACATTGAAATCACAGAATATGTTCTCTGACTACAACTAATTTAGAAATTAACAGGAGATATTTGAAAATCCGCAAACATTTGGAAATGAAATAACACATTTCCAAATAATAAGTGGGTAAAAGAAGAAATTAAAAGGGAAATTAGAAAATATTTTCAACCGAATGAAGATGAAAATGAATAAACATTTCCAAATTTGTGAAATGTGGCTAAACAATGCTTAGAGGGAAATTTATATTATAGTTTTGAACACTTGTTAGAAAAGACAAAAAATCTAAAGTCAATGATCTAAGCCTTTACCTTAAGAAATTAGAAGAGACAGAAGAGCAAATGGAACCCAAAGCCAGCAGAAAAAAGGAAATAATAAAGAGTAAAGCAGAAATCAATGAAAAAGAAAACAAACAATATCAATAAAACCAACAACTGGTTCTCTGAAAAAACTCAAACTGATAACTTCTAGGAAGACTGATCAAAACGGAAAGAGAAAATACAAGGCACATTTCAGCAAATTTCTGGATAACAGGTAGTATATGCTGGTACTTACTACATGCAAGATAATAGCATACGCACTTTGTCTGGCCTACTGTACTGATCCCATAATAACCTATGAGGTAGGTACTACTATTAACCCCAAATACGAATTTTTTTTTAAGAGACAGAGACCCTGTCACCCAGGCTGGAGTATAGAGGCACAATCATAGATCACTGCAGCCGCAAACTGCTGGCCTCAAGCAATTCTCTCACCTCAGCGTCCCAAAGTGCTGGGATCACAGGCGTGAGTTACCATGGATGGCGTCACAAATTTTTTTATATATGTACATTTACATATGTATGTTCATGCAAGGAAAAAAAAGTCTGAATATCCACACCGAAGGGATAATAGTGGCTAACTCTTACAGGAAAACTGAAATTGGGGTGGGCAGTGAGGTGAAATTTCTGCTTTTATAATCTACACACTTTTATAAGAAATACTCTATGTATATTTTTAATTGGAACGAAAATGCATCAGACATTTAAAAAACTGAATTACACAAAAAAAAGTAAGCAAAGAATAAATATATCGGTTTTACTGCGCTGGATAAAGGGAAGAGATTATGAAAGTCCATCCATGATAAAGAACTCCTATAACCCAAAACAAAAAACTCAATTAAAAAATGGAATTAGCCAGGAGTGGTGGTGTGCACCTGTAGTCCCAGCTACTCGGGAGGCTGAGGCAGGAGAATGGCATGAACCCGGGAAGCGGAGGTTGCAGTAAGCCAAGATCACGCCACTGTACTCCAGCCTGGGCGACAGAACAAGACTCCGTCTCAAAGAAAAAAGAAAAAAAAAACAGGCAAAAGGGCCAGGTGCAGTGGCTCATGCCTGTAATACCAGCACTTTAGGAGGCCAACGTGGGTGGATCACCTGAGCTCAGGAGTTCAAGACCAGCCTGGCCAACATAGTGAAACCTCGTCTCTACTAAAAATACAAAAAATTAGCCAGGCATGGTGGCGGACAACCTGTAATCCCAGCTACTCGGGAGGCTGAGGCAGGAGAATCAATTGAACCTGGGAGGTGAAGGTTGCAGTGAGCCAAGATTGCACCACTGCACTCCAGACTAGGCAACAAGAGCGAAACTCCCATCTCCAAAAAAAAACAGGCAAAGGATTTGAATAGACATTTCTCCAGTGAATGTATACAAACGGTCAACAAGCATGTAAAAAGATGCTCAGCATGACCAACCAACAGGGAAATACAAATCAAAACAATGAGATGCTGTACCTAGTCACACAAATTAGAATGGCTATCATCAGAAAACAAAAAGTGTTTGTGAGGGTGTGGAGAAATTGGAACCTTAGTATACTGCTGCAAGAATGTAAAACAATGTAGCCACTGTGGAAAACAGTTCAATGGTTCCTCAAAAAGTTACATGTAGTGCCAGGTGCGATGGCTCACACCTGAAATCTCAGCAACTCAGGAGTCTGAGGCAGGAAGATCCCTTGAAGCCAGAAGTATAAGACCAGCCTGGGCAACACAGTGAGATTCTGTCTCTAATTAGTCAAGCGTGATGGCTGGGCAACAATGGGAATATACTTAATGCCAATGAACTGTACACAAAAAAATGGTTAAAATGGTAAGTTTTGTGGTATGTATATTTTACCACAATATTTAAATTTTTTAATTACTTTTTAAAAAATTGTTACCAAAAAAGTACTAAGAATCCATCCAAGTTATTTAGAAAGGGAGCGTCAGATCAACCTTTCCAAAATGCCAAAATTCACAAGATTACCTGGTTGCTTGCCCCATACCCAGCTGTCCAGAATTGACTTGGCCCTATATACAGGTGCAGGAGTTTCTTCTTCATCTTTTTTCTCTTTGTCATTCAGATCTTCTTTCTTTGTTCCACTTGATTCGACACTATCATCTGCAGAATTAAAATTTTTTTAATCTGTAACCGCTTTTCAGAATGTCATACCGTTAGTCTCTGCAAATGTCCCTCCCCCCCCGAAAAGTTACAACACACATCATTAACTAAATGTTTGACAACTTAAAAATAAAATACATCAATCATACCTGTAAGAGACCCAGTATAATTTTCATAAAGAAACCAATATATCGGCCGGGCGTGCTGGCTCACGCCTGTAATCCCAACACTTTGGGAAGCCATGGCGGGTGGATCACGAGGTCAGGAGATGGAGACCATCCTGGCTAACACGGGGAAACCCCGTCTCCACTAAAAATACAAAAAATTAGCCGGGCATGGTGACGGGCGCCTATAGTCCCAGCTACTCGGGAGGCTGAGGCAGGAGAATGGTGTGAACCCGGGAGGCAGAGCTTGCGGTGAGCTGAGATCACGCCACTGCACTCCAGCCTGGGTGACAGAGCGAGACTCTGTCTCAAAAATAGAAAAAAAAGAAACGAATATAACAAATTATTTAAAGCATGTCTTCCAAAATGATATTCCATCTACTTCCTAGTACATTTCTCAACTGAGAAACTTAAGTCTTTGATATTTACCTACTTCAATTTCACACCAATTGCTTTTATCCCGTGAGTCCCAATGCTTGTGTATCCATGGGAAAAGGGAGGGTGTAAAACAGGAGTATGACTCAAAAATCTTTTAACTCTTTACAAGGCCCTACTCCACTGCCAACCGGGAAGCACTGCTATGCAGGGGCACTGTCACTGATAGCATAATTCAAGAGCACTGGGACACAAAGGAAAAGCTGAGAAAAATGACTTTAGGCCACTGACAATGTTTCAGTCAAAACAACTGTCATAAAACTCCTTACTCCTTTTGACAGTTTCAGTCAAAAACAACTGTCATAAAACTCCTTACATAGTAAGCGAAGAGAAGAGACAACTAACCTTAACCTTGAAGTGTAAACACGTTCCATCACAGAAGGCTGTGACTAAACATCTAAACAACATAATTAGAAAAATGTATCTCAATTGGTGAAAGACATGATACCCCATCCAGATTACAAATAATGAGTATCTAAAAATCTCAAAGGAAACAGTTCCTCTGTTTACAACATTTCTGACACCAAATGTATGGACTTTTGCACCAAGCAAGCAATTCTCCAGTTCTCTGCGACACCCAGCTGTGTGTCCCACAGTGCAATTCAATTCTGAAACTAACTACCCAGAATTAGCACAGACCCCACAGGTTAATAACAGGAGAGAAAAGGTGAATGCTGAAAAAAAAAATCCAAAGAACTAATGGCTGAAAACTTCCTAAGTTCAGCGAATGACATAAACCTAGGCAGATTGAAGAATCTGTGCAAAGCCCACACAAGATATATCCTAAAGGAAGCCATGACGAGGCACATCATAATCAACTGCTAAACACGAAGGACAAAACCTTTTGAAAAGTGCTACAGAAAGTAGATATAGAAGAATGTCTCATGTGGCCTGAAATTAAGGCTATTACGTGCTGCCTTGATGTTGGTAAAATCAAGAAGGCCTCAAATAGCCTAACCACAAGGTCTCTCCCAAGCTCTGCTCCCACAGATAAGATCCCAAAGCCAAACAACCTCCTTATCGTGGAGACCTGACCCCAGCCTGCTCATCCCTGAGGGCCCAGAGTTATTCAAACAAGCCAATCACAACTTCCCATGGAAGCAAGGTCACCTCACCCTCTTCTTACTACAAAATGTGCCTCCCACAGCCCCTGGTGGTTCACTCTGTTCCCAAGTGCAGCCCCCATGTGGCATGCAGTGTCCCCCACCCCCAGGGCTGTGAGCATGCGTGACTAATAAACTGCTATTTCATCTGTCCAGTGTCAGTGTCCTATGTTCAGCCATCCCATATCCCTAGGGCAGGAATCTTCTAGGATTATAAACAGAACTTCAATCAACCTCTCCTTGGTTATTTTACTAGTTCCATGACACAGCTTTTTCTGTGCAAAAGATCTGAACAGAAACTTCACAGAGGATACAAGAGTGGCAAAAAAGAACATGATATTCAGCATCGTTAGCCATTACGGAAGTGCAAATTAAAACCACAATGAGATCCCACTAGACTTGTTAGAATGGCTCAACTAAAAAATACTGATAACATCAAGTGCTAACAAAGACACAGAACAACAGAAACGTGACAGATTGCCAATGGGAAGGCAAACTAAAACAGCCTCCAGTTTACCAAGGTAGACACCTCATGTCACAGAATACAGACTAGAACCCAGCCAGGAACACAGCTCAGGTGAGAACACAGGTGCTGGTTCTAAATGCCAGACTCTGCCCTACGTGTGTGTGTGTGTGTGTGTGTGTGTGTGTGACAGGTGCTGGTTCAAACTCTGCCCTACGTGTGTGTGTGTGTGTGTGTGTGTGTGTCTGTGTGTGTGTGTCTGTGTGCTGTCACTAACCACAGCCCAGGGGCCAAACCCAGCCCACAGCCTCTTTGTGTATGGTCTGAAAGCAGAGAAAGTATTTTACTTTTGTTGTTCTTTTGAGACACAGTCTTGGCTCACCACAACCTCTGCCTCCGAGGTTCAAGTGATTCTCCCAAGTTCAAGTGATTCTCGTGCCTCAGCCTCCAAGGAGCTGGGATTACAGGCGTGCATCACCATCCCCGGCTAATTTTTTGTTTTTAGAAGAGATGGGGTTTCACCACGTTGGCCAGGCTGGTCTCGAACTCCTGACCTCAGGTGATCCGCCTGCCTCGGCCTCTAAAAGTGCTGGGATTACAGGTGTGAGCCACCACGCCCGGCCACTGTATTTTATATTTTTTAATAATTGAAAAATTATCAAAAGGAAAACAGTGTTTTGTGACTTGCAAACATTCTGAGGACTTCATCTTTTGTGTCCATAAATAAACTTTACAGAATGCACGTCCCCTGCCCGCTGACGCAGTATTGTCTGTGGCTACTTTGGCACTACAGCTGCAAGGTCCCATGGCTATGACAGAGACCATAGAGTCCATTGAGACCTTAAAATATTTACTATCTGGCCCTTTGGAGAAAGTAGGCCACCCCTACCCTACATCTGGCTATAAATTTTACACATTTGACAAATTCTGAGACCCTGTCTCAGAAAATAAAATAAAACATTCATAGGCTTAATAATGGAAAACAAAAACATTTGTTGAATGTCAAAACATCTCCCTAACACCCCGAACCAGTTGGGATCTACATAAAGAACAATTATGCTCTGCTTTCTAACCATGATTTTTAAAAGAACAAAGGACAAAAAAATTCACGAAATGTGAGCCAGGCATGGTGGCTCACGCCTGTAATCCCAGCACTTTGGGAGTCCGAGGTAGGCAGATCATGAGGTCAGGAGTTCAAGACCAGCCTGACCAAGATGGTGAAACTCCATCTTTATTAAAAATACAACAATTAGCTGGGCATGGTGGAGGGTGCCTATAATCCTAGCTACTCAGGAGGCTGAGGCAGAGAACTGCTTGAACCCGGGAGGCAGTGGTTGCAGTGAGCCAAAATCATGCCACTGCACTCCAGCCTGAGCGACAGAGCAAGACTCCCTCTCGAGAGGAAAAAACACACAAAAAATATTCATCAAATGTAATGAATAAAACATATACTTTGGATTTTGCCATGTACTTAGCTTTTCTTAGAGCACCTTTTAGAACTATTGTTTCACAGAAAACACTTTGGGAAACGTTTTAATTTATAAACAAATACTGGAGGGCTAGGAAGAAGAGGTTAAAACTTTTTAAAATATACAGAATGAATTACTGATACATAAAAAAAAAAAAAAAAAAAAAAAAGGTTGCTGATTCCTGTCTTGGAAGACACTGTCATATGGACACTCTTAGCCTCAGCATCCAGAGGTCCAGAAAGCGAAAATTTCAAGTCAGAGAGAATTCTATATATACCATTTATTTGGAACATTCAGCCCTCAAGATCCCAACATCATGACCTCAGTTTCAACACAACTGTCCTTAGTCCTTATGTCACTGCTTTTGGTGCTGCTTGTTATCAAGGCAGTGGAAGCCAGTGACGCAACTGCTCTCTCGTTAAAGGTGTGGTTCTCAGTATTACAGGCATTTGTACTTGCTTGCGGGTATACGCACGAAAGAAAAAAATGAACAGATGTGACTTTGAAGGGCCTAATGAATGAAACCTCACCCTGAAAACCTTTGTGCTACTGAAACTAAACGTTAAGCTTTGGTGTCTGAAAGTTTCCAAGAATTAGTAAGGAGGAGAGTTTTACTTTCTGAGTTGACTCCATGAAATGGGAACAAATTGGTACATAAATGGATTTTGCCCAGAATCCTAGGAAATTGCCACTGTTCAGTTGTAATCACTGCCTCCTAAATCAGTGAGTCTGTTCTCTGTATTTTTATTAGACTTTTGTCATCTCCCAAGTTAATACTGTATTTAGATATCCAATAGTCAGCCAAAAAGGGAAACTTTTATCTCTGGGAAGAAAAAAAAATCATTTAGAAAAATGTATTCAGTGTATCTAATACTGAAATGGAGAGAAGACTTAATGTTAAAGGGAAAAAAACACTGTAGACATTGACATGGAAAAGAGATTTAATGTTAAAAAAAACTTTATATTAACTGAGTAACACCTCCTGATGAGAAGTGCTATATTAAATATAAACCCATTATGTTGTTAAAAACAAAAAAAAGATGAAAATCAAAAGCACTACGCAGAGTGAAAGAAGCCAGACACAGAAGAACCTGACTACATGATTCCATTTATGGAGTTCTAGAACAGGCACAACTTGTCAATGCTGGAGAAACATCAGGCCAGCTATTCCTCTGGGAAGAAGGGGCAGGACACCAGAGAACTTTCTGAGCAAGAGTCATGATAAAGATGTGGGTTACACACGTTACATTTGTCAAAACTTGTGAAATGGTAAACTCAAAATAGATGCATTTCATTATATATAAATTTTACCTGAAAGTCAAAAACAAAGTTGAACTAGAATCAATTACATACAGGAGTGTCTAAGGAGCTAGATGAGACAAACAGTGGATGGACAGACAGCAGGATGTGGAGCCAAATACGGTGGCAGAACATGGAGGTGGGTCTGCAGTCACTCACTGTACACGTCTGTCAGTTACTCTGTGTGTGTGTGTGTGTGTGTGTGTGTGTGTGTGAATATTTTCAAACAAATATAAAAAATAAATTAAAAAAACAACACGGGTAATTCTGCTTGACACCGAAACTGAAAAGGGAGACTAATACTTTTTCCCATGGTTTGTTTTTTGTTTTTTGTTTTTTTTGAGATGGAGTCTCACTCTGTCACCCAGGCTGGAGGGCAGTAGCACAATATCTGCTCACTGCAACCTCCACCTCCTGGCTTCAAGCAATTCTCCTGCCTTGCCCTCCCAAGTAGCTGGGATTACAGGTGCCCACCACTATGCCTGGCTAATTTTTGTATTTTTTAGTAGAGATGGGGTTTCACCATGTTGGCCAGGCTGCTCTCAAACTCCCAACCTCAAATGATCTGCCCGCCTCAGCCTCCCAAAGTGCTGGAATTACAGGCATGATCCACTGCGCCCGATCCCCATGTATTTTCAAGTGGACACCATTCCAATTCATTCCACAAAAGAAGAAGAAATACTTGCCAGGCGCGGTGGCTCACGCCTGTAATCCCGCACTTTGGGAGGCTGAGGCGGGCGGATCACGAGGTCAGGAGATCGAGACCATCCTGGCTAACACAGTGAAACCCCGTCTCTACTAAAAAATACAAAAAATTAGCCAGGCGTGGTGGTGGGCGCCTGTAGTCCCAGCTACTTGGGAGGTTGAGGCAGGAGAATGGCGTGAACCCAGGAGGTGGAGCTTGCAGTGAGCTGAGATCATGCCACTGCACTCCAGCCTCGGCGACAGAGCAAGACTCTGTCCTAAAAAAAAAGAAGAAGAAATACTTTCTTCAGACTAACGCTCTCCCAACTGAGCTATTTCAACTTAGAATAAATACTTTCTAAAGTGGTAGCTTTATCCACATTGATGACTCTCAAGTAGGGGGACCAACAAACTTCAACAACAGTTCTCAACCAAGGATCTTGTCAGATTCAACAAGTTTGGGGTGTATACAAGCACCCATTTCTTTTAAACCTCAATGGGGACTCTGAAACACAGCCACTGTTATGAACAACCTAATGATAGTCTTACTGAGCATTCAAAACTACAACCCTAAATAAGATTGTTCAATGGCATTTCCTTGCAGGCCAAAGGCTTCCAAAAAGGGTTTAATACACCCCCAAAGAACACCACAAATGCAGCAAGATGGTTTTGCAATAAAAATGCCTTCAATTCACATAAAACAATAAAATCCGGGCAGCTTGTATTAACTACCATTTTAGACAACAATCTCCAAAGTAAAAAGCAAAACTTCAAAGAGTTAAGCTCAAAACTCCTGTAAGCTCAAAGCACATTACAAAATTTCTATAAAATGCATTTTATAATGGTCTTTACAAAATAAAAAACACTAGTTAAAGGCCCTTACCTTTTCTAGGAGGGAGCTCTCCGTTCTGGGCTGATTCTGTTCCAGTGTATACAATTTCTCCATCTTTAACCATTTCATTCCACAGACCACAGAGCCCATCTCTTGTGAATGCAAGCTGGCAATGATAAATGAGATAAGCTTACAGAGTGCTCACACTCACACTGCAATTTTTAAAGAATGATATGGGAAAAAAATCTCAATCCCCCTTATGTATTCAATCATTCAGTAATAAAATCAATGATTTACTGAATTAGTGACTTAATCATTTTACATTCCATGAAAGTCATCCAAGAAATATAAATGAAAAGGTACATAATAGTGTAAATACTATTCTACCTCTTATGTAACATACAAGAAAAAAGACACGTGGTTGGGCGAGGTGGCTCATGCTTGTAATCCCAGCACTTTGGGAGGCCGAGTGGGGCAGATCACCTGGGATCAGGAATTTGAGACCAGCCTGGCCAACATGGTGAAACCCCGTCCCAACTAAAAATACAAAAAATTAGCCAGGCGTGGTGGTGGGCGCCTGTAATCCCAGCTACTCAGGAAGCTGAGGCAGGAGAATCGCTTGAACCCAGGAGGGAGAGGTTGTAGTGAGCCAAGATCGCGCCACTGCACTCAGCCTGAGTGACAAGAGCGAGACTCAGTCTCAAAAAAAAAAAAAAAAGAAAAGAAAAGAAAAAAAAGACACACACACAAACACACAGACATGCATGTGCTCTGAAAAGATAAACCAAAAGCAAGTACCAATGACTACCTATGGGGAAATGGGGAGGGGACATGGGCAAAGGCAGCAGGACCAGAAAAAGCAACAACATTGTGAGTATACTTTATATGTCTTTACTTCTGAAACATACATGACTTTCATCTTCAAAAATTAAAATTAAATCTTAAAAAAGCAAAACCTACAACTGGCAACATGCAAATTAACCTGTGCATATACAAAGAAAAGTATGTCAAGGGACTTTTGAACTATATATCATTAATAGAATATACTATAATGAAAAATAAAATCTTATATTTATTGGTATTGATAATATTGTCAATTTTAGAACTACTTCATGTTGCACAATCAAGCAATGTAAATACAATAAAACATGTTTATGATAAAGTATTAAATGTTATTAGAAATTAAGGTTTTAGGCTGGCCATGGTGGCTCACACCCGTAATCCCAGCATTTGGGAGGCCAAGGCAGGTAAATTACTTGAGGTAAGGAGTTCATGACCAGCCTGGCCAACATGGTGAAACCCCATCTCTACTAAAAATATAAAAAATTAGCCGGGTGTGCTGGTGCATGCCTGTAATCCCAGTCACTCGGGAGGCTGAAGCAGAAGACTAGCATGAACCCAGGAGGCAGAGGTTTCAGTGAGCCGAGATTATGTCACTGCGCTCCAGCTGGGTAAACAGAGCGAGACTCTATCTCAAAAAAAAAAAAAAAAAAAAAAAATTAAGGTTTTCAGTGGAAAAGAGGAAAAAAATCAAATCAAAGAAATTTTGAAAAACAACTTAAATTGGAAATCTATGAACTTTATTTTTTAATATATTTGCTTACTCTGTTTTTTGAAAGGACTAGAATCAAAGGCAATCTGACAGCAGCATCCAGATTTTGGTCTCTCAGAACCATTTCCCAATAAAAGATGCTAGGGCTCTTGGAAAAATAAGTAGATTCAAGGGCCAGGGCAGACAAAGATGAGCCTGGAATATCTTGTTTCCTCAAAGAAAAAGCTATTCATGGCCAGGTGCGGTGGCTCACGCCTATAATCGCAGCACTTTGGGAGGCTGAGGCGGGCAGATCACTTGAGGTCAGGAGTTACAGACCAGCCTAGCCAACATGCTGAAACCCCGCCTCTTCTAAAAATACAAAAATTAGTTGGGCACGGTGGCAGGCGTCCATAATTCCAGCTACTTGGGAGGCTGAGGCAGGAGAATAGCCTGAACCCAGGAGGTGGAGGTTGCAGTGGGCTGAAACTGTGCCACTGCACTCCAGCCTGGGTGACAGAGCAAAACTTTATCTCAAAAAAAAAAAAAAAAACAGCTGTTCAAAGACTGATAGGGACTCCTGGCCAAATTTATAATAATTATAATAACTGTGAGCATCAAAATCAAAAACACCTTTGCTTGTCAATATTTGTGAGTCAGAAAAGGCTTCCCACAACAGGAAAAGGGAGCATTTCAGACACTGGGGGAAGGCATCCATTCTGAAAACTGCGTATGCGACAGAAGCTCCCTTGTCTGGCAAAAAAAAAAAAAGCCATTTTTAATTAAAAGAGACACAGATGTTTGCTCATCTTTTTTTTTTTTTTTTTAACTTCTGTGGATACACACTAGTTGTATGTACATATATATATGGGTTACATGAGCCATTTTCACACAGGCATACTATGTGTAATAATCACATCAGAGTAAATGGAGTACTCAATACCTAAAGCATCTATCCGTCACTTTACAAACAATCCAATTATACTTTGTTATTTTTAAATGGACAATAAATTGACTGTAGTCACCCTGTAATGCTGTCAAGTACTAGATTTTATATATTCTATCTAACTCTTTTTTTTTTTTTTTTTGAGACGGATCTCGTTCTGGCACTAGGCTGGAGTGCAGTGGTGCAATCTCAGCTCACTGCAACCTTTGCCTTCCGGGTTCAAGGGTTTCTCCTGCCTCAGCCTCCTGAATAACTGGGACTACAGGCTCACACCACCACACTCAGCTAATTTTTGTATTTTTGGTAGAGATGGGGTTTCACCGTGTTGGCCAGGATGGTCTGGGTCTCTTGACCTCATGATCCACCTGCCTTGGCCTCCCAAAGAGCTGGGATTACAGGTGTAAACCACTGTGCCCAGCCCTATCTAACTCCATTTTTATACCCATTAACCATCCGCACTTCACCCCCACTTTATCCTTCCCAGTATCTGATAACCATCATGATACTCTATCTCCATGAGTTCAATTACTTTCATTTGCTTAGCTCCTACAAATAAGTGAGAACATGCAAAGTTTGATTTTCTGGGTCTGGCTCATGACATTCTGTTCCTGACTTAACATAATGACCTCCAGTTCTATCCATGTTGTTGCAAACGACAGTATCCCATTCTTTTTTATGGCTGAATAGTACTCCATTGAGCATATATACCACATTTTCTTCATCCATTCATCTGCTAGGAACACTTAGGTTCCTTCCAAATCTTGGCTATTGAGAATAGTGCTGCAATAAACATTAGAGTGTACATATTTCTTCAACATACTGATATTCTTTTCTCTGGGTATATACCTACCAGTGGGATTGCTGAATCATGACAGTCCTATTTTTAGTTTTTTGAGGAACCTCCAAGCTAATCTCCATAATGGCTGTGCTAATTTACATTTCCACCAACAGTGCACAAGGGTTCCCTTTTCTCTATATCCTTGCCAGCATTTGTTCTTGTCTTTTGGATATAAGCCATTTTAATTAGGGTGAGACAATATCTCATTGTAGTTTTGATTTGCATTTCTCTGATGATCAACCATGTTGAGCACCTGTTCATACTGCCTGTCATCTGTATATCTTCTTTTGAGAAATGTCTATTCAAATCTTTTGCCCATTTTTATTGGATTATTAGATTTTTTTCCTATAGAGTTGCTTGAGCTAATTATATATTCTGGTTATTAATTCCTTGTCAGATGGGTAGTTTGCAAATATTTTCTCCCATTCTGTGGGTTGTCTCTTCATTTCGTTGATTGTTTCCTTTGCTGCACAGCTTTTTAACTTGATGTGATCCCACTTGTCCATTTTAGCTTTGGTTGCCTGTGTTTACGAAGTATTACTCAAGAAATCATTACCCAGTGCAATGTTTCTTTTAGCACTTTCATAGTCTGAAGTCTTAGGTTTAAGTCTTTACTCCATTTTGATGTGATTTCTGTATATGGTGAGAGATAGCAGTCTAGTTTCACTTTTCTGCATATGGGTGTCCCATTTTCCCAGCACCATTTATGAATGAGGCTATCCTTTCCCTCATGTATCCTCCGGGCACCTCTGTCAAAGTGAGTTCACTGTAGATGTATGGATCTGTTTCTGGGTTCTCTATTCTGTTTCATTGGTCTATGTGTCTGTTTTTATACCAGTACCATGCTGTTTTGGTATACCTTTCTAGTAAACTTTGCACTTGATCTAAGCCAAAAAAGACTAGGAAGTGATTGTAGTATAATTTTAAGTCAGGTAATGCAATTTCTCCAGTTTTGGTTTTTGCTCAGGATGGCTTTGGCTATTCTGTCTCTTTTGTAATTCCACATAAATTTCAGGATTTTTTTTTTCTATTTCTGTGAAGAATGTCACTGGTATTTTGATAGGGATTACATTGAACCTGTAGATTGCTTTGGGTAGTACAGACGTTTTAACAATATTTATTCTTCCAATCCATGAACACGGAGTATCTTTTCCTGTTTTGTGTGTCTTCTTCAATTTTCTGCATCAATGTTTTACAGTTTTTGTGGTAGAGATCTTTTCACTTCTTGGGTTAGGCTTATTCCTACGTATTTTACTTTATTTGTAGCTATTATAAATGGAATGATTTTTCTTTATTTATTTTTCATATTGTTCACTGTTGACATATAGAAATGCTACTGATTTGGCCAGGCACAGTGGCTCATACCTGTAATCCCAGCACTTTGGGAGGCTGAGGCAGGCGGATCACCTGAGGTCAGGAGTTCAAGACCAGCCTGGCCAATGTGGTGAAACCCTGTCTCTACTAAAAATACAAAAATTAGCCAGGCCTGGTGGCAGGCGCCTGTAATCCCAGCTACTCAGGCGGCTAAGGCAGGAGGATCGCTTGAACCCAGGAGGCAAAGGTTGCAGTGAGCCAAGATTGCGCCATTGCTTTCCAGCCTGGGCCACAGAGTGAGACTCCATCTCAAAAAAAAAAGAGAGAGAAATGCTACTGATTTTTGTATGTTAGTTTGGTATCCTGCAATTTCACTGAATTTATCAGTTCTAATCATTTTTTGGTGGAGTTTTTAGGTTTTTCCAAATATAACAATCATCTGCAAAGAAGAATAACTTGGCATCTTCATTTCCAATTTTGATGCCCTTTATTTCTTCTTTTTTTTTTTTTCTGAGATGGAGTCTTGCTCTGTAGCCCAGGCTGGAATATAGCAGCACAATCTCAGCTCACTGCAATCTCCGCCTCCAGCGTTCAAGTGATTTCCCTGCCTCAGCCTCCCGAGTAGCTGGGACAACAGACACCCGCCACCACGCCTAGCTAATTTTTATATTTTTAGTAGAGATAGGGTATCACCATGTTGGCCAGGCTTCAAACTCCTGACCTCAAGTGATCCACTCACCTCAGCCTCCCAAAGTGCTGGGATTACAGGTGTGAGCCACTGCACCCGGCCTTTCTGTCTCTTATCTGACTCCTCTAGCAAGGGCTTCCAGTATTATACTGAATAACAGTGGTGACAGTGGGCATCCTTGTCTTGTTCCATATCTTAGAGGAAAGGCTTTCAGTTTTTCACCTTTCAGTATGATACTAGCTGTGTGTCAGTTGTATATGGCTTTTATTGCGTTGAGGTGTGTTCCTTCTATAACCAGTTTTTTTGGGGTTTTTATCATGAAAGGATATTGAATTTTATCAAATGCCTTTTCGGCATGAATTTAAATGATCATATGGTTTTTTTATCCTTCATTCTATTGATATGATGTATCAAACTGATTGATTTGGATATGGTGAACCATCCTGGCATCCCTGGGATAAACCCCACTTTGGTCATGATGAATGATGTTTTTAATGTGTTGTTGAATTCGGTTTGCTGGTATTTTGTTGGGTATTTCTGCATCAATGTTCATCTGGGATACTGGCCTGTTTTGTTTTTTTGATTATGTCTTTGTCTGGTTTTGGTATCGGTAATATTGGGAAGTATTGCCTCCTCTTCTATTTTTCAGAATAGTTTCACTAGGATTGGTAATAGTTCTTTAAATGTTTGGTAAAATTCAGCAGTGAAGTCACTGGGTCCTGGGCTTTTCTTTGCTGGAAGACTTTATTATTACAGTTTCAATCTCATTACCTGTTATTGGTACGTTCAGGTTCTGGATTTCTTCATGGTTCAAACTTGGAAGGCTGTATGTGCCTGTGAAATTACCATTTCTTTTTCCTTTTTTTTTTTTTTTTGAAGACACAGTCTCACTCTGTCACCCAGGCTGGAGTGCAGTAACATGATCTCAGCTCACTGCAACCTCCACCTCCCAGGCTCAAGTGATTCTCATGCCTCAGCCTTCCAAGTGGCTGGAATTACAGGCACGCAACACCACATTTGGTTAATTTTTGTATTTTTAGTAGAGATGGAGTTTCACCATGTTGGCCAGACTGGTCTCGAACTCCTGACCTCAAGTGATCCATCCGCCTCAGCCTCCCAAAGTGCTGGGATTACAGGCATGAGCCACCATGCCCAGCGTGCAAACTTATCTATTTCTTCCAGGTTTTCCAATTTATTGACATATAGCTGTTCATAGTCTGTAATGACCCTTTGAGTTTCTGCAATATCAGTTGTAATGCCTACTTTTTCACCTCTGATTTATTTGGGTCTTCTTTTTCTCTTAGCCTGCCTGAAAGCTTGTCAATTTCATTTATCTTTTAGAAAAACCAACTTTTCATTTCATTGATCTTTTGTATTATTTTCTTCATTTCAACTCCATTTTATTTCTGCTCTAATTTTTATTATTTCTGTCCTTAAAAATAGGGGTTTGGTTAGCTCCTTCTTTTCTAGTTCTTTAAGATGTATCATGAGGTTATTTACTTGAAGTTTTTCTACTTTTTTGACTTAGGCACTTAGAGTTATAAATTTTCCTCTTAGTACTGCTTTCACTATATCCCACAGGTTTCGTATGCTGGGTTACCATTGCCATTTGTTTCAAGAAATAGTTTAATTTCATTCTTAATTTCTTCACTGACCTGTTGGTCATTCAGGAGCATATTGTTTAATTCCCATGTGTTGGTGGAGTTTCCAAAATTCCTCGTTATCGATTTTTAGTTATAGACCATTATGATCAGAGAAGATACTTAACATACTTTTTTTAACTTTTATATGGCAAAAGAGGAATCTAGCTTCATTCTTCTGCATATGAATATCAAGTTTTCCCAGCACCATTTATTAAAGAGACTGTCTTTTCCGCACTGTATGTTCTTGGTAACTTTGTCGAAAATGAGTTCACCATAGATGTGCGGATTTGTTTCTGGATTCTCTATTCTGTTCCGTTGGTCTGTGTGTCTTTTTTTATGCTAGTACTATGCTGTTTTGGTTACTATAGCTCTCTAGCATAATTTGAAGTCAGGTAATCTGATTCCTCCAGTTTGTTTCTTTTCAATTACGAGAGCTTCGGCTATTCTGGGTCTTTTGTGGTTCAACAATGAATTTTAGGAATTTTTTTCTTTTCTGTTTCTGTGAAGAATGTCATTGGTATTTCGCTAGGGATTGCACTGAATCGGTAGATTGCTTTGGGTAGTATGGACATTTTAACAATATTGATTCTTCCAATCCATGAAGTATTTTTCCATTTTTTGTGTCCTCTTTAATGTCTTTCAGAAGCATTTTAGGGTTTTCATTACAGAGATCTTTGTAATGATCTTCTTTGGTTACTTCCTAGGTATTTAATTTCATGTGTGGCTACTGTAAATGAGATTACTTTTGTAATTTATTTTTCATATTGTTTACTGTTGGCACACAGAAATGCTACTGATTTTTGTATGTTGATTTTGTATACTGCAACTGTACTGAATTTATCAGATCTAATCATTTTCTTGTGGAGTCTTTAGGTTTTTCCAAATACAAGATCATATCATCTGCAAACAAGGATAATTTGACTTCTTCCTTTCCAATGTGGAGGCCTTTTATTTCTTTCTCTTATCTGACTGCTCTAGCAAGAACTTCCAGTACTATGTTGAATAACGGTGGCCACATTGAGCATCCTTGTCATGTTCCAGATCTTAGAGGAAAGGCTTTCAGTTTTTCACCATTCAGTATGATACTAGTTGTGGGTCTGTCATACATGGCTTTTATTATGTTGAGGTATGTTTCTTCCATAACCAGTTTTAAGAGATTTTATCATGAAAGGATGTTGAATTTTATCAAATGCCTTTTCAGCATCAATTGAAATAATCACATGGTTTTTATCCTTCTGTTGACATGATGTATCACATCAATTGATCTGCATATGTTGAACCATCCTTGTACTCCAGGGATAAACTCCACTTGGCCACGATGAACGATCTTTCTAACGTATTGCTGAATTTGGTTTGCTAGTATTTTGTTGAGGATATTTGCATCAATATTCATCAGAGACATTGGCCCATAGTATTCTTTCTTTGATGTGTCTTTGTCTGCTTTTAGTATCAAGGTTTGAATTTTTAATGACTTATTTTGTGGCCTAACATATGATCTAACCTTGAGGATGATCCATGTGCTAAAGAGAACAATGTACATTCTGCAGCCATCAGATGAAATGTTCTAGAAATATCTATTAAATCCATTTGGTCTACAGTGCAGATTAAGTTTGATGTTTCTTTGTTAATTTTGTCTGGATGATCTGTCCAATGCTGAAAGTGGAGTGTTGAAGCCTCCGTCTATTAATGTATTAAGGCCTATCTCTCTCCTTTGCTGTAATATTTGTTTTATGTATCTGGGTGATCTAGTGTTGAGTGAATATACACATGTATTTATAATAGTTATAGCCTCTTGCTGAATTGGCCCCTTTATCATTACATAATGACTTTTTTGGTCTCCTTTTATAGTTTTGGTCTTGAAATCTATTTGGTCTGATATAACCACTATGCTCTTTTTTGATTTCCATTTGCCTCTCCCTTTTTCCATCCCCCTGCACCGTCCTGAAGAGATGGTCTCCAATTTGAAGAAGCAAGCAGCCAATGAACTCCCTGTGGGGAGGGGCAGCCTCCAAGGACCCAGGGTTTCAGTCCCACAACCACAATGGATCCAATTCTACCAATGAGGACCTGAGCTCCAGGTGACAGTGTGCCCTAGCCAACACCTTGACTACAGCCTTGTGACACCTGAAGTAGAGGACAGAACTAAGCTATGGCCAGACTCCTGACCCACAGAAACTGTGAGAGTGTAAATGCTTGTTGTTACAAGCTGCCAAATTTGTGTTTGGTAACTTGTTTTGTAGCGACAGAAACCAAGCCAGTATCCTTCAGTTTTTGTAGAAGGAACAGCTTTCTCTCAGCACTCTTATTTTTTCTGTTCACATCACTAACAGGATAACTGCCATAAACATACTTGGAACCAAAACACATGACTTTTGGTAAAAATATCAGCTGGTGGGGGAGAGGTAAACTCCTTCCTAAAAAGTGAGCCCTGGCCAGGTATAGTGACTCACATCTCTAATCCCAGCACCTTTGAAGACTGAGGCAAGAGAATCACTTGTGCCCAAGAGTTCAAAACCAATCTAGGCAACATAGCAAGACCTTGTCTCTACAAAAAAATTGTAAAATTAGCCAGAAGGCTGGGCATGGTGGCTCACACCTGTAATCCCAGCACTTGGGAGGCCAAGGCAGGTGAATTGTTTGAGCTCAGGAGTACAAGACCAGCCTGAACAACATGGCAAAACCGCATCTCTACCAAAAATACAAAAAATTAGCTAGGGGTGGTGGCACGCCTGTACTCCCACCTACTTGGGAGGCTGAAGTGGGAGAACTGCTTGAGACCAGGAGGTAGAGGCTGCAGTAAGTTGAGATCACTCCACTGTACTCCAGCCTGGGCAATAGAGCAAGACCCTGTCAAAAAAAAAAATTTAAATTTAATTTTAAAAAATTAATATAAAAAATCAAATTAAAAAGTGAGCCAAAAGCATTCAGGGCCCCTGAAGTTTAACGAGTGAATGGAAATGTTTGACTCTTCTACTCATTCAGTCAGAGGAGGGCAGTGAATACGTGCACTGGGGTTCAGTCCAAACCCTAGCACAGTGCACATGATAAGAGGCTAACAGTGGCCAGAACTCACAGCTCCATGTGGGCCATTCTCCAGGAATTACAGACTATCTTTAGGCACTCAAGGGAATACAACATTTGACCTGTGTCTTAAAGTGTTTCAGAAAACAGAAACAGAGAAGACGAATTAAGAAGCTATTACTGGCCAGGCACAGTGGCTGACGCCTGTAATCCCAGCACTTTGGGAGGCCGAAGCGGGCGGCTCATGAGGTCAGGAGATCAAGGCCATCCTGGCTAACACAGTGAAACCCCATCTCTACTAAAAATACAAAAAATTAGCCAGGTGTGGTGGCACGCACCTATAGTCCCAGCTACTTGGGAGGCTGAGGCAAGGGAATTGCTTGAACCCGGGAGGCGGACATTGCAGTGAGCGGAGATCGCACCACTGCACTCCAGCCTGGGTGACACAGCGGGACAGCATCTCAAACAAAAAAAAAAAGGCTATTACCAAGGGTCCAAAAAAGAAAGGATGAGAGTCAAAGTCAAGACAGGGAAGTACAGTCTTTATGATTATTTCAGGCAGGGCACGGTGGCTCACATCTGTAATCCCAGCACTTTAGGAGGCCAAGGTGGGCAGACTGCTTGAGCCCCAGAGTTCGAGACCAGCCGGAGCAACATGGTGAAACCCAGTCTCTACAAAAAATACAAAAATTAACCAGGCATGGTGGTATGCACCTGTAGTCTCACTACTCAGGGGACTGAGGTGGGAGGATCACCTGAGCCTGGGGAGGTTAAGGCTGCAGTGAGCCGTGACGGTGCCACTGCCTTCCAGCCTGGGCAACAGAGTGAGACCCTGACTTTAAAAAAAAAAAAAAAAAAAAAAGAAACTATTTCAAATCACATAAGTGAAATCAAATGTGAAAGGGAAAATAAGGGAGGGAACAGAAGAGGAATGAGAATTAGTTCCGTTTTAACCACTAAGATTTGCACTAACTACTGAACATAAACATGGAGCTCCTCCCCACTCCACCAACCCTCAGTAAATATAGATCCAGATCTTAGCAGAGTGTTCAGGGCTAGAGACTCAAATCTGGGAGTAGTCAACAAATGGACTATAGATGATGTCCTGGAGAAGATGCCAACACCCAAGCAGAGAGGGGAGACCTCTTGCCCAGCCCTGAAAGCACTCTGAGATCGCCCCAGACTGGCTGGGCTCCACACATCAGTGTTCTGCGGTACAGCCTAGATTGAGAAACACTGGTGTTACAGAGGTACCATTTAAAAAAAAAAAAAGCCAAAAGATGAAACATTTAAAGACTAAGCCAAGGAGGAAGCCCAGTTTACATGGAAACAAGAATAATTACCACCACCTTTCAATGATTACCTGAGTAGCATTGGGAAGGAAGAGGATAGGCCAGACCTTGTCCTTCTGAGTGACAAGGAATTCTTTTTTGGAAGGTGGAGACTGGACTCCTGGAAGGACATGCACTGTGGAAGCCTCCTAGGAACTGATGACCCAAATAAGTGGTAAGCACCATTCAGAAAACAATTTGGGCACCTTAAAGGTGGAACATTACTAAGGCAATAAAGCAAGCCTCACTGGAGGAGGTCTCCACAGAGTTAGACTGTGAACAAGCAAAAGTGAAGCCCAGGAGAAGAGCACTCCAGATCACAGACAGTACAGGATCCTGACTGAGGAAGCAGCAGCCTGGGAACAACTGGAAGACAGCCGTGGCGCTGATAAGAACAGGACTACAGGCAGGGCGTGGTGGCTCACGCCGTAATCCCAGAGCTTTGGGAAGCCAAGGCAGAAGAACTGCTTGAGGCCAAGAGTTCAAGATCAGCTTGGGCAACATGGTAAGACCGTGTCTCTACAGAAATGTAAAAATTACCCAAGTGCATGGCACGCGCCTGTAATCCCAGCTACTGGGGAGGCTACAGCAGGAGGGTCACCTGTGCCCAGGAGTTTGAGGTTACAGAAAGCTCTGATCACACCACAGCATTCCAACCTGGGTGACAGAGACCCTATTCATTAAAAAAAAAAAAAAAAAAGAAAGAAAGAAAAAGAAAAAAATGAATGGGACTTTCCATTTGTAAAGTGAGAGTATTTATTTCTACAACTGTCTCCAATTAGCTTTTTATTAGTAGCTGACTTAACTAAACGTGCCCAGTAAGTTTTCAACTTTTGACTTTTTTGGTTCAGATCCCAGAAGCTTCTAATTAGGTTATTTGGGCTGAGAACTCTTTTCCAGTCTTTTCCAATCTCACATTCCTATCTTACACCTCTGAAACCACATGGCAAGTAAAGGCACTTTCATCATCAAAAGACCCCAGCAAAAGAGGCAGTAACAGGCTCACTTTTTATAAGTTAGTAAACTGAAGCTCAGAGGTTCAATGACTTGACCAAAGGCCACACAACACTGAGGCTGTGAGAGGTGGGATTTGGGAAGAGGCCCCAACTCCAAGGCTTATTCACTTCCCACCAACACCATAACACGCACCCACACCTGCAGCACGGCAGCCAGGGCAAGCCTTCACGCTCCCATAGGCAGGCCACCAATACTTTAATACCAATCAGGACTAGGCAAGCAAACCATTAAGGCATTTTTTCTTTTTTTTTGAGACGGAGTCTCGCTCTGTTGCCCAGGCTGGAGTGCAGTGGTGCCAACTCGGCTCACTGCAAGCTCCGCCTCCCAGGTTCATGCCATTCTCCTGCCTCAGCCTCCCAAGTAGCTGGGACTACAGGCACCCGCCACAACGCCCAGCTAATTTTTTGTTTATTTTTAGTAGAGGCGGGGTTTCACCACGTTAGCCAGGATGGTCTCAATCTCCTGACCTTGTGATCCACCCACCTCGGCCTGGGATTACAGGCGTGAGCCACTGCGCCCGGCCCGTTAAGGTATTTATTAAAGTGCCTTCAGAACTATAGAGTCAGGCAATAAAATCCAAAACTGAATAATATAACAAATGAATATCTGATTAACGTATAGGTTAGAAAATGTTTCCTTTTCATGTCCTTACCATTTGACAGAAAAGTAATCTTCAAATATTTGCAGATGAGTAAAGGTATACAGCTTTTTTTCTTAAACCTACAGAAAAACACTAAACACCTACTGAACGTAGGACAACATATGAAAAAATGTTAAGAACAGGTTCCTAGAACAATTAAAAAGGTTAGACAGGAACATTAAGTACGTCGATTTGAAGACATCTGAGAAGCAAAGGGAGTGAGGTCTTCCTAAAGCCTAAGACCCCTGAGAGGAAGAAAGAGGCCCAGAGAACCACCTAAGCAAGCAGGGATGAGACTGAGAAGCAAAATGGAGCTTCTGAGAGACTCCCAGGGCCCTCATACAGGAGAAAGAGGCCTGGCAGACCCCATGCTCTGAGCTGGAACCTCAAAGGGCCACACACCAGAAATACAGGTGAGTTAGAAGTAGACCAGCCTTCACAGAAAACCAGCCCAGTTCCGCATTCTCTCAATTTCCAGCGGGACTGCAGTGACCTAGGATTGCCTAGAACATCCTCTCTGGAGGAAGATATTGTTACCCAGAGCCTCGATTTATTGCTACAATATTGCATATACAATATCTGGAACTCAAGCAAAAATAATAATGACAAAGATACAAGACCATATCATTGAAAAATGAAAAAAAAATAGAAGTCAATAGAATAGACCAAGAGTGGATCCTGAAAACAGAAATATAAAGACTTCTGTCATGAAAGAAGAGCCTGAGGAATGAACTGAAGTGTTGACACTCTGCTCAGCAGATGTCAGCTCGGGTCAATGGGGTGAGGGAAGTGGGAAAGCGAGACAAGGAGATCAATGAAGCAACGGTATGTGGTATATGACTTCACAGTCAGCTAAGCGTGATTTTAGCCTACTCTGCCTATGTAGGAGCCATTCTTATTTCCTTTAATTTCCTAAAAAAAGAAAAATATATATTAAAAAAGAATGATTTTATATTTGTCAATGGTTGCAACATAATCAAAAGAATTGTATGTCAGCCAAGCACGGTGGCTCACACCTGTAATCTCAGACTTCAGGAGGCCGAGGAGGGCGGATCATGAGGTCAGGAGTTCAAGACCAGCCTGGCCAACATGGTGAAACCCCGTCTCTACTAAAAATACAAAAAGAAAATTAGCCGGGCATGGTGGTACATGCCTGTAATCCCAGCTACTCCAGAGTCTGAGGCAGGAGAATTGCTTAAACCCAGGAGGTGGAGGTTGCAGTGAGCCAAGATCGCGCCACTGCACTCCAGCCTGGGCAACAGAGCAAGATTCCCCCTCAGAAAAAACAAAAAAAATCGTATGTCAACACATGAAAATTATATGACATACAAATTCCGGTATCCACAAAGTTTTCCTGGAATATAGCCACACACACGTTTGGCAGCTTCTCGCAGGACAATGGCCAAGGTGAGTTGTTATAAAAGAGCACGTACGGCCCACATAAACATTTACTAGCTGGTGCTTTACAGAAAAAATGTGCTGACCCCTATGTTAGTGCCATCTCTTCTCAATGAGCTGCAAATACAACCAATTGTTCAGCCAGCACATTCACTAGGCATATGTGGCTTTTCCAGAAGGTTTGCAAGAAACTACACCATAAAATAGTCCAAGGAGGAAAGAAAAAAGGGAGGAATAAAAACACTGAGTTCCCTCATCTCTCCTTCTAAAGTGGTGAATGTTCATACCACAGGGAATTCACACCCACGCTCACCACACCTTCCAGGCTGTGTCACTGGCTCCTTGGTAGCCAGTCAGGAAGCCATACTCCAACTCTCTTGCATGACATCACAGCAGAGACTGGAGCCGAAGGGCAGCTCACAGGCATGAGTCAACCAAGAGGGACACAGGCAGCTAAGGAATCTATGGGGTCAGACAAGGTTTATAAACACTTTTAAAATAACTACCTTTAATACGGTCAAGCAATTAAAAGATCCTATTAACAGCCAGGCACCGTTCATGCTTGTAATCCCAGAACTTTGGGAGGCCGAGGCAGGCGGATCACGAGGTCAGGAGTTCAAGACCAGCCTGGCCAATCTGATGAAACCCCATCTCTACTAAAAATACAAAAATTAGCCCAGGTGTGGTGGCGGGCACCTGCAGTCCCTGCTACTCGGGAGGCTGAGGCAGGAGAATCACTTGAACCCAGGAGGTGGAGGTTGCAGTGAGCTGAGACTGTGCCACTGCACTCCAGCCTAAGCGACACAGCGAGACTCCATGTCAAAAAAAAAAAAAAGATCAAATTAACAATTTCAACACAGAAGTTGAAACTAGAAAAAAAGTACCTAAAGTGGCAGTTAAAGAAACTGTCAAACATTTCAAACTAAACATTTTAAAGGGATGTGTTTAATATAATTACACCTCAATAAAGTTGATATTTTTAAAAAATAGAAATTCTGGAATAGAAAAATATAATAGTAAAATTTAAAACTCAATGGATTTGATTAAAAACAGATTGGGAAGGCCTGTGCTTCCTCCACCTATAAAGGATTAATTCTGTAGAAATTACTTCCTTGCTATAATCAACTAGAAAACGGACAGAATATACCGAAAAGCTGTTACCAAAAACTGGACAACAGACAGCCCAGAGCTGGGATCCCTGAGAGAAGGGAAACACTGCCCAGAAGCAGCTTCCAGGCTGCAGCACAGGAAAGGGGAACCGAAATAGAGCCCAAAGACTTGCTGAGTTCAGGAGACAGATCAGCTGTACGTAGGCCAAATGACAAGAATACAGCAAGCTCCAGCGATGAGTGGAGGGGCCCCTTGAGTATCTGTCTGAGTACTGCTCTGAGCATAGGTTAAGAAAACTACGGAATACTGGGGAAAGAAGCACTAGAAAGTAATAAGCAGCATCACCATGATGCACAGTCTGGGAAAAGCCTGTGTTTCCACAAAGAAGGACAGAAAGATCTTCTCATACACCAAGCATCAGGTGGAGTCCTGAGAAGAGTATTGCCTTCGTAGTATGGATAAATGAGCCCAAGAGTAAAGGCCGTGTTGATCAGCCCTAACAAACCTCAGAATCAAGCTTTGAAAAGATCAAACTGACCCCATGTAACTTACATGTATGGCAGAACAAAACTAAGGCTCTTTAAAAAAATAAAATAAAATCCTGCACAGAACATAAAATTAATGCCTAGAAGTCAATCAAAAATTAGTAAGCATACAACCATGCTCCCATAACTAGGGCAATCAATCAATAGAAATGACAGAATCAATCAACAGAGATGGATCTAGAAGTGATCAGAGATTACGGAATTCACAGACAAGGACATTAAAAGCTCTCTTACAGAAATGCTCCCTATGCTAATAGAAGGAAAGCATGAAATGTTATAAGGAGTGAAACAGAAGATATAAAAAGGACTCAAATGGAATCTCTAGAAATGAAAATACAAAAGTGAAAATTGTGATGGATGAGATTAACAAAAGAAACACTGCGTAACAGTCACAACCATAATCTACAATGTCTAAGCACATAGCTATGCCATGCTCTCTCCCTTAACACTCATGCAGTCTAGGTTTAACAAATAACTGTTTCACGCCCATCATCAGTTGCAGGTTGATCTACAGTCATCCAGTTGTCCAAAGATCTTTCTCCACTCCATTCCTAAGGAAGGGCTCATGAGAACAATACTTCCAAAGTTACAGCTCATTGATAAGTTTGTGTGTTTTTCATCTGAAAAGTTGGTTTTGCTGGAACAAAAAATACTTTACTCACATTTTCTTTTCTTGAGTGCCTTAAACAGTTACTCAATTTCTTCTTCATAAAGAATTGTCATCTGCTGGGCTCAGTGGCTCACTGCTGTAATCCCAGCACTCTGGGAGGCCAAGGCAGGTGGACTGCCTGAGCTCAGGAGTTCAAGACCAGCCTGGGCAACATGGTGAAACCCCCTCTCTACTAAAAATATAAAAAATCTTCTGGGTGTGGTGGTGCACACTTGTAATTGCAGCCACTTAGGAGGCTGAGGCACGAGAATGGCTGGAACCTGGGAGGTGGAGGTTGCAGTGAGCTGAGATACTGCCACTGTACTCTAACCTGGGCAACAGAGTGAGACTCTAATGTCTCAAAAAAAAAAAAAGGAATTGTCATCAAAGTCCTATGGCTAAACCCTTTTCCTTTTTTTTTTTTTTTTTTAATAACTAGTATTACTAGTCTTTTCCAAGAACCAAAGTTAAAAGTTAGTTCTTTAAAACACCAGGCCAGGCACAGTGGCTCACACATGTAATCACAGCACTTTGGGAGGCCAAGGCAGGAGGATCACTTGAATGCAGGAGTTCTAGACCAGCCTGGACAACAAAGCAAGACCCTGTCTCTACAAAAGACTATTTTTTTTTTTGCTGCAAAATGCTCTCAATTAACCTGCCAAATGTCATATACAGGGTTACTACATCTTTTTTATCATGGAGTTTTGAAAACAAAAATTGTTCTATTGAGGCAGCGTATTTGGATATTAGAGGTAAAGAGCACCCTTAGAATCTAGTCCTAAAAACATCAATGAAGATTCCTATATTTACAAATTCTTCTATTTCTACATGTCATCTATCAACTGGATTATGAACCTGAAAGCCTGAGAACAGAATTTATCAAGATATTCATGTTTATACTTTTTTTATCTACTGATCTTTTTTATTTTTTTCTGGGACGGATTCTCGCCCTCTCGCCAGGCTGGAGTCCAGTGGCACGATCTTGGCTCACTACAACCTTCGCCTCCTGGGTTCAAGCAATTCTCCTGCCTCAGCCTCCGGAGTAGCTGGGACTACAGGCACGTGCCACCACGCCCAGCTAATTTTTGTATTTTTAGTAGAGATGGGGTTTCACCATGTTGGCCAGGATGACCTCGATCTCCTGACCTCATGATCCACCCACCTCAGCCTCCCAAACTGCTAGGATTACAGGCTGAGCCACCACACCCGGCCATCTACTGATATTTCTAAGAATTAAGTGACAATTTTTTTTTTTTTGAGACGGAGTCTTGCTGTGTTGGCCAGGCTGGAGTGCAATGGCATGATCTCGGCTCACTGCAACCTCCATCTCCTGGGTTCAAGCAGTTCTCCTGCCTCAACCTCCCAAGTAGCTGGGATTACAAGCGCACACCACCATGCCTGGCTGTTTTGTATTTTCAGTAGAGACAGGGTTTCACCATGTGGGCCAGGCTGGTTTTGAACTCCTGACCTCAAGTGATCCACCCTCCTCGGCCTCCCAAAGTGCTGGGATTACAGGAGTGAGCCACCGCGCCCAGCCAAAGTGACAATATTTATATACAATAAGTTTAACTCTAAAAGCTTACATTTATGCATAGTCATTTTTAATTGATTAGATGAAGAGACAAATAAATGGTCCCAGTTTAGCTACTGATA
Organism: Pongo pygmaeus; assembly: GCF_028885625.2. Lineage (NCBI taxonomy): Eukaryota > Metazoa > Chordata > Mammalia > Primates > Hominidae > Pongo > Pongo pygmaeus. Next base: position 27,095,849 of record NC_072389.2, on the reverse strand, counting down.
CACTCAACAAACCTTGACGGACCTGAGGGCATTATGCTGAGTAAAGAAAATCATTTCCGAAGGTTACATATCACATGGTAATCTCACAGTAACAAAATTATAGAGATGGAGAACAGATTAGTGGTTGGCAGGAGTTAGAGATGGTGGCACAAGAGAGGCAGGAGAGAGATCTTTGTAGTGATGAAACAGTCCTGCATAGGAATTGTAATAGTAGTTATATTTATAGACGTGATAGAATGGCACAGAACTATGCACACACATTGTACCAACTTCAATTTCTGGGTTTTTATACTCTATTATAGTTACATAAAATGTAACCTCTGGGGCAGTATGCGCAAATATACAACGACCTCTCTAGTTTCTTTACAACTTCCTGAGTCTATTATTATCTCAAAATAAAAAGTTTTTAAAAAAATTGCTTCATGCATATCTAATTTCATGTGCCACTTAAAAAAGAACCCAAAAATAGAAACTGTAGGAAATTCATCTGAGTGCAGCTTATGCAAGAAGGGGCAGGACAACTCCATTCTGGACCTATGCTCAAAGACATGCGCCTTTACCTTACAAGAAAACTGGCGAACAGGCATGTGTTTTCAGAATAAAAAGCTTTTAAGGTATCATGTACTATTTTTTATGGTTCCTTTGCTTAACTGACTTTTTGGTTTGCTAAAAAACTACCAATCACATCAGATTAGAAATACGTTTACTGTAAAAATAAAAAGTGATGTGACTGACACCTCTTAGCTCTGTAATGTATTACTCTTCATGAGAGCAGTGAAGGAAAACATGGTGATTCAATAACTCCACACACCAAGCAGAAACGAGTGTTGAACAGGCCGGGTGCGGTGGCTCATGCCTGTAATCCCAGCACTTTGGGAGGCCGAGGCGGGTGGATCACTTGAGGTCAGAAGTTCAAAACCAGCCTGGCCCACATGGTGGAACCCTGTCTCTACTAAAAGTACACAAAATTAGCCAGGCGTGGTGGCGGACGCCTGTAGTCCCAGCTACTCGGGAGGCTGAGGCAGGAAAATGGCATGAGGCAGGAGGCACAGCTTGCAGTGAGCCAAGATGGCACCACTGCACTCCAGCCTGGAAGACAGAGTGAGACTCTATCTCAAAAACAAAAAAAAAAAGTGTTGAACAATTAAACTGTTTATATGTAATAACCAGATATATATGCCTGGCATAAAATGAGCCCTGCGTTACAGGTTGCTGGATGTAGGGTCCTGGGCCTGACGTATCCAAATAATGTCTATGATGAAGAAGTCGATGATAAGTGATCTCTATAACACACAAGCATTAAAAGTTTTCACACTCCAAAAACTCTTCCTTTCTAAAGTTACTAAAACTTTTAAGGGCATTTCAAACAAAAATAGCTGTGGAAAACAGATCTGTTAAATCCTATGGCTAAGAAACATCTTCCTATCCCACGTATTATTCATTACCCAGGTGTCAATTCTGTTTCCAATACAAAGTCTCAAGCAGTGGAGCGCTTCCCACTCCAGCTGGGAGAGCCATCCTCAACAAGATAAGGGTAAAACCTGAGAGCACAAGGCTTCCATCTGCAATTCCTATATACAGGGAAGCTCCCCAAAGAGGGAAACCATGTCTTATTCCTTAGGGTAAAACAAAACCATTCATTCCTTGCGTTTAACAAGCAATGCTGGTGGAACATAAAACAAAGGTTAGCAATCGCTTTTTTCATGCTACTTAGACCTGTAACACATTTTTCCTCTGGTGCACACTATCCAAAACCTAGTTATTTCCCTTACTCCTAGGAGGAATTTAGATGACTTTCTTTTTCGGCCAGGTGCAGTGGCTCATGCCTGTAATCCCAGCAATTTCGGAGGCCAAGGCAGGCAGATCGCTTTGAGGTCAGGACACCAGCCGGGCCAACATAATGAAACCCCGTCTCTACTAAAAATACAAAAATTAGTCGGGCATGCATGGTGCCACACACTTGTAATCCCAGCTACTCGGAAGGCTGAGGTGGGAGAATCACTTGAATTCGGGAGGCGGAAGTTGCAGTGAGCCAAGATTGAGCCACTGCACGCCAGCCTGGGCGACAGAAGAAGACTGCGTCTCAAAAAAAAAAAAAGACTTTCTAATCATATCGGAAATGTGTAACAAGGGCCAAGTACTGCGTATTAAACTTAATAAATCAAAACAACAGGCCCTCTAAGACATAAATGGTGCTTCACTGTATGTTTATCTGCCTAACCCATCACAGGAACTCACTTCAGCATTAAACTGGTTTTAGATCAAGACACTAGAACTCATGTTTAGCAGTTATTAAATTACAATTATTAAGAAAAAAACTTCATTACGTAAAGTCTTTTACTCCAAAAAGTTTCTCAAAATACATAAACACTAATACAAAAACAATTATTAAAACTTTGCCTGAATCTCAGGATTTCAGAAATATGAAAGAACTCATCTCTCACCTCTCCCATCCACTTAAAATGACAAAACAGACCATTATAGCTAAATCAAAGGACATGTTTAAAGAGAAACAAACCCAAAGAGTAACTACACCAATTCTTGACCCAATTCTCTGTGCTCTGTCTTATGTAACATTACACTATGAATAACAATCCCATCATCCACAACAGCTTTTTTTTTTTTTTTTTTTGAAACAGTTTTGCTCTCATTGCCCAGGCTGGAGTGCAATGGCGTGATCCTGACCCACTGCAACCTCCGCCTCACGGGTTCAAGCGATTCTCCTGCCTCAGCCTCCCGAGTAGCTGGGATTACAGGCATATACCACCACACCTGGCTAATTTTGTATTTTTAGTAGAGACGGGGTTTCACCATGTTGGTCAGGCTGGTCTCCAACTCCTGACCTCAGGGCATCCACCTGCCTCGGCCTCCCAAACTGCCAGGATTATAGGCGTGAGCCAGTGCGTCCGGCCACACAACACAGTTCTAAACACTGGACTCTCATATCTACCAACACTCAATACCTATTTAAAAAGAAAAAGAAAAATTAGGAAAGGGCAATAACACTTCAGTGTAAGTATCCATGATCAACTACTGCTTAACAGCCTACACCACTTTTGATGAACAGTCAAGGCAGATTACTTAATACTTAAAATGGTTAACCTTAGGGAGTAGGAAAATACACAGACACACACAAAATATTTCAAACACTTCTTTTTGCTGCTGATAAGGAGTTCCAAAAGTAGTTTTTCCAAGCCATTTCCAAATAAAAGTAGATTGGGTGTAAAGAACTATCGAAATATTACTGTTAGTATTTATTTAATAATGTCCTGACAAGCTTGCAATTATCTCATTAAATCAAAAAATTAGGATCTAAGGCCAACACTGTTTCCTCACATTCTTGATGCGAAAATCTGAGCACTCCTCTTAACAAGGAGTTACAAATACAAAGCAAACAGCTCAACTGAACTAACTCTTGTCTCTCCAGAAACACAAACACAAGACCTCATAAAATGAGTGAGTTTCTATAGGCCATAATTACTGCAACTTACTTCTCCAATTTTCCCCTCCACAGTTAACTCAACAGCTCAAAAACTATCAGTAAAAAACAACAGTCACCATGATATGGTTAGGAGTGTGGCAGATTTCTTAACCAGTAATAATAGGAAAAAAATTTTGCCTATTCATAGATCTCAAGTTTCGTGCACTTGCAAGAAACTAATTAAAAGGCAGCCGTGCACAATCTACAAAAACAGCCATAAAAACTGTTACATTTTAAGTTACAAGAAATAAACCTGCCCCTCTAATTAAGCAAGATACAACTGACTTCCCTTTACATACCCTTAAAAAAGCCTTACACGAGAAATTTAAACATGGAAGCAGAAACACACCAACAAAAACACATGTCAAACCCCACCTGTATATCTGTTTTCAACCATTTGGAGTCAAGGCGAGCCTGGGCAGCCAAACAGAAAGATTCAGAGGGCATCTTTTCTCCAGCTTCCTACCAGGTCTCAGGCCTGCAAGTAAACACATATGTTGAAGACCTAACGCTTTTTAATCGTTTACAAAGACACTCCCGAAAGGTTTAATGCAGAAAAGGAAAAAGAGAGAGAACAGAAAGGGGGGAGAGAAGAGCTGGGGAGGTGAGTGAAGGGGGGAGAGGGAAATAGGGAAGAGATGGAGGGAGAGGGAGGTGGGGAAGGGAAATCCTCCTTCCAAGGTAGGCAGGGTGTGCCGAGTTTCTGCACCACGCTGACCAGACCTTGAGACTGGACGGTCACAGGAAGCCAAGTCACAATGTCATCCCCCTGCCCTCAAATCGAAAAGGTACACACACACGACAGGGAGCCCATCGTTTTAACGACAAATGACAGCAGCATGAATCTGCCGCTTTACCCCACAGCAGGGCGCGTGCGTGAAACAAATCACTCAAAAGGATCGCCTGCAGAAAAACCCACAGCCGCCACCACTTCAGAGATGGAGAGAGGCCCGAGGCTGCGCCGCGGGCGGTCGGCGCAGGCCGCGGTGCGGCCGCCGCGCCCACGCCCGCCTCCGTGCTCCGCCGCCCGCCAGCCCCGCGCCCGCACCGCCCCCGCCACCGGCCGCCCAGGTGCCCCAGGCCAGGACCTGAAGCGCAGGGCCCGGCCGCCTCGCCCTGCGGGCGTCCGGACGCAGCCTCCCAGGAGCCGCTTGCTCAGCCGGCGCCTGCGATCCCGGCGCCTCTCGCGGCCCGAGGGGCGGGCCGACGCGGGACAGCCGCCCTCCGCGTACGGCCAATCGCAACGAGGCTGCTCCGCGGGCGCAGCCAATGGGGAAGAGGAGCCCTTCGCTGCTCCTCCCGACTCTCCCGCTTCCAGCAATCCCGCTTATCTTCCTACTTGGAGCGCCCTGGCCGCGGCCAAGGCCAACAGCGGGAGCCGGAAGGCGGGATTTCCGCCGCACGCACGCACGCCCTCACTCCCACGGAGACTGCTTGGCCCGGAGCGCTCTTAATCACGCGGCTGCGGGTGGTCGCGCTCACACAAACTGGAGCTATCCAGGGCGCGGGTCGAGTGGCGAGACCAGCTCCCCTGGGTATGAGAACAGATCTTTGTCTGGTTGGCTGACTCGGGCCTAAGAGCTTCCTTCCTCTGTGTTGAACTGAATGCAGCAGAAGTCTTGAGCAGATTACATGGAGCAGCTGTAGAAGCACGGTGCGGGGAATCAAAGAAGGAAACAGATCTCCAGCGACCACAAAATAAAATTGAAGAAATATAAAACAGTATAGGCCGGGCATAGTGGCTCAGGTGTGTAATTCTCAGCGCTTTGGGAGGCCGAAGCGGGAGGATCCCTCAAAGCCATGAGTTGGAGGATCCCATGTTGCCAGACTAGGCAACATAGCAAGACTCCATCTCTAAAAAATAAAAATAAAAAAATTTAACAATTAGCCAGGTGTGGTGGCACACACCTGTGATCCCAGCTGCTCGGGAGGCTGAGACAGGAGAATCGCCTGAGCCTGGGAGATCAATGCTACAGTGAACTGAGATCGTGCCACTGCACTCCAGCCCAGGCGACAGAGTAAGATCCTGCCTCTAAGAAAGAAAACTACCGGCCGGGAGTGGTGGCTCACGCCTGTAATCCCAGCACTTTGGGAGGCCGGAGCAAGTGGATCATTTGAGGTCAGGAGTTCAAAACCAGCCTGGCCAACATGGTGAGACCCCTCCTCTACTGAAAATACAAAGATTAGCGAGGTGTGGTGGGCGCGCGCCTGTAATCCCAGCTACTTGGGAGGCTGAGGCAGGAGAATCGCTTGAACCCGGGAGGCAGAGGTTGCAGTGAGCCGAGATTGCACCACTGCACTCCAGCCTGGGGGACAGAGGCTGCGCCACTGCAGCCTTGACTTACCGTGTTCAGGTGGTTCTCCACCTCAGCCTTGCCAGTAGCTGGGACTGCAGGCACATGCAACCACGCCTGGCTAATTTTTGTATTTTTTGTAGACAGGGTTTTGCCATGTTGCCCAGGCTGGTCTCGAACTCCTGGGCTCAAGTGATCCGCCCACCTCAGTCTCCCAAAATGCTGGGATTACGGGTGTGAGTCACTGAACTCGGCTAATAGTAATGAACTTTGAACAGAAGGAAAGATGTTATTATTTTCTTGGTTATGTTTTATCTATATTTTCTAATTTTTCTAAACATGTAAAGATAAAATTCTAAAAACTCAGTAAAACCTCAGAACAAAAAAGTTAGAGTATAAATATTTATTTTAGTTAACTTGTACAAATTTGGTTTCTGGAAAAAGAATGGAATAGATTTTTCTGAGAAAAAAAATCCACCACTTTGGCCGGGCGTGGTGGTTTACGCCTGTAATCCCAGCACTTTGGGAGTCCAAGGCGGTGGATCACCTGAGGTCAGGAGTTCAAGACCAGCCTGACTAACATGAAGAAACCCGTGTCTCTACTAAAAATACAAAAATTAGCCAGACCTGATGGCACGCACCTGTAATCCCAGCTACTCAGGAGGCTGAGGCTGGAGAATCCCTTGAACCCAGGAGGCAGAGGTTGCAGTGAGCTGAGATCGCACCATAACACTCCAGCCTGGGTGACAAAAGCAAAACTCTGTCTCAAAAAAAGAAAGAAAGAAAAGCAGACTGGCTGAAAGGATTAAAGAACAAAATATGATCCACCAATGTGCTATCTACAAGATAAACATTTTAAATACAGAAACAGATTGAAAGTAAAAGGATACAAAGATACAATTAAAATAGTAACCAAAAAAGAGCTGAAGGGGCTGTACTAATATCAAATGTAATACACTTTAAATTAAAGCAGGGCTGGGCATGGTAGCTCACGCCTATAATCCCAGCACTTTGGAAGGTGGAGGCAGAGAGATACTTGAGCCCAGAAGGTAGAGATCAGCCTGAGCAACATGGCATAATCCCATCTCTACAAAAAATACAAAAATTAGGCGGGCATGGTGGTATCCACCTGTGGTCCCAGCTATTTGGGAGGCTGAGGTGGGAGGATCATGTGAGCCAGAGAAATTGAGGCTGCAGTGAGCTAAGATCGGGCCCCTGCACTACACCCTGGGCAACAGAGCGAGACCCCGTCTGAAAATAAAAAAAATAAAAAACGGGGTTGAGAGACAAAAAAGGACATCCTTTTTTTTATTATTATTATTTTTTGAGATGGAGTTTCACTCTTGTTGCCCAGGCTGGAGTGCAATCGTGCGATCTTGGCTCACTGCTACCTCCGCCTCCCGGGTTCAAGTGATTCTCGTGCCTCACGCTCCCAAGTAGCTGGCATTACATGTGCCTGCCATCACGCCCAGCTAATTTTTATATTTTGGTATAGACGGGGTTTGACCATGTTGGCCAGGCTGGTCTCGAACTCCTGACCTCAGGTGATCCGCCTGCCTTGGCCTCCCAAAGTGCTGGGATTACAGACGTGAGCCACCATGCCAGCCGAAACCTTCATTTTAAAAAAGGCCGGGTCAGGCACCATGGCTCATGTCTGTAATCCCAGCACTTTGAGAGGCCAACGCAGGCGGATCACCTTATGTCAGGAGTTCGAGACCAGACTGGCCAACATGGTGAAACCCCGTCTCTACCAAAAATATAAAAATTAGCTGGATGTGGTGGCATGCACCTGTAATCACAGCTACTCAGGAGGCTGAGGCAGGAGAATTGCTTGAATCTGGGAGGCGGAGGTTGCAGTGAGCCAAGACTGTGCTACCACACTGCAGCCTGGGTGACAAGAGTGAGACGCCATCTCAAAAAATAAATAAAGGCTGGGTGCCAGATGTGGTGCATAGGCCTAGTTTGTTCACTCCTGTACTTAAGATATAAAACTCTAAAGAACAGTGGGAGGAGGGAGCTTCCCTCTAGAGGCACAGGAGCAGGCAAGTTGGTCCCTGAGCAGTGACTTTATAATAACATGTTACACTGTGTTTTTTTGTTTTTGTTTTGTTTTTTGTTTGAGACGGAGTTTCGCTCTTGTTGCCCAGGCTGGAGCACAATGGCATGATCTCAGCTCACAACAACCTCCACCTCCCAGATTCAAGCGATTCTCCTGCCTCAGCCTCCCAAGTAGCTGGGATTTCAGTCATGCAACACCACGCCTGGCTAATTTTGTACTTTTAGTAGGGACGGGGTTTCTCCATGTTGGTCAGGCTGCTCCCGAACTCCTGACCTCAAGTGATCTGCCCGCCTCGGCCTCCCAAAGTGCTGGGATTAGAGGCGTGAGCCACCACACCCGGCCTATTTTTTTTTCTTTTTTAGACAGAGTCTGACTCCGTCACTCAGGCTGGAGTGCAGTAGCGCAATCTTGGTTCACGGTAACTTTTGCCTCCTGGGTTCAAGCGATTCTCCTGCCTCAGCCTCCCAAGTATCTGGGATTACAGGCATGCACCACCACATCTGACTAATTTTTGTATTTTTAGTAGAGATAGGGTTTCACCATGTTGGCCAGGCTGGTCTCAAACTCCTGACCTCAAGTAATCCGCCCACCTCAGCCTCCCAAAGTGCTGGGATTATAGGCCTGACCCACCGGGCCTGGCCCTGTGTGTTGTTTTATGTACGTTTCTATATGTGTTATATTTCACAATAAACTAAATATTAAAACAAAGAATAACTGATAGCTATGCACAAAGGTATTTAAATTTCACCCTCACAAATAATTATTTTTTTTTTAAACAGGGTCTCACTCTGTTCCCCAGGCTGGAGTGCAGTGGCACCACCTTGGTTCACTGCAGCCTTGACCTCCCAGGCCCAAGTCGTCCTTCTACCTCAGCCTCCCGAGTAGCTGGGACTACAGGTGCACTCCATCACACCCGCCTAATTTTTGTGTTTTTGGTAAAGATGGGGTTTCACCATGTGGGCCAGGCTGGTCTTGAACTTCTGGGATCAAGGAATCCACCAACCTTGGCTTTCCAAAGTGCTGGTATTACAGGTGTGAGCCACTGTGCCCGGCCAAGAATTGTTTCTTCTCCTTACCTAGGTAGATACCTCTGCAGAAATGCTGGGAGATCTTTGGAGAGGGGAGATTTTTCAAATAAAAAATTTAATACTTGGCTGGGTGTGGTGGCTCACCTGTGTAATCCCACCACTTTGGGAGGCCAAGGCGGATGGATCACGAAGTCAGGCGATCGAGACCATCCTGGCTAACACGGTGAAACCACATCTCTACTAAAAAAAATATAAAAAGTTAGCCAGGCATCGTGGCAGGCGCCTGTAGTCCCACCTACTCGGGAGGCTGAGGTAGGAGAATGGGGTGAACCTGGGAGGCAGAGCTTGCAGTGAGCCGACATCAGGCCACTGCACTCCAGCCTGGGTGACACACCAAGACTCCGTCTCAAAAAAAAAAAAAAAAATTTAATACTTTGGGATGCCAAGGCGGGTGGATCACGAGGTTAGGAGTTCAAGAACTGCCTGGCCAATGTGGTGAAACCGTCTCTACTAAAAATACAAAAATTAGCCGGGCTTGGTGGCAGGTGCCTGTAATCCCAGCTATTCAGGAGGCTGAGGCAGGAGTATCGCTTGAACCTGGGTGGCAGAGGTTGCAGTGAGCTGAGATAGTACCACTGCACTCCAGCCTGGACAATAAGAGTCAGACTCTCTAAAAAAAAAAAATTGATCTAGTTCTAAACCTTATTTTGAATCCACCCATATTGCTCTGAAATACATTCATCTTTTCTGTGGCTAAAACCTTAAACCCTAGCCAGTAACTCGTATTGCACTTAAGGAAATCCAATCTTGCTGTGGCCCCTGAACAGGCTGCTGCTTGCCCATCATGGTGCCTCTAGTTTGTGTAAAATGCATATGTTATTTTATAATAAATCATACAAGGCTTTTTTAGTTCTAAAAGGCTATTATTCACTAGTTGCTGTGTGAATCAGTATTTCTGGGTGCATTAGAAATTGTTAGAGTTGATGCCCAAGACTCATCTCCACCAGCACAGGGGAGGCATCTGCTTGTTTTATGGTCTGTGACTCTGGGCCTCCTTCTGCTGGGCTCAGTCCTGAGGTGGGTCTGACTCAGCTCAGAGCTGTGCACCCCAGCCGTCCTCCCCAACTTACATGAGTGCTCTTTAGGATGGAGCTGAACAGCGGCTTCTCAAAACCACTTGGCCCCATCACAGGCCCTGAGAACTGATTGGGTCACTCTGGTGGGCTCCCCAGCCCTAGCCAAGAAGGGTTTCTCTAGGGAGCCTGGCCCCCACTCATGAGACCTGGAGCCCCAAAGATCCTGACCAGGGGCCTGCCTCCTCCAGAGAGGGGCCACTCACCCCCACCAAGCTCCCTTCACAGAGACCCATGCAACAGAGCTGAGGAAAATCATGCCTCATAAATGAATAAATACATAAATAAGGATGCCGGGGGCCTATGGATTTTGTAATTCCTGAAAGAGGGCAGAGTGGCTGGCTCACAGCAAGCGCAGTAGGAGATACTGCTCACTGGCCAGGCTGTGCTCTGTCTCTTTGCAGGGAGCCCTAGGGGACAAGAAAAGCCAGAGGAGACCAGCTTGCCTAGAAGGTACCTCTCTACCCCTTCTCTGGAGTTTCTGGGACATGAAGCCCACCCGAGGGACACGTGCCTCCTTGGGAGTTGTACCAGGCCTCCTTCCTGATCTGGCCATCCAGTGGTTTTCAGTGCCAGAAATAGAAGAATAAAATAGGCCCTTTATTGGATGTTCTTCAGGAACATGCACACTTCTTTGGATATTTCCATCGGTTTATCTCTAGTTAAAGTTAAATGCTGTGTTATACCGAGTATTGGTGAAGATGTAGAGCTACAAGAACTGTCAAGCTGGCAGTAGCATAAAGTTGTATAAGCACATTGGAAACCTGTTTGGCAGCTTCTACTAAAGCTATATCTATGCCTACCTTCAGAAATTCCATCCTAAGCATGTACACAAGAGAAATGAGTGTGTATGTCCACAAAAGGACATATAAAAATGCTCATTGCCATTTTTATTCATAAGAGCCCCAAATGAAAACAACCTAAATGTCCATCAACAGGAGAGTGAATAAGTGGTGATAGTCACATCATGGAATACTACACAGCCAAAAAAGAAAAATGAAGTGGTAGGAACGTTCAACGACATGGGTGAATAGAGGGAGCCAGGTATGAGAGACAGTGCACTGTACCAGCCCACTTAGATGAAGCGCAGGAAGGCAGAACTGACGATGATTGAAGTCAGAAGAGTAGTTTCCTTTGTGGGAAAGTTAGATCAGGAAGGAGCTCTCTGGGGTACTAGAAATCTGCCGTATCTTGGCTGGGTGCAATGGCTCACGCCTGTAATCCCAGCACTTTGGGAGGCCTAGGCGAGAGGGTCACTTGAGCCCAGGAGTTGGAGACCAGCTTGGGCAACACAGCGAGATCCCATCTCTACAAAAAATTAAAAATTAGCATGGCATGCTGGTGTGTGCCTGTAGTCTCAGCTACTCAGGAGGCTGAGGCAGGAGGACTGCTTGAGCTCAAGAGTTTGAGGCTGCAATGAGCTATGATTGTGCCACTGCACCGCAGCCTGTCACTTCAGTGACTAAGCCAGACCAGTCACAAAAAAAAAAAATAAAAAGAAAGGAAAGGAAAGGAAGAAAGAAAGGAAAAGAAAAGAAACGGCTGAGTGCACTGTTTCACATCTGTAATCCCAGCACTTTGGGAGGCCAAGGCAGCTGGATCACTTGAGGCTGGGAGTTTGAGACCAGCCTGGACAACATGGCAAAACCAAAAACACAAAAATTAGCCAGGCATGTTGGTACATGCATGTAATCCCAGCTACTCAGGAGGCTGAGGCATGAAAAATCCCTTGAACTCGGCAGGCGGAGGTTGCAGTGAGCCAAGATCGCATCACTGCACTCCAGCCTCTGTGACAGAGTAAGCCTCTGTCTCAAAAAGGAAAAAAAAAAAAAAGAAATCTGCTATATCTTCACCTAGGTGAGGCTATCACATACATTGATATATATTGGAATATGTGTGTGTGTGTGTCTCAGTGTATATACCAAAATGCACATTAACAAAGATTCTGGCTGGGCGCTGTGGCTCATGCCTCTAATCCAAGCTCCTTGAGAGGCTGAGATGGGTGGACCACTAGGTCAGGAGTTCGAGAATAGCCTGGCCAATATGATGAAAGACCTCTCTGCTAAAAACACAAAAATTAGCCAGGCATGGTGGTGCGCTCCTGAAATCCCAGCTACTCAGGAGGCTGAGGCATAGGAATCGCTTGCACCAGGCAGGCTGGGGTGGCAGTGAGCCAAGATTGGGCCACTGCACTCCAGCCTGGGTGACAGAGTAAGACTCTATCTCAAAAAAAAAATATATATATATATATATATATATATATATATTCCATTAGTAAACGTAGAATTACTGAACTATAAAAATCAGCATTTTGGCTGGACGCCATGGCTCACACCTATAATCCTAGGATGACACTTTGGGAGGCTGAAGAGGGCAGATCTCAAGGTCAGGAGATCGAGGCCATCTTGGCCAACATGGTGAAACCCTGTCTCCACTCAAAATACTAAAATTAGCTGGGTGGGGTGGTGCGTGCCTTTAATCCCAGCTACTCAGGAGGCTGAGACAGGAGAATCAATTGAACCTGGGAGGCAGAGGTTGCAGTGAGCCAAGATCGCGCCACTGCACTCCAGCCTGCCAACAGAGTGAGACTCCATCTCAAAAAAAAAAAATCACCATTTTGTGGTATTTAATTAATTTATTGAGGCAAAGATGGCAATGGATGAAAATACCGTATTAGATGAGAGGATGATGGGGGATGTTTGCAGTGAAGGAGTCAGTTTCTCACCACCTGAATTATTTGAACTTAGCACCACTAAAAGTGGAGCAATCAGGTACAGAGCGCCTCCAGACCTGATGCAATAGAAATTACTGACACCATCTAGTTTTTTTCTTTTTTGAGACAGAGTCTCGCTGTGTCACTGAGGCTGGAGTGCAGTGGCATGTTATCGGCTCACTGCAATCTCAACCTCCCTGGTATAAGTGCCTCAGGCTTCCGAGCAGCTGGGATTAGAGGAATCTGCCATCACACTCAGCTAATTTTTGTATTTTTAGTAGAAACGGGGTTTCACCATGTTGGCCAGGCTGGTCTCCAACTCCTGACCTCTAGTGATCCGCCTGCCTCAGCCTCCCAAATTGCTGGGATTACAGGGGTGAGCCACCGTGCCAAGCCTATTTCATATTTCAAATATTAAAAAGTAGAACCTGGCCGGATGTGGTGGCTCACACCTGTAGTCCTAGCACTTTGGGAGGCTGAAGTGGGAGGATTGCTTGAGCCCGGGAGTTCAAGACCAGCC